>NW_009259600.1:7191313-7241833 GCF_000687185.1 Egretta garzetta | reverse complement strand
TTCAGGAAAGGTCTAGGAATATCCATGTGTTGGTGAGTACCTACATGTGTGCAAGCTGTTAAGTCTCCAAAATAACGGTACAGAAACTATTTGGTTCATATTAAAATCACCACTTTGTTTAACAAAATGACATCTTGACACAATGACATTTCAGCACAGTGATCATGTTAAAAACCAGTGTCAATTATTTCTAACCATTTCAGCTGTGGCACTTTTCTCCTGGGATAAGATATTGCTGTGCTGCAAGATCATCTAGACTGAGTCTGGCCTTCCTCTTCCTCTAAATGTTTGATATGTTCTCATTATCGCACTGTTTGCTTTTTAAGTCCTTTCAAGACAAGGATCACTCATTCAAATGTATTTCCTGCATAACAGTGAAAGTGTTCTCCAAACCATATTCCAGACTTTCTATCTATTAATGAGCCTTATATTTAGTTTTTATTTATAATTTTTAGGGAGCAACTCTTGTGGCACCAGTACTACAAATGAGTACCATTCAGATATACTGGCTACCCAAAAGCTTCTATAGACTTAAAGGAAAAAAAGAAAAAGTCTTGCATCTTTTCAATTTTTCCCCATTAAAACTTCAAATACAAGAACTCTAGTAGACATATTCAAGTAACAATCTGGGGTTCAAACTTACACAGCTCTTGGCACTTGATTGGAAAAACAGCAGCAGCACATTTTTAAAGATATTTAGATGCCTGAAACAAAGACTGTTGCTTAGCATAATTTTAAAAATTGTTTGAATGGGAATTGATAATCCATGAGATTCTAAAACACCCTGCAGTGGAACAGAGAGATGACTTCAGAGGCACTCTAGCAAGTTTCAGACTCTAAGTTTGAAGACTCTTCTGCTAGTTCATATTGCAACTTAATTAATTAACAATTCTGTTTCTTCCTCACTGCAGAAATAAGTCTCTTACAAGAATTCTTCATCCAAAAAATCTCATTTGATAACATGCAGCTGAAATCATCATCACATACACATTCTGTTTTCATGTGATTTCCACACACTGCTACATAATGAGTAGCAATATACTTCTGTTCTTACAAAGTGAAATTTTTATTTACCTTTTTGTAAGCAGTTTGATGTTTTTATTTGAAATAATCAACACTCCAGGTGCTTTGATATCAAAACCAGCCAATTCCCTATCGTTGGAGGTATGTTTCCACATACATGCTGCATTATACATGGTTTCACAGTCTAGATTTCTATGAGTAAAACCCAAGAAAAAGATCTAGCTTCTTTTCCTCTCATCCACAAGAATCTATCCAGCAATAATATTTCTCTTATCAATATTTATCCAAAGATGTCATAAATGTGGCATTTGCTTAATTTATTTTTTCTGATCCTTTGAGACTTAAATTACTGCCAATATCCTCACTGCTAACTTATACAGTGCACAGCCTGTGAGCAACTCTGCTTTTTGGACCCAGGCTGACAACAATTTTTCAGGGAATATCTTAGAACTCTTCAAAAGTATTCAGAATTTTTGTGTCAAGAACACCAAATTAGACAAAAAAAGGCAAAACGGACCTTCATTATAAATAAAATTAGCAACAGATGTATAGTACACATGAACTAAGAACATGTGGTGAAATTTGTCATATGTGCATTTTGTATTTTAAAGAAGATTACCCTTATTAATTTGCAATTCAGATTCTGTCAAATTTGAGCTCAAATTTAAGTCAATCCAAGTTCAAGTTTTGTGACTTTCTAGAAAGGGGACATTACACTACTTGTTGTAACCAAATAATCCCTTTCCTCATAGCTGTGATAGAATTCACAGTTTCATTGTTCTTAAGAAAACCAAAATGTGCTGACTGAAAAGGCTGGAGTTGCTTTGATAAACTGCTTAAAGTTGAGTAAGCTGTTTAAGTGTTTCTCTCACTTTATAATTCTGTACAGTTACAATAACGTTCTCTATTTGGATCTATATATTTACTTCTTGAAACATAGCTTGCTAGTTTCTTTTTGAGATAAGTTTTCTGCTTGATGACCAATTATTTAATTTCTTGATTAAAAGAAGTGTTTGTTTGTCTAACTTAGGTCAAATTTTTATCCCACTAAAGTTGATGTTAATACCGACATGGATTTCAGTTGGACTGAAAATACGGCCCAAGAGGTTTACATACAGGTTAGCAGCAAATAGAAAAGAGTATAGGATAGACAGTCTCACACTTATTATCCTGAAAGCCTTTCCATGCTCTCAAGTGAATGGTGAAAAAAATCACTCCAGCCTTTTCAGATATCTCCTTTTTCTTCTAGCAATAAAACAGGTGGTCCTCTGAGCTCCAGCAACAGGAAAAAATGAGAAAGCATGAGAGGTAAAGCACAAGGCAATCGCTGATGTTCAGAAGAAAAAAGTCTCCTTTCCTCCTGACAGGACCCAGTCTAATACAGACTTAGCACCCTTCGAAGGCTGATATCAGAGAACCCCCTTCCTTTCTTTGTCCATATTCAGCACCTGACAAAAAGCATAGAAGATGCACACGATTCAGCTGTTTCAGCTGAACGGGATACAAATAAATGTACGGGAACCCTCACTCTGGGGAACGTGAGAATCCAACACAGGCTCAGAAACATGCACACAAGTCAGTAAGAGGTAACCATTATGGTTTTGGAAGGAGTAGCAGTGTGAGTTCTTATGCAGATTCTTGTTATCCTAGGAGATGAAAATACATCATCACACGTACATGCCCCTTCCTGTCTCTGCTTGCCAAAAGGAATTAATGTGTCCTTCATTTACTTGGAAAGCCTACATAAAGAAAATGTAATTAATTAAAATAAATACAAAAAAATATTAAAGGAATATGAGCTCCAGGAGAATCGAAGTATTGCCAGGGAAAGATAATGTCAGGCGCAGAGAGGGGGGGTGTCTGGTGCCAAGCAAAGCCGAGGGCTGTGCAATCACCTCTATCAGTGCTCTATCAGTGTCTACACTCCAGCCAAATCCAGAGAAAACAAGGAGTCAAAGATTCAGGTCAATAAGCTTATAGGCGATTTGCACAAACAGCTCCTCCAGCAAGGTAAAAAACAAAGTCATATTGGCTTTTCTTTTTTATTCCTTCTCTTTGAACTCCCTGGTCCAAACACACCCTGGAAATGTCAGTGTTATATGCAAGAATTTAAAGAGCTGAGCTTCTTAATCCCGTTAAGAAATAAGAACAAAGTTGCCTGTAAAGATCTCCTTATTGAGCTCAAAGTGATTATGGTATAGCTGCTTTATGCTGATCCTACTTCCACTTGCTATAGCAAAAGGTAGAAATTTGTCATGAAATCCATTACTGAAAAGGAAGGAAACATTATTGATTAAAAGGTTTCTGGTTAAAAATAAAAAAAAAAAAAGAGAAGTAAAAAAGGCATAAATCTACTTTCTGATCCAGAAACAGAAAATAGCAAGCACATTGTTAGTCATTACATGCCTAACATGAAAGAAGCAAAGAATATTTACACAGATGCACACAGGCATACACATACAAAGTCATACTCCAGAGGAAAAAGGGACACACAGAAATAATTTTCAGGGTGTTAAGAGTTTGGTTGGTATTATAGATGGTAGCATGATAGCTTTGCACATGAAGTATGAAGGAAAAGATTAATGCACAGAAGAACTTAGCTTTGTATATGCTTTTTCTTATATGGAGAATCACACTGCAGCTGTTTCCCTGAATCTCAAGCCTGGCTGCACAATCAGGTCACATGGTTTAACATAAAAAATTCCAGTCCTAAGCTGGTCTGGCAGGCTAGTGACAAAATACTGTACATGAGCAAAAAACGTGGATCAGGTTCTGAGCTCATCCCCACCTGCCCACAGCAGCAGGTATATGCTCTGTATGCAGAAGCCCCTATATTCCCCGAGGTCTTTTCTTTCTGATTTAGAACTGTGTATGAGTTTCAGACAGCACTGGATTCCCCTTATTCCCCCCTTTCACCCACAAATAAAGATAAGCAATGTATCAGGAACTAAAACTGGTCATCAACACTCTGATTTGCTATGGGCATACATAGCGGTTTGGGCTATAGATCCACTGCATCATGAAACAATCAGTCTTCATCCCACCTTATGAATACCTCATATCTTTCTCTCACCAACTGAAGCACAGATAACAGTGGGAAACAGAAGCCATTTGCTTCCCAACCTGCCACCAGTAGTGTTAAGGCCACAGAATCTCCTTCCACTGAGGTAACAGAAGCCATTTGCTTCCCAACCTGCCACCAGGAGTGGAATCTCCTTCCACTGAGGGCTGGTGCCAATGCTGCCTTGTGGTGGAGTTAACTATGGGAAGCCTACATCATGAGGAACAAGCACAGTAGCTGTGCTACAAGCAAAGAATGGGAGAATTCAACAAAATTGTCCTGGAAGGCATGGCAGCAAGAAATGGATATATCGTCTTTCTCTAATTATCAAATATATACATTCCTCCATTTGCCTCTTTCTTCTGGAAACAGTCCCACATTTTCTCTCTTTATTATAGTCCTGCCTCCATTTTCTCCTCTTTCCTCTTTCCTTCTCTGTACACAGCTACTTAACTATCTACTAATCTCAAGTGATCTCTCTCATTGCTCAGGATAACTTTTCCTTTGAAAGTTAATTCCTCATTGAACACTTCTGCTAAGAAGGTCACAAGGAACTATAATTTGTTTGGCCAGTTCCCACCCTTACAAAGTAGACAAGGCTCTTTTTTCTCCTTGCTATTTACAGAGAGGAAGAAGTGTCACCTCCATATAAGTATGGCAAACTTTCTAAGTAACAGATGAGAGGGTTTTTTTTTTTTTTCCTGAGGGTATCTAGGCAGGATGACAGCAATCAGACTAAAAAGCCAATGATAAACTACTTCACAGCCCAAATGAGCTTGATTTAGTACTTTGCTTTTCATCCCATCACCTCCAACTTCCTGGCTTTTGTATTGTTCTGCTGTTTGTGCCCCCTTCTTGTATCTGCCCTCCTGCTTTTATCTGCCCTACCATGCCTCCAGCTCACTTCTCTCTGTTAGCATCACCTCATTTTCTTATTCCTACCTGTAAAAGATAAAAGTTAATCTGTATGTACCATCTCCTCACTTCCATAGTAGGCTTTCAGCCATCTAGTCTATCCCTCTTCTGCATGGGGGACAGGCTACTTTCTCCTTATTCAGACTAAATACTAAATACTGGAGCTTATTTAATAAATCTTCTAGATCTGAGTTTAATCTGAATCAATTTTAATCTGATACAGACTCTGATTCCAGATACCCACTATCTGGACACTAAAAAAAATCTTCAGCAACGGCGGTTCCAGGGTCATACAGGCTTTGTGTGGACAGCATCATCAGATACCCTGTTTATCAGCAGTGCAGAGATTTGTAGTAGCTAAGCATAAACAGCAATTTTCAAAGACCCCAAACTGACAAAATGCAATGCATTATCACCAAGGCTGCCTCCTACAAAATTTTTGGTTTCTACTCCTAAGACTGAGAACAGTGCAGCTTTGTAGTGGAAGAACACTATGACTGTGTTATTATTACTGCTGTTTCCAAAATATTCCCTTTCCCCTAATCTCACTGTCAAAACTGCAAACAAACCAAACTTCTGACATCTATTCTGAGGGTCTTCTAAATTATTCATTCTTGGATGGGAAACTTAAACTTAAACCAATCCTTGGTAAATAGTAGGTTGCTAATTTCCATATTTGCTTTTAATATTTACATGCTTAAACACTGTTCACTTCTTCACTTCTGAGTGTAAGTGAAGACTACATAGGAATAATTATTCACATGTAGCAAAGTTAATTGTGGTTTTGTGGTGTTGCAAAAGTGTGGGTGGGTGGGTGGAATTTTCCAGATTCCTTGTCGTAAAAGCCATTAATGAGCAAAAGGAGAAGGGAAAAATAATAGCCAAAAGTCATAATTTTGAAAACGGGGAAGTTGTAAAATGACATGTAGCTCAATCAATGTGATTAATTTGCTTCACACTTTGCAGAGGCTTTCGCCTTCGCCTTCTAATTCTGGCAACTATTCTGCTGAATCAATCTCACAAACCCAAATTAATAAGGTGGGAATGACAAGTATGGCTTTATAAAGGTTAGATGTTTGCAATTTAGACAATAAGAGACTGTTCTCTGCTTATAATACCATCAGGCAGAGTTTGACAGGAAAATCTCTTCAGTCAAAAAGCCAAAGTTATCATGTTGTGAACCTGTATGTCCTCTACTTTCATTCACCAGAATGAATTGCGAGTTCAGTGAATTTTTGCCTTCAGTGCCGACTTTGGGTAGCTAAAAGCCTCTGGGTTTAGATGATGCTTGCATTTACCTAGCTGGGGAAGTATGCAAAACATACCCTGGGGGAAGCCTCACAGACACCTCCTCCCCAGCAGCTGTTCCATTTGTTGCCCATGTCTCTGGACTGCTGCAGGAAGCCCCACTACTCATTTGTCCGCTCGTTCTGGGTCAGCTAGAAATAAACCTCAGGGGAGGGAAATAAGGAGCCAGGAGAGATGAATATTTATATCCAATAAAATCCCCTTACTTTCTAGAACTTTTAATGGTCTGTGTTAGCAAGAGGAGAATGCAGAGATACCATAAAGGATTCCCATGCCAATGCTGGTATCTTCCAGAAAAAGGAAACCCATTGCATGAGAAAACACAGATCTACACTTATTTTTCTCTCCTTTGAAGATATCTGTGGTTTACAGGCTGATCTTTTAGTTTCAATACTGAAACACTACACAGAAAAAAAAAAGGTTATGGATTAACAGATTCATGACAAAAATAATGTGACTTAGTCTCACATAATATTTGCTATGTAATACAGTAACAAACTCTTCCAGTAAGAAAAGGGTACAAAATGTATTTGCTTTCCAGATTGGTTTTGTCTTCTTGGGTTTTATCCTCAGAAAACCATACGTGGCCTCATGCTAACGACACTTAAGTTGTGACACTGACGAAGCAGGACATTCAACAGAAGTTGAGATGTTAATAAAAAACAATACATTTCTAGTTTCTCATTCCATCCTTTTCCAGGGATATTCTCAACTTACTTCAAAGTGGGACTTTCTGTCACACTGCCTCAGCTGGAAGTAGATTAGGGGGTTTATGTTCCCCTTCATCCTCAGAAATTTCCTTTTCAACTTTTCTTCTGCAGCAGTTGCAGTGGATAGGTTTAAGATTCTTTTATAACTACACCACTGTTGGAAAAAGAACTGCTGGGGAGCCAAAAGGTATTCAGCTTGAAGAATCAGCAGATGTTCTTAATAAAACATGTGATAATCAAGATTCAGATTTAAATGTATTCCCATTTAATTCCTGATCTTGTCTAATACAATGGCCTGGATTCAGTGGTTCCCCTGAAAGATGTGTTCATTAAAGAGAAGTGCCAAATAACTTGAAATTCAACATGAATTTGCAATATTGATTGCTATAAACAAACAAAAAAAAATCCTATATTCTTTTCTGAATTTCATCCAGTGGTATTTCCATTCGTGGGCTCTGGAAATGCATCAAGAAATACAGAGAAATAACTAAATCAAATTGATATGAACTGATAGTGGAGCATAGTCTTCCATTGCTGACAGAAGGAACTCGAGACGCTCATGTAGCAATTACGCAAATAGTGGTTTAAATAATTATTTAGTAATGCCAGTAACAGGAACGGTACTTTTTTTCAGCTAAGGAAAATGGTGTCTGAGAGACCTGTGAACCAGTGAACGCACAGTAATTGTAGTATTCATTTATGGCACAGTTATAATAGCACTTAACTCCCCCTGTTTGTAAAGCATTTCCATTCATAATGTGGTCTCCCTTCTTCCACGGCAAGATTTGTAGCAGCTGAACTCTAAACTATTGACTAGACTGTTTTGATGTCTTAGGATGGCTTATTAAGTATCAAGAACCTGTAGCACAAAAAGTAATTTTTCCAAAAGTTTGTAAGCTACATAGAGGACACATAGAAAATACATTTTCATGCCTTCCCCACTGATCACTGAAGACTCTGTAGGGAAGACTAATACTCTGCAGTCATAACATTTCACTATTCAAACAGATTTATTCTTCTTTGTCCAAGACAGATGAAAATAATACAAAAAGAGAAGCATATCAAGCTATCATGAGAAAATGTATGTCAATATCTGAGAAAGAACGGAAAGACAGAGCAATCATCGATATCCAAACACCTGAAGGGGTTGTGGACTAACAGAAGAACATCACCACAACAATTCCAGCTATTTGATAGGCATCCTTACCTGCAGAAGACAAACAATAAAGCAATCAAGTGGAAATCTGTCAGGAATAAGGTTAAACCAATGTTCTAAATAATAGTACATGATAGTGCACTTTTTCTGTCAGCTGAATGGGAAACAGCACAACCTTGCAGACTGAACACTGGGTAAGAATGAACTGGCATAGCTTATGCTAAAACACCTCTATCTTCAATAATTTGGAAGTAACGAAGGCATCAAATAAGCATCTGCAACTTTAAAAGTTATCCTTTCAAAAATCACTAGTTTTCTACCATGCATAATAAGTTCTATAATAAGCTCTATTTTAATCCTAGAATCTACAGACACAATCTGTTTTTCTAGCAATGTTTCCTAGGCAAAGAAGCAATGAACAGACATGCTGCATTGCTAGCTTCGGATCTGATAATAATTGACTTCTGAGGCCTGTTCTCTACAGTTAAATACGTAGAAAATAACATTCTTGGAGGAAAACATTAAAGGCAAGACGATTCACCTCCCTGAAAAGTATATCTTCCAACACATCTAAATATTCACCCCTCACCAGACTTAACTCCACAAGTCACTCATTGCCCTATTTTTAAGGTACTATATTAATAGGATTTATTGTACATTTTAAACCAAAAAAATCTTATTGACCAATTGGCCACAGTTTGGCCAGTATTCCCTCAAGAGGTGGGCTACAACGATTACCTTTATTACAAAAGTATTCCACTTCTTCACAGCTCAGATTTTCAGGCTCAAACTCTGCAGAAAAGCTTTCCTCCAATGGAAAGTCTTCTTTTGAGATAGTATCATTTTCCTCAGACAGGCACTCTTCTTCTTCATCCTCAATGGCATCCTCAAGGGGCCCTTTAAAAAGAATCAGGAACACTGTGGCAAAACCATCTAACAGGACAACGTGAAATAAAGCCTTAGTGAACTTATAACTGGAGGTCTTTAGCTAGTTTTTCCTTCCACGGCTGTGTTCAGCATTTATTAGAATTGGACAAATAATATTTTATGGAAATCAAAATTGAAAGTGACTGTTTTCCTGACGGTTTCAAATCAGAATATGCAAAGTGTTATTAATAATATGTATTAATAATACTTGCACACGGGGTTTTTTTTAATTATTCATCAGGTTCTAGTATTAAACGTAGACAGTTTTAACAATGGAAATCAAAGCTACAATTCTAAATCCACGTAAACAGTGAAGAGCCTTCTCTTGTTTGTTAGTCATTGGTTTTTTTATGATGAATTACAGTGCTTAACAGGGTCCCTTTACTGGCTTAATTTCTCTTGTTAACAGTACTGATGACAGTGTATTAATACAAAGGTATTGACAGTAGAAACTTCAGCTTATTCTGCCATTTTGCTTCAACTAGCACCTGACGGTAGCTGTGATCATTCATTTGCCAGACTCTTAAAGAGACTCCCAGTCAATGGATGGGACTCAGACACACTATCACTTCATTTCCCAGAGGCCAGCCAACCATCATGGTAAACTACTAGCCAAAGGCTACAGAAACATAAGCCAGTTACAGAAGTGGGACACAAGTCTGACTTTGAAATGGCAGCCTGAGGTCTTTGATTCTTCTTCTAGTTACCCAGACATACTACTGCTACCGATCTTCTTGAAGAGCCAGACCCTGACAGATCTATAATGCATAACAGCCAGGTTACCAATTGGAACGTACTAAAAAATTAAAATTTCTTCTTTCTTATATATACATGCTTCACAATCATTGGTTAATAGTAACTATTTGCTAAAGACATCTCTTGTGCAGGTGTCGAAATTTACCCTAGATTTAAATAGAGATTTGAAATAACTGAACATATTTTAATTTAACTAAGATTTTATTAAATGTCAGTATGTTTCAAAATCCATCTTAAGACTGGATTTCAAAAGAGAGATTTCATTATACATGGTTGATGTTTGAAAAAAATTACATATTTCACTCTCCAATGAAAGCACAGCCTCATTTATAATTGACTGAGTATTTCTTCCTTGAAATGAAAGCTAGCTAGCTAATGAAAAAAAATGTAATTTCTATTTATATGATAGTTTTCCAGTATTAAATACAGTACTCCTATATAATGTATCATGCTGAGATACAATACATAAATGATTCTGTTGCATTCGATGAAAAGGGATAAATTTTTAAAAGAAATCAAATATTGACTACACTCTAATTTTATGTAATTTATTATGAACCAGTGACTACCTACATTTATTAAAACAGCAAAATTCACTTTAGGCTAGGTTGTGTAATTCTTGCTTCAGAGGAATATGATGGTTAGTTTTTATTGAAATTGATTGAGATTCCCAGCTGGGATTCCATAAATTAATATAGCTTACTATCTTTCATGGAAATATGACTATTTGTGCCAGCTGAGAATCTGACCAAATTAACCCACTTTTGTGGGCACATACTCACCAACACTAGCTGCCATTCAACAATATATCTCCTGAAATAAGAGGCTATTATTATGACTGAAGAAATAAAGATTCCCACTACCAAAGTATCCATTACTGTTAATTGCACCTTCTAGCCATGTTGGGAAAAAATCCAGCAACTGCATATGCACAGGGAATAAAGAGTGGGAATCACACTGTATGAAACAGAGAACAAAGCACTAGCACACACTGGAGCAGTGCACTGCAGCTACACACGGTCAGTTTGGGTACCTTATGTGTGTCCAGTTGCATGGCAGAAATGAAAGCACAAGCAGTTCTGCACAAACTGTTCAAAAAATACCTTTCAGATTTCATATTATTAACACATGACATTGTCTGTAGAGCCATTTATCAGTGTGTACTCCTGGTAAATAAACTAGGAAAGAAAACCACAACGAAACAAAAAATATGCTATTTTAGGGAAATGTCAATTTCTGCCACATATAAAGATGGACAAATACCATGTTTTGCATAATTTCAAAAGCAGCCATAAGCCTTTAATAAATTTTCCAAATATTTTAAATTTGGGGGAAAAAATGCTGGCTCTTTGTCATCTGACTTTTTCAGTAAGTGTCTTGCAAAATACAGCAATATACCTGCAAATAATCCAATTGGCATGTGTACATGACATTTAGGTCTGTTGCTAGTTGTTAAACCAGTTTGTTTGATCAGGTCACTAATAATCACTGTACGTTAATTAAGAAAAGAATAGAAGTGCAGTTGGTGTGTTTTCATTTGCAGCAGTTACGGAAACACCACCTTACAATTTCCATTGACACTGTTTCCAAGAAGACCGAAGGAAAACAACGTATGCACCAGCTCCACAGCGCAGGTTCAAATCCCTGTCATTTTGAGGGTTTATTTTTTAAACAAATCTCAGACTAAAAAAAATAATTCTTGACAAATGCTTCCACAGGTAAATCCTACAGATTAACAGGTATGTAACATTTCCTAAAGTTACATGTCCAAACACTTGAAAACATAAATGTAAATGTTGTCACATCCAAACGAGATCAGAGGTATGCATGCATCTACACTGGGTTTTGCTTTGTTTATGCCAACCCACATATGAAAACTAGTGATGTTTATCCAGTCTCATATGGGCACACATCAGAGCTTTACATAACAGTTCACCTCAGAGGCTGACATCAGACATTGCACTCCAAAAAAACAGCATGACTTTTGTTGAAATCAAGGGAACAGTGCATAAATATTTTTCTATGTTTCATGCTGCTGCTTCCTTGTCTAATTCACCCATCTACAACCTGATCCTTGAGACAAATTCTGTCTTATTCATGTTGAGTCGTCTTTTATTTTTTAAATGTTCAAACACATTCAGCTCACGCCCAAAGCTATAAACTGATTATTTTAACTGGTAACTTTAACTAAAGAGTAAGGCATTGTTCAACATGAGTAAGGCCAGCCCACAAGAATAACAGCAAAATTAAGTATTTCTTGGCTGATAGTTTCATGTAAACTGAATATTGATGCCTGATTTCTGTGGCTGTTTTTAATTATCACTCAAACATAGAGTGGGTTAAAGAAAACAGTAAAATCAAAAGCCACTTACTAGTAAGTATAAGCAGATTAAACTCTCTATTCTTGACTACTCCATCTAATTACTTGGACATAAATAGACAATGAATAAAAATAAATGTTCAGAATCTCACAATAAAGATTGTATGCAATTATGTATTCTTGACTAATTCAAATACACAAACTCTGCAAATTTATGTTTGCCTCATTCGGCCACGTGCTTCCATCAACCTCCTCCCGCTATCAGTAAATCAAGTCAGGTAGAGAACTAAGAACTTATCTGGTTCAAAAACATATAGGTCTGTTTTCAAAGTTTACTAGCTCCTCTATCTAGGGTCAACCTACACAGCATCTACTCACCTTCTTCCCCGACTTAAAATATTTAAAAATACAGAGTCATATAGACAAAAATAAATAACCCTTTAAAAATAATAGTTTCTTTCAATTGTTTCCTCTGACAGTGATTTTTTCCCCCTAGTTGTTATTATGTTGATATTACCTTCAACAGTCTGAATAAAGCTTAATCAGTTACTTTAGTACTATACTTCACCTTCTGCATTTCTTTTACATTTTTGATTCAGTTTAATAGTATTACACCCATTACTTATACTGATCATGTTACTAAGCACCTGTGGCACATGTGCTATGCCTGATTTTATTTCAACTGGAACAGGGTCAAGGTCCCATCCCTGTTCTGCCGAACAATGCTTTTCAATAACTGCTGATTAAGTGTGACATTACCAACAACTGCCATAATGACACAGCAATGCAAATCCAAGTAATTCCTACTACTGAAATTCATCTGAGTGTCACAGGATCTGACAGTAAACAGCTCTGAGATATGATTAGACTCAAATAAAACAGTAAAATTTAAAACTGCAATAGTTTAAGAATAGTTAATTCCAGAGAGATAGTCTAGATCTTTGTCTTCTCATTTCAGCAATTCTTTTCCTATTAGCACTTTGTAAAAGAATGTGATGTAATCTAAGGAGAGGTGATTCTGAAGTGCTTCCGATTAGCTATATGATAAACAGTCAAGAATTCCCAAATGCACTCGGTAAAAACTCAATTTCTAATCTTAAATGGGGGTACTGAAGGCAAATGAAGTCTCCATTACTTTGTTCTATATTTTTCATGTAGCCCTGAAAAAACTATTTCCTTTATAAAAAAAAAGTAGCTACTTGTCTTGTACACAACACAGAAGATTTTGAGGGGTTTGGTAGTTTACTTATTCACTTGGTACTTACTCTATTTTGTAAATATTTATTGATAAAACTCAAATATTTCTTTCAAATAACATAGATAAACAAGAGGCAGCAGAAAACAGTATAATTAGTGACAGCAACGAAGGAGTGAATGTGGCAGAAACCTGTATGGCTTAGTGGACACAGTAGTCCACTTTGAAAAATCACCACATATAATTTGATACAAATAACAATATCTACTGAGGAGAGGCCGACAAGTGAGCTGCATGTGCCTTCATGGAGAAAATTACTTCTGATTGAGGCCACTTGGCAGCACAGTGTGGGGAAATCAGAACTGTGCTCCCTAATTTGTACCAGATTTACAGACACTCAAGCACATATTTTTTAGCACTATTAACATATTAAATGCTAAAAAAATAAGTAAGTCTTTCTCAAATACTTCTATACTTCAATATAAATGCCAACGTATAGATACAAACACACAAAGATAGCTAGCTAAGTGGCAATCTTTACACAGTGAGTAACAGATGCTACCTCAACACTTGAAAGGATAGGCCACATTTAGCAAAACAAAACCAACACTGTAAGAATTTTAATAACATGGTACATTGTGAGAGTGAACCACCAAAAAAGATTTTGCATTCACTTAATAAAAGATGTTTTTGCTACAATAAACACTCCTCTGAACACAAATTCGAGCATTGGACCCCTTGAGCATGCTAGTCTTGACACAGCAATGCACAACTCCAGTTTTATGGTACTGTAACCGTAATGAAATAATTGAAATTCAGTAACATTAAACTGGGTAAGTTCTGTAATCATTTCTCACAGTCAAATTCATCAGACTTCTCCCTAAATGAAACCACTTAAATGCACACTCAAATTCAGCATATGCTTATATGCTTTTCTGTCCAGTGCTTTGCACTTAAAATGTATGTATCCTACAGTGGGAAAGTATCATTGAAATAATTATCTCATGAAAATGTTAAGTGGTTAGCTTCCTTCCCACCTACCGATATTCTCCTACATTCCCAGAGCAGCAACATAAATCAGTGCTCTTAACAAATTAAGAATGCTTCAGAAAGCCTACAGTACTTGACAGTGAGTGGCTGGGGAGAGGTTAATGAGTATAATTAGTAGTAGTAGCATTAAATAATAACAATGCCGATAAATCAGAGAGGCCTGAAATTCACTGGATCAACATCATGCATTTTGCATGTTCTGTGTGATCCATCCAGTATTTCCTAGGAAAACATGCTGCTGTACACAGATTATCCTTAGCCTATGGTAAAACCTAGGTATGTGATGCTCTCCGATTACAACCAGAGGGAAAGGTTTCAGAAAAAGCAATCCATTTGCACCCTGTTTCAAGAAGAACATTTTCTTCTAAATAGAAACAACTACATAAGAAGGTAAGCACTTTATATTGATTCACATGTGGAAGACACACAGGGAACTTTTTTCCTAAAAATTCGGTCAGGAACATTAAAAAGAGGGTTCAACTTACTGCACTTTGAATACAGTATTGGGAGTGGAGACACCACATGGTAGTTCAGAGTTCACTCCCTCCTGGGAAGATTCTATACAAGACTTCTTAGCTACTTCTTCAGTTAACTCAAAGGGGTGGTTGTTTCCAACCACTGTGCTTTTACAGCAGCCTGGAGAGATGTTTAAAAGCGATCTGAACAACCCAACAGAAAAGATCCAGCTTCTCCTTCTTTTGGGGAAGGGATTTTTACAAGACACTGCTATAAAATATACTCCCAAAGTTTTTCACTAGGAAGATGTCTTTCTCTTGGGTTTTGTAGAATTTTTTTTTAATTGTCCTGACTCAAATATGACATAGCCTTTATGTTCAACCAGGGTGAAGACATGGACTGATAAAATACAGGAGACTAATATGTGCTGTAGCAATCAGCATAAATTTTCAGTTTCTATTGAGCACTAGGACTGCCAGAAACTGTTCAATACCAAGACTCTCAATATTCTCCTGAGAAGGAGAACCTCCAGCTAGAAGCATCTAGACGAATCACAGAAATGGAAGTACACATCTGCAGCTACCATCATAGATGATAATTAGTAATAGAAGTTTTCCTCCTGAACTAGTTGCTTCCCTCACCCCAACAACCTGACCCCATGACTGTCCACACTACTTCTCTCTCTTGGCTTCTAGTTAATAGTGATCTCCATTTTTAATTTTCATCCTAAAAAATACTGCCTCTCCCTCCCTCCCCATGAGAACTAAAAATATTTTAATCATATAATTCCATGAAAATATAGAGAAAGGGCCAAGCCAAGTGCCTAAATACTCTTCTGTTTGACAGTAGATGGCAATGCCTAATCTTGACAGACTGACCACTGCAGGAACAGAATAAAAAATAAGCATGCTGTTGGCAGTAGGTGACTGAAGAGCAAACTGGGAAATCTGTTTAGAAAAAAAAATTGAATATACTTAAGCTCAATACTTGTCAAACAAACCACTCCCACTTCTAATGAAATCCCTCCCTCTTCAGTCTACTGAGTTTTCTATTTAGCTTAGCAAAGTTATTTCTGTAATTCCTGTTACTTTTTTATAGCTATACTAATAAGACGCAATGCTACGTGTGCACATTGAACCTCTCCAGTCTGCTATGTAAACTGGCTGAACTTCAGAAGTACTGACCAGATGTAAAGATTGCACCAATTTGTGAGTGACTCCTTCCATCTTCATTGTGGCACCCAAGCAGAATGAACCATTTCTCACTTTCAGACTGGGAGAAACTTTATGACCATGATTTAACGATCAACTTAACAGAAAAAGGAATGGAAAAGAGCTGCTCTTTGACACTGTAAATCCACACCAACGTGATGTAATTGAGCTTAAAAGCAAGAATAAAGTATAAAAGCATATTTCTGTAGACAAAAAAGAAAAAAAAAAAAGGAGTTACTTCTAAACGTGTAAGTTCTTCCTGCAGCACTCACTTTTAACATAAGTTGCATCAGGGGATCTGGTAGGAAGGAAACATTTTTATTAATTTTCCCCTTATCTGCAAGAAGAATGCTGATTTTTTTTTTTTTTCATTTACGTTCCTTGCCTGCAGGTAGCAGACCAAGAAAATCATATAGCAGAAATTTTTCCTTTTGATTAATTTCTTTCCATGTGTTATGTTATTTCTTATATATAATTGATTTCAGGTTTTGCTCGTAGCTGTACATCTTTTTTATATCTGTACCTACTGCCTTCCTTCAATCAAGAAAGTTGAAGGAAATTACCTGAATTTTGTTAAGTTTATTAAAAAAAGAGCTCTGTGAATATTTAAATTGAGTTTTGAAATGCTAATACAAGAAAGATATTAGAGAATTTTAATAGTAGGTTCAATTTGACCCACAGACTATTGTAGAAAGGGTCAAATTTTATTCAAATTATTTCTTTACAGCAAAAAATATGAACCCTTTGATTTTATAAAAGTAGATTAATATTCTTCACTGCTAGGTCTTTTGGCACTTCGGTGCATGACAGCATTAACTGTGCTTGTATATAAACTTTTCAAAGACCTTTAAATGTTCCAGTAATTTGGAACTTCACTTTCATTTATCCTCTTGTCTTTTCTCTCACCATTATCGAAGAGGCCATAACAAAACTGACAGTGCCTGTAGTCAGTTTGCCAAGGCCAGAATATTTCCAATCAACAAAAGTGAAATGATTAAAAAGTGACCATTCAAAACATGCTTAGGAAGACATTAATTTCAGAAAATAGTAAGCATGTGTACTGCTAATGCTGAAGTTTCATTTGCATGGGAAAAAAAAGAAAAAAGACGTGCATGGGATATGAGCTGCAAAGACCTTTCCAGTTAAATGTCAGACCTCAGTTTTCAGCTCATGCTGAAATACAGGTTTGGTCCTCCAATACCCTCATCCATGAAAGAGTCATGGCAATTCTTTTGCTGCTGGGGCTCTGTTTTGCAAGGTGCACCTTGTTTGGCTCATAGAAGTCAGAAAGGATATATCTATCCTGCAGATGGACCTGGGGGTTTATCTCTTTTACCTCAACATCAGCACAGAGAGAATATGAAAAAAAGGCAAGTGGTGTGTGTACACAATGTGTACAGGCAAAATGAATCATGAAAGTTCATACTCATTTACCAAATGAAGAGTATGATGTTTTGCCAAAGAACGGAAATTGTTTTGAAATACAAGTGTTATGAAAAGCACTTACAGAATCTTCCTCTCCTCGAATCTTCCCACCTGCTGGCAAAGTGTTGCTGCACTATAAAACCCTCAAGAGATCTTTCTACGTGTGTCTCTAAATGCCATAAGGAATAATGTTGGTTTTTTTTCTTTTTTTTTTAAATATACAATGACAGTGACAGTACAAAAGATTTAATAGTTGCAACTTCATTCTGGATTTCCTGCTCCCAGGAATAAAGGTCAGTGGAATTTTTCATAGTGACTTCCTTGGTACTATGATGCCAATGTGACTGCAAAACTGGTAGCAGTGAAAGCTATGAATTCAGAGGCAACTTAACTGATCCCATGCCACTCCATGAAAATAAAACCTACAAAGTGTGTTTCAATACTATAAAGAATGAAACAGAAGGTTATCCGGATCTCCTAGAATTAGAAACATTGTTCTGGCCTCTGACAAAAAGCGATAGTAGAAGTTTCATCTTGGGAAGCACTTCTTAAAAAAGTATTATGATGTATTTATATAATTTGGAAAAATAACAGAAATAACAGTATCTGTTCTTGTTCTAGGGTAAAGTGGGTAATTGAAATACAGAAAGTGATTTAAGCTAGAAAAGAAGAAGGAAGAGGCTTTTGCACTGGCACTTTTATTTAGAACAAGCATTGCGCTACTATATTAGAGAGCAAGAAAACAGAAATATTCACAAAAACAAACAAACAAAACAAAACAAAACCAAAAAACCTAAATCATTAACTACTTTCCCACATGATAGATTTCAAAAAGTTGATTCCAGTTGAAACCAATTTTGAAAACTATTAACAAGTGCTAACAATGACAAAAGTAATTTCATGAACTGCATCACCAATTGTTCTAGCCCTGTTCCTCCTTCTACTGTCCCATAATGATCATCCATTTACCAATTTAATCAGCCACACTTGCAGCCTCTGAAATGGACAATGGAGTCCTCTCTGAAACTGCTCGTTGTTAGAAGGTGGCATCTCAGTCAAGATCGTAAATTCCTATACACTCTAGATCATAGCAAAAGAAATTGGAAGGATCAAATTTTCCCCGAGATCTTGTCGAACACAAGATATCAAATGAGAAGACTTATTGTCTGTCTTAGCTGTCTTAATTCTACCTACAGTCATAACAGCTTCACAGCACATGCTCCACAGCAGATGCTGTTCTGTGTATTTCTGGTGGTATGAGAAGAGGAAGAGAAGAACAGAGGTGATAGGATGCGTATTCTGACTGAACACCCTACTAAAATCACAGCAGCAACACAGAACTACCCTAGTACCACGGTGCACCAATTTTCCTGAAGGGAATTTTTAACTAAAGCCTACAAAGCAAACAGGAGGTTTTGCATAAAGCTCTCAGAGATGGATCTGTGATGCCTGTAGATAATTTTGCAATGGTAGTTTATCAGTAGTTTTATTAAATGTAACATAGAGCAAACAAGGAAAATTTCCTGTTTGCTTATACAGAAATATTATCCCTGAAGCATTTTTCCCTGCATTACGGTATGTTTTACAGTTTTTAAACCCATCATTTATTTCTGTATGATTCATATCTGCTAACTTTTACAAAACAATTTTTGAAACTACTGGCAATCTAATTTGAAATACTGGCTATGTAACTTACCCCACGATACATGGCTAACATTGATGCAAATATTATCCAGTCCAGTGGATTGTTTCAGCTAGATAAGTATGAAAATAATGTTTAAATTTACAGGTTTAAAAAAAGAAGAAATGAAAGAAAGCACCATTTCTGTAAGAAGATGCCTTCTTAATTCTGTGTCTTTCACTATAATTGTATGTATCTATATAATAAAAATTCAAATATTTGTTGCTTCATACATCTATGAGAAGTGTCATTGATTTTTATATCTATACAAGTGTATAAAAATGAAAAAATGTATGAGGTATTTGTACCTTGGTTTTCAACATACATTCATATTGTTTTCTACAGCTAAGGTATTCTAAGTGTTGTTAATTCACCTCTCCAATAAAAGAAAATCCCTCCTCTTGCATCTTACAACCAATAAAAACGAAAATTAATGGTGCAATTTTAGGAAGATACTCAGACTCCCTTTGCACTTTGTTTTACTCCTGGAGGTTTTATTTAACTCAACCTAAGAGAACAAGGAATAGCCACATCCACACCAACCAGTCAACAGCTGTCAAACAACATCTATGGAATGCTGCTCCAAACAGTCCAATGAAATCCTCTGAAGATTCAGGATCCAGAAATTTTCAGTGAATCCTTTCTTCCAAACATAGCAAACTCTGATACTGGTAAGCAACAGAAGCTTTGCATGTCTTAATCTCAGCATTAAGGATCTCAAACACATAACACACTGCCTGTTACTCACAGAATCACAGAATCGCAAGGGTTGGAAGGGACCTCGGGAGATCATCTAGTCCAACCCCCCTGCTAAAGCAGGCTCTCCTAGAGCATTCTACACAGGACTTCGTCCAGGCGGGCTTTGAATATCTCCAGAGAAGGAGACTCCACAACCTCCCTGGGCAGCCTGTTCCAGTGCTCTGTCACCCTTAAAGAAGTTTTTCCTCATATTCAACTGAAACCTCTTATGTTTCAGTTTGCACCCATTGCCCCTAGTCCTGTCGCTGGATACCACTGCAAACAGACTGCTTCCATCCTCGTGACTTCCGCCCTTAAGATATTTGTACGTGTTGATATTCAAGAAGCCTTCCTCTAAAGCCTTGGTCTCCTTTACCAAGTACTGCTATAGCAAAGCAGTTTCAAACACCATACCCCAAATGGAATGGATTTTATCTTACATGTGGCCAAGTCATGCTCAGAGTATAAAGCTTTTCAGAGCAATGATGGCTGCAAAAGTTCACTCTCTACCTGCAACTCCAACGGAGCCCTTACTCCAAACACAGAGCTTCTCTGGCAATCACATGAGGAGTGACAGATACTGACAGGTACTTGCTAATCACTGTTCTCCCTCACCTGCTGGAGGGAAAAATGTGATGCAAGCAGGAGCACTTTGAAGCCACTAATGATGCTGCTGCAGTGTATTTAATGGCCAGCATGTTAGCTACGATGAAAGAGGAACCTCACATCAAGTACATTAAGGGATCAGAGGAATACATACTCATTACTCACTGTAATTTTACATCCCCAGTTTCAAGACAAAATACTCACATTTTTCTCATACAGCAAAGACACCCTAGACTGCTACAGAAAATTAAGGGGTCTTTTTTCCTCTGTTTATTTAATATTTTCTATTTCTGTATGTAGCTGCAGATTATTCCTGTTCATCTTTTGTTTCTAGCTGCATTTCCTCAGATGGAAACTGGTCTCTCATCTCTGTACGTCATCATGCAATTAAATAAAAAAAAGCAGAAAAAAGGCATCTGGACTTTTTAGGTCCAGAAATCAGAAATGAACTCATGACTTCTCTCACAGGTTGCTATTTCTCTTCAAATTATTATTGGTTTTTTCCCACCTTTTCTAATATAAGCGAAACAGAGACTACTGCAGAAAAATGAGCCCCTGAAAGACAGCCCAAATTCGATCTCTAATAACATGATCAAAGCTGCAGAGCTTGTATGTAGAATTCAGTACCAATTTGGGTTAGACCTCAATAAAAAGTCAGCACACCTAAACCAATCCATAACTCAATGGCACAGTTAAAGGAAAAACTTAAAACATGGCAGATGATATAACACAGATGGAAAAAAACACCATGCTTAAAGGAACCAGTAGTTCTAAAGTAACAGCAAAGGGAAGTTGAGATGTTAGGAGTAAGCTAACCCACAAACTTCATGATCTTTGTCTAGCAGATGCGTACTAGAATGAATGGTAATTTAGCTTAGTGAGATTCTTATAATTTGACAAATATAATAAAAATACTACTTAACAGTATGTAAGAGCAACAGAATTATGTAATTAGTCACTTATATTCTTAGAGCTTTAAATTTGCAATAACTACAGGGGATTCATTATTTTTAATCTCATAATGGAGATTTTCAATATGCAGAACAAAACTGAAGGGTCTCGTATTAGAACTAAATCTTTAGATCAGATTGTAAGAGAAATGATTAGTGTATATTTTTAATAGAAACCAAGTAACCTGAAAAAAAGTCAGGTGGAATAAAATGCGGTATTTAGCAAAACAAGACACAAACGAGGCATCAGAGGTGTCCCTCCAGTGCAAAGCAATCCCAATCTGAGGGTCCACTGCAAAGGAATATTAATGCATAGTTTCTTTTCTGTGGATATTCAGATCTCATTTTGCTTGCTAGATTGGCAGTTATGATTAGTTACAATAATAACAGTTGCTGTAGTTTACAATGATGCACCATAAGGATGAAATGTGTTTTGCGTTTTTAAGATCTTCAAAGAGTAACAGCATTACAGCATTTATTGTGTTAACCAAAAATACAATGGACTACTAACCTGTGCTTCATCGGCATGTACATCTTGAAATCACCACCAAAAAAAAATTGACTTTCATCATCACATCTCAGGAATACATAGTATAAGCATACCATAGGCTAGTTCACATACACAGTAAGATTTATTGAAAAATAACATTTATACATCATTTACAGTTATATATCTTTATAGGTATATAAACCCCAAAATACACATAAGCAAACTACACCTTTTAAAATAAACTAGGAGTGGATGTTACAATGTACTTGATGTCTTTAATACCCCCGCTCACTTTTTTACTACTTTAATTTGATTCCTCACTGGTAGGAATTGCAAGGTTGCACAAAATACATTGCATTTTCCCTAGAGTTGGCATAACCTGCTGGTTTTCTGAGTTAATCACTAATTAATAATTTGAAAACACAAAGTCATTATGTCATTTCCAGACAATGAGCTTTTAAATGGTGCATGTTATGTCCTAGCCTTTTCAGTAAGAAAAAAAAGTTTTTTTCCTCTGGAAACCAGATGGCTGGTAAGTGTTATTATGAGGCTATGTAAATCTCAAAGCAATAAGCATCAAATCAAAACAAGAATTCATTCTCCTCTCCTCTTATCATGATTGTTGTTTTGCTGAACCAACTTGTGAAATAATACAACTCCTGCAAATTAGGCCACCGGATGCTTTAGCAATGGGGAATTGATAACCCATCTCCTCTTTCTTTTTCATAGAAACAGGAGTTCTGAAAACATTTTTCACCTATACTTTCAACCTTCTTAACATCTTGTTCTATGTGCCAAACTTGAACGAGGCAATCTTATTCCAGGATGAGTCTTCTCAGTAAACTTACGTACTTGGAAACTTTACTGGCTCCACTACTATTACAATTTGATTATCAAAATATCCTTGACCAGCTTATCTTTTGGTTTTGATTTGACCAAGGTTTTTCCCTATATAGGAAAGAAATCCAGAAGAGTTGTTATTTTCTCTCACTTAATGAGTAAACACCTGCACCTTCATGGAAGTGCCAGTTTCACCCTACAACTAAAACACCACACTTCAAAGATGCCTTTCAAAAGCTCCACTAATACAGCTGCATCTCTTTGCAGTGCTCTATTTTACAAAGCTTGAAGATTACTCTAAATAATCTTAAATCTTGCAATTTGGATGCCCAAAAAGATACAAGAAAACTAAATTCCAAATATTGATTTCCAAAGGAAATTAGCTTCTAAATATTTAGAAATTTCTTAGCTGACAAAACATACACTTTCAAAAAGTTTCTGTGGAGCTAAATATTTTTAAAAGGTCTGGTATAGGAAGAAACTGTAAAAAAATATGGATTAGAATGTTATTCTGTATGTCTTAATCCCATTTTTCATTCTTGTTTTTATGTTCTTCCATGACACATTCACAACTATTAAATTTTAGTATTGAATTTTATCATTTTGTATTTTAAATCCTTACACATGGCATTTAATATTTATGAAAACATCTCAGTATTCTTACATCATAATGTTTTCTGTTTGTATTAACATGTTAAAAATAAAACATTTCTAGTAACTATCAGATTGTGTCATTTTATGATACGAATAAGAGCAGTGACAATTATGTACTACTGCTATTGGTTTATTATGAAATAATGTCAAAATATGACTAAAAAACTAATCCACAAAATAAATTGAAACTCTTTTCCCCAACAGACTTCTTGTCAAATGTAATTCCCCTTAATGAAAAAAATCTTATTTGCCAAAACATTTTCCAGTAAATAATTGCCCCTTTTTAAAATTTCCTGCCTTAGCTACTAATACACCTGTCTGATCTAGGTGACTCTGAGCAGAGGGGTTGGACAAGATGACCTCCAGAGGTCCCTTCCAACTTCAACCATGCTACAATTCTGCAATTATATCAGCAGATGTTGCTCATTTTCTTGTACTATCTCATCAAGAGCCAAATACAATAGAGTACCCTGTAATACAGCACTTCCAACCCCAGCATCAAACAGACTTAAAGGTGAAAAAATAGGAATGTCTTGAATTCCTCCAAAACTATTAAATCAAGAATGAATGCTCTAGTGAGATTTTGATTACATATAGACCATTTGTAGCTCTGAGGCAATAGTTCCAACAGATCCATGAATGCAATCAACACTGCCTGCATCTGGGCCATGGAAGGTTTGGCTGTACATTACACAAGTTTTTCGCTCCATCTTTCCTTCAGGTTTACACCATAAATGCATTTGTTCTGTCTGCTGATGTGCTACTTGAAGCATGTGAAAATGTCACTGACACTCTTCGTGTGACATTTTTCACACATGCACAAGCACATCCCTAGAAAGGCAAAGCTCAATTTACAAACATGTTGCAACTTAAATTTACTGTGAACTTTCTTATAAACCTGGTTCCTGAACACTGTGTGACTGCTGAAATGCAGTGTTGAACTTGTTTTTGTAGTAATGGAAGTCATGGGTTTCATACTAGACAAAGTACCTGTTTAACTTTGAAAGTATAACATTTAAAGGTTCAATATTTTTAGTAATCATACAAGATCCACTGCAGTATTTTGTTTAATGTTGCACATGCTAGTCATGAAAGAATAATGCTTAGTTAACTGAA
This sequence comes from Egretta garzetta, assembly GCF_000687185.1. NCBI lineage: Eukaryota > Metazoa > Chordata > Aves > Pelecaniformes > Ardeidae > Egretta > Egretta garzetta. The sequence continues at coordinate 7,217,245 of NW_009259600.1, read as the reverse complement.
TTTGGTACCACTGAACTCAGCCTGTAGCGAGGCCAATTACACCATGCCAGTGAGGCCCTGGAAACACAAAACTGATCCTCTGATATTGTTATCATAGTTTGCCCATTTCAGTTTTAAAGATCAAGACGCTGCTTTTACACAACTTCCCTAAAACAATTATTCCTTAATGGAAAAGAATTCAATATAGCATTTTGCCTAATGTTCAATGAAAATTTCCTTTTCAGTTTCAATCCATTCCTCTTCATTATAACTCCTCTAAAGATACTATGGTTTTTATATGTTTATACCTTCAAATACTAACAGCCTTTTGTCATGACCCTTTAGATTATCACCTTAGTAAAAGGCAAGTGTTCTTAGAATTTAATCTTTCTCACACACTACAGTCTAAGAGTTACTCAGATATCTCACTGCTTGATGCTTTCAGCACCCTCCTCTTTGTTTTTTTTTTTATATCTTCTGGTACTAAGGTGAGTAGAATTGAATATAGCACAAATTCTGCATGTAGTTTCTGCTTCACACTGATCAAAAAGGCAGATGATAGCAAACATTACGTGAGACTGTCACACCACAGACAGCTCTGGGAAAGAGAGAGAACCCATGACACATGGAATAGAACAAGTATCCAGGACTAAACTAGGGGTTGAATTAGCTGTTATTAATTACAGGCACACAGACAATTAACTCAAGTAAGTTGTACTAATAGACTGTCAACTTCAAGACTGCTTTTAGAAGAGGTTTGAAATCAAAGTATAAAATATAATAGCAATATTGATAATAATGGTCAGCCATGGTTAATAATACAGAAGGAAACACTAAAAACAGCTTGCTGAACTGCTTATCACAGGCTGAGTAACATTGTCATGCCATACTGTAACAGAAATTCTTCTGAAAATAATTAGTTTTTCAAGATGGACATCTTTATAGAAGAGACATTGCTACTAAAACTAGAAGTATAAAACACTGTAGTCTGCAATAATATGAAATGTCACCATGCATTACAGTATTTTGTTACTCCTGTGGGTGAAGATTAAGGAGAGGAACTGTGGTTTATCTCCCCAGTTCATGACAAAGAACTTGAAAATATTTGATGATTTGCAAGGTAGGAAAACCAGGCCATGGAATGGTAGTCAGAAACTGACATTCATTTTTACTGGGTAATAGTTTTGTCTTACATTTTACTTTCCTCTTCCTCCCTCCTCTGCCATCATTGTCGCTCAACTGCCATCAAATACAACAGTTCAATATACTTTAATTTTAAAGATTTTACAGTGGATTCATAGATCATGACTATCCATAATATTAGACTATTATGCCAATGCTACTGTGGAAACTATTGTTATAATGTCACTATCAACATTTAATTGCTATTCATTTAGCATATGGCTGTTGGATTTTTTTTCTTTTTATGCACCCTTTTGAGAGTTTTCTTGATGTCCCAGCAAAAGAAACACTCGGAATAGGATTTTTTTTCTCATCGTCAATATCCAGGCTTGAAATATCCTTAAAGGGTTATTCTGTTGCCAGTTAATGTCTTCAGATGTCCTTCCAGTTTTCTCTGGCAAGCAATATCAAATTTCAGGGAGTAGTATGCAATACAAACCAACATACTTGTGCCTGCACCAAAACAGGTAATACCAGATGAAGGAATCTGTTTTGGTTTTTAACTCACAAAAGAAAGCAGGAGGGCAAGGGGGAAAAGTTGTGAACAGAAATTTGGATCAGTCTTCAAAAAAATATGCATACTTTCTTCCCTGTCACCAGAGTCTCATGGTGCTCTCTTCCTCACGCCCTTTGCAGGTATCCATCATGACAGTCATAAGCCTTTGTGCCTAGAACTAAATATCGTTCAAGTCTCACACTTTGTGAGGCACAGCCTTCCAACATAAGAAACAAACTTTTTTTAGCCACTGCCAAGAAGAGGGCACTTTGGTCTAGACCAATACAGCTGATTTATGACTACACACATGCAAGAGAATGCAGCACCAAGAAAATATCCTTTATTAGAACCATATACATAGGAAAACAAAACCATTTTGGAGCATGGCTGCTACTGTATAAAACCGAATTGTGCTGTGTTGGAAGATCCGTTAATTAACTATTTGTATTAATTTAATGGAAAATAAATCAATCTACTTAATTTATATTCTTTACTGTTGGCTACTTCTTTGCTCTGGTTATTACTGGTGTACTCTACAACTCTAGAAGACTCAAAATGTTGATAGTTATACTCTTCAAAATCATATATATCTTATACTTGATGGACAAAGACATTTTTAACACCAAGTTTTTATGAGTAAATTCATCAAACTAGATGCATGTAAGGTAAGAAGAAATGAATAATACTAGTAGAACAGGAAAAGGTTAACTTCAGATATATTTTGAGAAAACTGCATCAGGGACAAGCATTTTAAAATTAAGCCCTATTATCTGACTGAAACAAAGCTATAGAGTGGGAACTGCAACATGAGAAATTCTTAGAAGTATCTTCACTGAACCAAAGGACAGAAACAAAATCAGATAGGAAAATTGTGTAGCTAAGTACTACTATGCTGTTACATAAGACTTAACCCAAAGAAAACTACTTCTATGCTTTTAAAAACTGAGTTTTCTTTAAAACCTTTACAAAAGACTATCTCCTGGGGGTGCCAGGGATGAGGGGATGAAGAAGAGGCAAAGTTTCCACAAAGGTTTAATGGTTTTCAATACAATTTAATATAAAACTACTTCTGTAAGAGGTCTACTAATTGACAGTGCTAATAACAGCATTGTAAATAATTTTTACAGCAAGTCTAGAAGCCCCTAGTTTTTTAAATGTAGCTCCAGCTACAAAAAATATGAAAACTAGTGAGTACAGCAGATACATAGTTTCATTCATATCTTATTCCAGTGAAAAACATCACTTGAACAATAAAAATATCTGGTGTTTAGCTGATCAAGATTCATGCTCTTTTAAAAAGTCTGGAAGAAAACATTTTACATTTCTTGTTCTGATCAATGTTAAACAGCACTATTAAAAATGCATGGAAACTCAAAATACACTCTAAAATACTCAAACTGGGATCAACAGTCCATATGTAGAGAATGACTTCCTTGGTTTGCTTTGCTTGCATGTGTGGCTTTTGCTTTACTTATTAAACTGTCTATCTCAACCCACAAGTTTTCTCACTTTTACTCTTCCAATTCTCTCCCCCCTCCCCCCAGGGGGGAGTGAGTGAGCAGCTGGGTGGGGCTGAGTTGCCGGCTGGGATTAAACCACAACAGTCCTTTCTGGCATCCAACATGCAGCTCAAAGTGTTCAAGGTAAAAAAAGATTTGACTGGGATGTGCTGGATCGAATTTATAGCTGTTATTGCTGTTTAGCTATTAATCGGCAGGCTTCTGTGCTTGCCATGGGGCTTGCTTGCCTTACTGTACTTTAGACTCCAGTGCTCATTAGTGGCTGCTTTTTGCTTTCGGTGCTTGCTGTAGTGCTGGACTGCTTATCACCTTACTCTGCTGTGCCTGGGAACATTTTGATAACAGCAATGGCGATGCGCCTGGGCTGGCAGATGGCCAGGGCATCACTGCTGTTTCTGTGCTGCTGTGCTGGACAGGCTGGAACTCTAGTGTGAACTCGAGTCAAACAGACTGTGACCTGTGGATGAGTCCCTCTGCGAGTAGGACAAGCCCAAGCATCTGTGGCTGTGAAGAAGTTCACACTAGAGCAGGTACATCTCAAAGCATCTGTGACCGTGGTTATGCCTGGGCTGCAGCAGGCATACCTCTGAAGGGATTGTGGCCCAAGGCTAAGTCCATGCTGGAGAAGGTACACCTTGAAGCATCAGTGGCTGTGCATGAGGTGATGCTGAAGCACCTCAAAACGTGTGGCCATGGATAAGCCCATGACAGAGCAGGTACACCCCTGGACAGCTGGCAGCCACGGGTAAGGCTGTGTTGGAGCAGGTTTACTTCTGAAGGGGCTGTGGCTGTGCATAAGACCACACTGGAGCAGGTCTATCTCTGAAGGCATTGTGGCCCATAGAGAAGGCCACGTGGGAACAGGTGCACCTCAAAGCAACTGTGGCTGCAGATAACTCTGTGCCACAGCAGGTGTAGCCCTGGAGAGACTGTGGCTGACAGAGAGTGCTCCACCTGGAGCAGGTACAGCCCTAAGGGTCTGCAGTCGGTGGGTAAGTCCAAGCCTGAGCAGCAGCAAAGGGGAGGAGTTCACTGCAATGTTAAATCCTATGGCCTGGTCCAAAAGGACCAGGGGTGGAGATTGTAATGGAGATACCTTTAAATTGTTGTAACCCATGATTTCAGTTACATGTTATAGGAATTACAATAGCAGGAAGAAGCTGCTTCAATGGAGGACAAGCCTTAGAAGCAGTGCCAGTGCTGCAGTGACCCAGTCTAAGCTGGCTTTGGTGCCCATTAACTCCACACAACACACCACGTCTCCTGTCCCGAGTGACCACCATAAAAGATGGAGCCCAAAGTCATGGACTAAATGAACTCAGTGGACATTTTGTGGACATTTTACAGGGGTGGTCTTTAGACTATGGGAACTATATAGGCGTATTATGTCAAAGGATGGGAAGGGGGGGGCGGGTAGTGAGGTTGTATTGGATAGTGTGGGACCTGAGCATGACATAAACGGCATGGAGTAAGGGGTGGACAATCTGCTGGTTATGTCTACGGTACAGTTAACTTTCTTCACAGTAGCTGGTATGAGGCTGCGTTTTGGATTTCTGCTGAAAACAGTGTTGGTAACTCAGGGATGTTTTCCTTAATGCTGAGCAGTGCTGACACAGAGTCAAGGCCTTTTCTGCTCCTCACCCCACCCCACCAGCGAGGAGGTTGGGGGGGCACAAGAAGCTGGGAGGGGGCACAAGAAGCTGGGAGAGGGCACAGCCAAGACAGACGACACCAACTGACCCAAGGGATATCCCACACCATATGACATCATGCTCAGCATGTAAAGCTGGGGGAAGAAGGAAGGGGGGACATTAGGAGCGATGGCGCTTGTCTTCCCAAGTCACCGTTACGCATGATAGAGCCCTGCTTTCCTGGAGATGGCTGAACACCTGCCTGCTGGTGGGAAGTGGTGAATGAATTCCTTGCTTTGCTTTGCTTGCGTGTGCGGCCTTTGCTTTGCCTATTAAACTGTCTTTATCTCAACCCACAAGTTTTCTCACTTCTACTGTTCTGATTCTCTCCCCCATTCCAACAGGGGAGTGAGCGAGCAGCTCTGTGGGGCTTAAGTTGCCGGCTAGGATTAAACCATGACAATGATAATGGCTTGTGGGATGCAGATGGTGCTTCTCTCCTTTGGCAGAAGATTTCCAAATTTTCTTTCCTTCATTTCCCTTGTTTTTTTTTTCCATTTCGTACTGAATACTCTAGTGGATCTTAGTTATTAAAAAAAAAAAGTGAATTAAATGTAAAAAAAAAAAAAGTGAATTAAATGTAAAATATACCCTACGCCATAAAACGATATTGCTTTATGTCATACTGACTTTTGTGGGTTGTTTTATTATTTCATGGTAATATTTTACTCAAGAGAAGAGCCTAAACTGATCTTAAGTACCATCCAGAAGGTTTATACATTTTCAGACTCATAAATCCTCCTTATGAATTGGGAGTCATTTAAAAAGCTCTAGAAATATGGAAATAAACCATATATTGCTAATCACAGTACCGACACCTCTACTTCATCTCAAAGGTGAGAAGGGGCATATTCTTTACTGTCAACAGAGGAAGTGTGGGTTTTAGCCACTATGTTTAATTGCTTACTGTTCTGAGCCAGATCTGGATTCTTTGGGACCACAGTGTTAGAAAACAAAAGCAATCAAAAAAAACCCCAAGCACACCTTCCAGGAACAGTTCAAGTCCTTTAATCTCCAAAGGTGGATAAACTGAACCTTATGTGGTTTACCTTACGAGCAGCATCTGGGCACTGTACTACATAATATTTTTCCCAAATTAAATGAGCCAATGTATCTTTAGCCAAATGTCTAGCCCTATTCTTTGCTGGGTCTTCTGCTCTGCACCACTGGAAGTGCTTATCTTTGGTGGTGTGCACACACTATATGATGACAGATCTAGTGAAAAGTGACCTTAATTTGAGAGTTCACAGGGCAAAAACTTTCCAAAATTATGAAACCTATGCAATAAAAATTAGGCCAATAGACTAAAAATTTTATTTGAAAATTAAGGGTTTAGCTCCCTACCTGAAAACAATGAAAGGGTACTTATTTCTTGTCTGTGCAAGACAATAAAGTCTATAATTTTCTGTAATTTATATGATATATGTAGTTTATATTATAATTCTATAATTTACTTTGTTAAGCCTTCTTCTGACCTATGGAACCATGTTGGTCAATACATGACTATCACGTTTTGTTACCTCTTCAGCCAAACAGCTGCAGCTTGTAATTCAAGACTAAAGATTGGCTACACAGTACAGGCATTCACCTAAATTTGGATCTATGCTTTGAGCCAAAGGCTCTATTTCAAAGTATAGGTTTCACTTCTGGGAATCTAACAGGGTATTGCTAAGGTAACCAGTGACACTAGGGTTTCACTTTTAAATAACATTTTTCCTTATTTTTTATTACGTGATGTTTTGCAGCTGCAGTGATTAAGACATTTATCCCTGTTTCATCACATGAAAGCATTACACATGTAACTTTCCATAAAACTTCTACTTAATTCTAGTTGTCAAATACACTCTGTATTAGTTACTCAACTGTAATAACAGTAAGATACAAAGTGGCTTATAAAGGAATACCAGAGGAGTCTATTTTCTGCCACATAACATTTTTTCAGGACTACAGAAGTTTAAAGAAAATCAAAAGACAAGAAATAAGTTCTCACTGACATCAGCAGCAGATCCTGCAGTACCTTTTACTTACTGTTTATTGCAGTGTGGCTTAGGGCAGGACTTCAGGAGCCAGAACACCTAGCCTGGATTTCTAAATCATGGAATTATTTGTTTGTTGAAATATTTTGGTTATAATTCACCTTCCTTTAAACCCTAAGTGTTGCCTACAATAAGCTGATTAGACCTGGACAGAGGAATACAGCTTGCTACAGTTTTGAAAAATCAGCTGTGACTTACTCATCAGTCAGTCCTACATGACCTGACAGAGCTAAAGCAGAATTCTTGGTGTAGTTAATAAATATGATTGATCCAAAGCTCATAGGATTTAATAATCATGTCTTGAGAGACAAAGAAAGCCAGTGTTCTTAGAGCTACTCACACAGAACAAGAGCTGTGGCTGTGCTCTTTGGATTACAGCAATTCTATCTGTTTATCTTTAAGCACAAGATGGATGTACAATTTGATGACAAGACATTAGAAAGCATCATGAAGACATTACTACTGAGTGTGCTCCAGCGGGTACAACATATGCTACTGAGATACCAGAAATATGATGTAAGGATAAGATATTGCCCAGGGAAATCATTTACTGAAGGCAGATAAACAAAGCATGAAGTGTAAAACCCACTATAACACAGTTGCCTCTGTAGAATAGCAGAAAGTCTACTAATGTAAAACAATGCTTCAGTTTCACTGATCTGCATTTTGAGAATGTACCAAATGGGCTATGCTTTTATTAAAAGTAAAATGATTCTGGCTTCTGGGGTGACCAAATTGTAGTCAAGATGGGAAGTGTAATGGGACACAAAGACATCTAGCAAAAACTGTTCTCGCCTCGTGGTTAGAGCAGTCAGTTGACAGAGGGCAGATACATTCAGCTAAACCACTAATCTCAGAAGATAATTCAGCCTGGTCCTCCAAGAACTGAAGGTGTGTGGCACCTGCCTCACGCCTCATGACACGTCCATGGAGTCAGAAGTGGTTTTGTGGTACTCACCAGGTATCCCGGCTTTCTCCAACCTCAGTGTGAGAGTTATGAGTCACCCTCTGAAGGAACACAGGTCCTCTGGCAGACTGGAGGGAGCAGGGGGGCTAAAATATTTTACACAGAGTACTCAGAGTAACCTGCTAAGACAGTTACCTACATTTTTAAAACTCTGACACCTGCATTTGGCATTTACAGTGCTTCAGTCCTTAAAAGGAACCATCTACTGATAATGCTTGTACCATACTGTAAATGCTGAAAATTATCAAAAAGAAAAAGATAAAAAGAATGAGGTGCCAATCTGTAAGAATCTTGGCAGGTACAGAACATACTGAAAGAGAGAAGGCTTAATAGAAGGAACACATCTGGAGTGGTATCTGTGCTCGCAACCTCTCTGTAAACAACTCTTTTCCTAAGTGATGGTTTCACTACAGAAATGGAGTCCTTACCAATCCCATAGCCACATAGCAAGGTTTGATCAATTAATGCTTTTAAGTACTTTGACACTGGATAACATAGTATAGAAATGCAAAGACCTATTATTAGTTTCCAGTCTGAGCTAGAAAATATTACATAATAGGAACAGGGTACACTAAAAGCTAAAATTTACAATGAAGAAAAAGAAACGGTCATTTTCCAACTATATGTTCATACACCAATCTGAGAAACAGTAGGTAGTGTGTATTTATGGTTAAGTGGTATTTCCTGAAGTTTTAAAATGTGTGCTGAATCACACAACTGACTTATCCTGTAAATACTCATATTTATTACAACCAGACCTCATGCTGACTGAAGCAGATGCAATATTTTCAAGGACTTCAGATGCTCTTAGCAAGTTTTGTGTTTATATCAGAGTAAGAACAAACCAAGTAGGCCAGCAGTAAAGATGTCAACCAATAATAATCCAACCCAATAATAAGATCACATGATAATGCACCACACATTTCTGGCTGCTTGTTCAGCAGTCTGGGAATCAGCAAGTTTCACCTGTTCAAAATTTTGCTCATCACAGTCTACGCAATTTGCAGATACAATCATTTTATCCTTTTCCTTCAGCAAAGTATAAAAGCAAGTTTGTCAGAATCATTGTCTCACCATTAATATTAAAGCTCTTCATTATCTCTTCTGACAGAACAGAGCAGTCTTCGAACATCCTAGAGAAAATTCCAATTCATTCATGAAAGTAAGAAACTGAGCAAACACCATGAGAACTGGATACAGCTTTCAAGACCAGTGCATAAATTGCATTTTGGCATCTGTTCATGAAAGGACAGGAGTCACTGCCTCAGACTACAAACATTTGTCCCTTGTCTCTATTCAGCTTCACGATTAGGCCCACAGCTGCTTGTTAAGCTCTGAAAGTGAAGAGCCCTAATCTACAATAAAGCCTGTCTACAAATGCTGTCAGAGGAAGGAGTCAGGTACTAGCCCTCTAGGTCATTTGTGTTTGATAGGTAGCCTTGCAACATCAACCTATGGAAATTTACTGCCTGTCACAAAGTACTTGCTAATCAACTAAGTTACAATTAAGCCAGGAAGAGAAGCCATAACTGCTCCTATAATTCAAACCTTTGGGCCTCTTCAGGAAGTTTTGCTTTAAGGAAAAAAGTGATCAAAGTTTTAATTTTAATTCTAGAAAGGCGACTATAATAAAATCTTAATATAAGACTGTACAGGTTTTGGCTGAGATTGCGTTAATTTTCTTCACAGTAGCTGGTATGAGGCTGCGTTTTGGATTTGTGCTAGGAAGAGTGTTGATAACTCAGGGATGTTTTCCTTAATGCTGAGCAGTGCTGACACAGAGTCAAGGCCTTTTCTGCTCCTCACCCCACCCCACCAGCGAGGAGGCTGGGGGGGCACAAGAAGCTGGGAGGGGGCACAGCCAGGACAACTGACCCAAGGGATACCCCACACCGTATGACATCATGCTCAGCATATAAAGCTGGGGGGAGAAGGAGGTGGGGGGATGCTCGGAGCGATGGCATTCGTCTTCCCAAGTCACTGTTATGCGTGAGAGAGCCCTGCTTTCTGGAGACATCTGAGCACCTGCCTGCCCATGGGAAGAGGTGAATGAATTCCTTGCTTTGCTTTGCTTCTGTGCGTGGCTTTCGCTTTACCTGTTAAACTGTCTTTATCTCAACCCAGGAGTTTTCTCACTTTTACTCTTCCTCTTCTTTCCCTCACCCCACCAGGTGCGAGTGAGCGAGTGTCTGTGTGGTGCTTAGTTGCCAGCTGGGTTAAACCATGACAAACACATTATAAATGTCTGCCAATTATAAATACATGGCTATGTAAGACTAGAAGCAAACCACAGCCGTTTCAGGAGTGATTTTGAACCTAGCCTTTATTTCTTCCGATGGAGATAATCAAGAGTGCAAGTAATTGAAAGTACAAGTAATGGCACTTTGAGTAGATTCTGCCACAAGTTACACCCATCCAAGCCATAGTAACAGACTTCAATAGTCACTAGATACAAACTGAGGCAAAAAAAATTGTCAGTTTTCAGTTATGGTTCCTTTTACTAATTTTCACTACATATGAGTAAATTTAGTAATTCGTATTCAGTTTACCTGATATTTAACAATTATTCTGCCCTCTCTCTGCAGAACAGAATTTTCTTTTATCACCAGGTACCAAAATATATGGCATGCATTAAGGAAAAACAGTTCTTAAATTTTTATATTTAAAATATATGCCTTAATTTTGAACTTAATAACTAGACACACAAACAGTGAAAAAGACTTGATTGCTTGTCTGCAAATTTTAGCATGCAGCACAAGGTGAAATTGCCACCCACTGCAAGTCTCGTAATAGAGCAGAAAAGCATCTCATTAATAAAACATTACCATGCCAAAAATTAACATTTTCTAGAATTACCAATAAAAATATCACTTAGTAGAGCTCATTCTCCTTGCCCAAAAACAACTGTGCATTCCAATTTACTTGACAGTGATTTCCATTTTCCAGGTACAGTGTTTATTGCACTTTATTTTTGTCTGAAAAGTTACAGATTACACATATGTTCTACACATAGGTCAAACTGTAGATGTGAAGCTAAAACCAGGAGAAAATGTTCACATTTCAAGTTTAAAGCATGGGGAGACCGTAAAGCACTGTTTTCTCTACATCTTGTTTAGATATTAAAATAAAAATCTAGATTTCTGTAATATATGTTTTATTTTCAACTGTAAATACTACAGAATATATATGTCTTTAATGCAAGGAATTAACTAATCTGTTTCCTCCAGATCACCTGGTTTAACCTGGCTTTACAGGAGAATGTACCAATGTTGATGGTTGATAAAAATCCCAAACATTCATGAGATTCTAGTCACCAAAAGTATTTGTCCACAAGAGCTCTCAGCAATATTTTTTTAATCTTGTAAGTAATCTACATACAACTTTAAGCCCAAACTTTGCTTCTGATCCTCCACTTCCAAGATGAAGGTAACTTTCTTCCAGTCAGTTGATACGCATAGCATCTTTCATCCTAATAGAACTTTCTAAATTTAACTGTAACAAAATATATCAGAATATGTTACTGAGAATAAAACATAGTTTCTTTAGAGCAGCAAATCTTCCTAACAGTACATTACAGAGAGTGAAAATTTCTGTATTAGAGTGACACCTAAAAGACAAGGTAGAAACTATGTATTGAGGACTCTGACCAGGCCACTGGATTTACTACTTGCCTATGCTAATGAAAGACATACTGGCTCAGTTTACAACTGCATTTGATGGTGATCCCAATTCTCGTTTCATAAAAAGATACACCATTTCCATTAGCAGAGAATACACAGTAATCTGCAGACTGACAAGCTTCCCATACTTAAATTGACATAGAATCATAGAATGTTTTGGGTTGGAAGGGACCCCTAGAGGTCATCTAGTCCAACCCCCCTGCAGTGAGCAGGGACACTGCTAACTAGATCAGGTTGCTCACAGCCCCATCCAACCTGGCCTTGAATATTTCCAGGGATGGGGCCTCCACCACCTCTCTGGGCAACCCGTTCCAGGGTTTTACCACCTTCATTGTAAAGAATTTCTTCCTTATATCCAGTCTAAACCTACCCTGGTTTAGTTTAAAACCATTACCCCTTGTCCTGTCACAGCTGGCCCTACTAAAAAGATTTTCCCCATCTTCCCTATAGGCCCCCTTTAGGTACTGAAAGGCCGCAATCAGGTCTCCCCGCAGCCTTCTTTTCTCCAGGCTGAACAACGCCAACTCTCTTAGCCTGTCCTCATAAGAGGGGTGCTCCAGACCTCTGATCATTTTTGTAGCCCTCATCTTCAGTTAAGGTCCAAATATTCTGAAGAAAGGGCCAAGCTCAAGATGAGAAGCAGCACAGATGATCTCATGTGAAAGCTTCTATAGTAGAACTTGACTGTTGCCAGAAGAAAAGCAAGTATGTTTATAATCTGGTTAGTAGGTATGGGTTTACTGCTGAGAATCAGCTTAGATCTTCAGGTATCAGTGAAAATGGAACCTAAATTAAACCTGCAACTATTCTAGTAAACATAAGGTATGCAGGAAGTGATCCAAGAACCATAGAATCATTTAGGTTGGAAAAGACCTTTAAGATCATCAAGTCCAACAGTCAACCTAACACTGCCATCCCACCACTAAACCATGTCCCTAAGTACCATGTCTACACATCTTTTAAATACCTCCAGGGATGGGGACTCAACCACTTCCCCAGGAAGCCTGTTCCAGTTCTTGACAATCCCTTCAGTGAAGACATTTTTCGTAATATCCAATTTAAATCTTCCTTGGTGCAACTTGAGGCCATTTCCTCTCGTCCTATTGCTTGTTACTTGGGAGAAGAGACCAACACCCACCTTGCTACAGCCTCCTTTCAGTCAGTTATAGAGGACAATAAGGTCTCCCTTCTCTTCTCCAGGATAAACAACCCCAATTCCCTCAAGCCGCTCCTCACAGGACTTGTGCTCCAGACCCCTCACCAGCTTTGTTGGTGTCCTCTGGACACGTTCCAGCACCTCAATATCCTTCTTGTAGTGAGGAGCCCAAAACTGAACACAGTATTTGAGGTGCAGCCTCAGCAGTGCCAAGCACAGGGGCACGATCACTTCCCTACTCCTGCTGGCCACACTATTCCTGATACAAGCCAGGATGCCATTGGCCTTCTTGGCCACCTGGGCACACTGCTGGCTCATATCCAGCTGGCTGTCCACCAGCACCCCCAAGTCCTTTCTCACTGGGCAGCTTTCCAGCCACTCTTCCCCAAGCCTGTAGCATTGCATGGGGTTGTTGGGACCAAAGTGCAGGACCCAGCACTTTGCCTTGTTGAACACAACTGGCCTCGGCCCATCGATCCAGCCTATCCAGGTCCTTCTGTAAAGCCTGGAAGACTCTATGGTCACTAACATCGTTGAACTGAAATCTCACTTGCTGATTCTATTTTCATCATTCTATCTAGATCTACTTAAGACAAAATTTGCTATAGAGGGGCTTAGACCTAAGCAGTATGGTCACAAGCCAGTCAATGCTATTGCACTTCAGGACGAAAGCTATGTCCCTGGCCTTTAAACCTATTACACACAACTGATGAGATTTACGACTCCTAAGGGTTGTTTTTTAAAGGCATCTGTTACTAGGTCTAGGCAAAAACTCTACTTCAAGCACAGGAGGCCCAGATCCAAAAGGGAAATTAAGACCAAATATGGCACTCGCACAGCATTCAGGCTCTTACATTGAAAATGATGACCCTCAACACTTCAGCCTATTTTTTGGGGGCTCTTGAAGGCTACAGTAACAGAAAAGTTTATTCCCTGAACTTTTGCTTTTGCACAGGAAGTGACTGCCTCCACCTTGGCATGGCTGAACAGCTCAATTCTTTAATTTATGCCTAACAAGAACTATGAGTCTTCAGCCAAACATTTCTCCAGCTAAAGAGCCTGACCTGAGTATACCTAGCATGAATCAGTCACAACAAATCTGAGAAAAATACAGTGGATATAGCCAAAAGCACAAGACAAACAAACACCAGTTCCACTTTGCCCTATTATGAAATGGTATAGTGGGAAGAGGACTAAGCCCAGAGTAAGAGAGAAACAAGATGTGTGACCTCCTACATTTATAACCAGTGTCTCTTATCTACCAGACCGTCCTACAAAGTAGGACACAGGATTTAGTACAGAGGCAACTCTATCATCTAGTAGTTGCACACTTTCCTGGGAGAAAAGGTCTGTGGGATTGTACCTTTCAGGAGGAGGAAGGTTTTCCATGTTTTAGGAATAATAACTGTTGTATTACCCTGCTTGCCTATCCACCAATTACCTAATTAACCATCAGTGTGCCTATCTAAGCAAATTCAGTCTATAACTTCTTATGTGATAATTGGCATATTCTGTACTACGTACTCTGCAGCTATACCTATCATTGTGTTGGTGGCTGTGAAATTGCAGAATCCTCCCCTACAAGGAAAAAATGAGATCTACAAAGGAAAAATCAGAGTAGTCATTTCGACCTAAGCCATGCAAATGCCTCTGTAAAAATTTCATCTATTTTCTTCAACTTATGTTTTAAGAAACAGGCCTGTCTTCATGACAGCCTATTAACTATTAATATCAAGTATGGCATGTATTTCCCTCTTAGCTAATAGGCCACAGCACCTTAAGAGATTGTTTGAGATTAGACTAGGCTATCTGTAACCAAAAAAAAATTGTATTATTCTTCTCTCATAGGCACAAGTATTTCAGATTCAGACTTCCTGGTGTAGGGGGAGGGTGCAGGGGAAACTTTTTGGATTCATTTTACGTATTTGCTTAAGTTTCTTTCCAAATCAAGAGTGCATCTTGCAATATGGGTAATAAAAGAATTCCTACTACCTCTAAATTATAGTACCAAAGTGTTCTAAATTTCGACCATTTGCCATGTCTTTTTCCTCATCTTTAAGGTCATACACCACAATAAGCTATGTTGATCAAAACAGACCTCTTTGTGGCTTTGAAAAGGCCATAGGTGAAGGGTTCTAAAAGTGTTTTTAGATAGTGGTCACCCTGTGAAGAGATATGTTCTTATTTAGTGCCTATCCCACTGAAAGTTTTGATTTGGAACTAGAGATGTATGATCTTAGTTTTACTTTCAATTAACTGTTCTCCAAAAGACCTGTGCATCTTGGGTGATTTGGGTTTTGAGTCCAGTCTCGTCCCATCCCCCAATTGCAAAGGGTAAACCTAAAAGGAACAGTGACTTCAGACGTCCCTTTCTGATGAATTTTAAAGCCTTGAGGTACATGCATTTGAGTACAAGTGAGTTGAATTCTCATTTAGGTACCACTTAGTATTTACAAATTTTGTAACTGCATAGGAAGGCTGCTGAAGGGAACACACTAAAGTACTGGGACTTCTCTTTCCTAAAAAATATTTAATTTCACTTCTTAAAGACTTCGACTTTTTTCTAAAGTTTACAAGGTACAAATATATTGCCTTTACTTTGAACTTCTTTCCCATTTAAAAATCCTGGGGACTTTGCATTATATTTTATATTTATTTTATCACATTTGATTTTATTGTCTCATATGGTGCCTCAAGGTTTTTGGCAGTAATGAAAGGTGCTACATAAATAAAATAAATTCCTTTTTGCCCTCATATTCAAGAAGAGAAGATCAAGAATACTCCTGCTTTGAAATTGGATATTCAGTCCTCATAACTTTTCTTTTAGAATGTGTATATATACATATATGCATTATATTTACATATGTCATGTTAATGTGGTTTAAACATGTATACCTCCCACAGGTCTAGAAGAGTTGCTATAATCCTTTTCACATCTATGGAGCAACAACTGCCTTACTCTACTAAAATAAATAAATGAACACTGCTCTACAGTGCCAATAAAGCAAAAATATTTTAGAGTATTAAAAGAATTACTATTTTACAAAAAATATTCTTAAATATTAATTGAAGATATTATACCACAGTTTTGTGTAGTAATACTTTTTCTCATTTATGTCCAAATGTTACAGGTATAAACTCAAAAAGGTATATGTCAAGTATGAAAAATAGAAGTGAGAAAAAGACAAATGGACTGACCATCAAACATATGAATCTTTTCTTATGAAAGGAAATGTTTACCGTGTAGTATCAGGGCTAAAATAAAGTTAGCTGCAGATTACTTTTTTTTTCAGTGGCTTAGGCTATCATTGGTTGAAGCAAACGAATTTCTATGATTGTAAGAATTTAGTATGTGTTCTGGTATGATTTGTTGCTTAATTTCTAGTAAATACTGTAAAGGAGAGTAAGTTTAGTAAACTATGATCTTTAGAAATTATCATAGTGTTACATACAACCAGTACTTACTTATTTCTATTCCTTCTAAAATCTAAAATATATGCTCAATTGCCATGTAAAAGGATTCATATTATGTAATTTTAAGCACCTATAAATCAGATGTCTAATCTAAACCACTTTAAGTTAGATCATCCCATCTTTTCTTGGGCATCTACATTATCATGGCAGAATTCAGATTCCTGGGAAGTACACACCACTGTAATTGCTAAGGAAGGAAAGCTTAGACAACTAGGTAATGCTAACCTTTTAGACGGTTAACACCAGGCAAGATGATTCAGTTCCCCAAAATGCTTAAGTACTTTGGTTGTACAAGACAGCTCTTCAGTAGTAGGTATTAGATTGGCACTCATTCAGTAGCAGAGGTTAGAAATGCCTAATCCATTATAAGAGATTTGAAGAAAGTGACCACAGCACATCGAGGTATACACCACACTCCATGGTAGCATCTCTTCCTTCCCTTGGGTATAAATACTGCAGTAACTACAATAATAAATGAATTATTCTGAACTATATTTTTAGCTGCAACTGAATAATGAAATTTGAGAAGCAATAGCAACTGTATGTAGACCAGGTGAAAATGAACTGCAACTTCCCCAAACAATTGTCCTGTCTTTCCATTACATGATGCTGCATTTCCTTACACGCAGACTGCTTCACTTCCCCAGAGAGCTTCTTTTCTCCCCTTTTCTCATGTCATTTCCTCATTCTTCATACATATACAAAACTCTTCTGACTGCTTTTGTACAGTCATAAAAATTTTTAAAGCAAAGTGAGTCTAAGGTGAAATGGCTGAATATCACACAAAAGAGAGAACTATTACTGTAAAATCTTTCCAGTACCTCCTCAGCCTTCTGGTTTCTCATAGACTCACTAAATGTCTACTACACGTCAAATATGCACATTTCTCAGTGCTTAAGATTAACTGTATTAGGTTTTGTGAAATACAATTTTTAGAATACTGTAATTTTCTCAGACAATGGGCTTAATGTTTTACCTACTAAATACTATTAGTTATTAGAATATCAATTAATATCTTATTATACCTAATGTAAAACCACACACAACATTTCTTCTAAAGACACTTTCCCCTGACTACACCTTGGCTTTCTGCTCATAATTTAAGTATAAAAATCCCATAATTATTTGTTATGCATCTTACTCCTCCTTGCTATAAATCATTTAATAAATCGTCCTATTTATTGGCCTAGCTAATTACTGCTTGTCTGAACTCCATTAGCACCCTTTCCTCCCTCCTCCCTAAAATAGACAAGTCATGCTTCCAGACAATTTGTACCATAATTTTAAAATACTGAATAAAGTATATTTAGCAAAAGGATGAAAAGTTACAAGTAGTAATTTCATTATTTTTTTCTCACATGATTTTCTGAAGGAGTTATTTTAATTACATAACACATGTGGACCTCATAATGAAACACGGGAGAGACACATGCATCATCACAACCCTAAAACTTCTGATCTAAAATCATTAGTGGGAGAAAAAGCAGTAGAAACATGAAAAACTGCATTTAAGAGGAGTTGAGATGACATTTATGTGAAAGAAGAATGGAAATAATATTTTGTTTCTTGATTTGACAACGTTCTTGGATTTACAAGACTTAAGTGCAAATCACTGAAGCTAAGCAAAATATTTTTAAATGGGAAAGGTGCTCTGCATAGAAATTCAGGCAACTATGCTACAGTTGTAATGCTAAAATGTCATCTTGAAATGACATTTCAGTGGCACAGCAATGAAATTTTAACAACTTTTAGTGAAAATTAAGAATATAATATAGATTATCTTCAACTTTCGGGATTCAAAGCAGTAAAATGTTTTACTATTTTGTTTATAGTTTTTCAAATTACCACATTTTCCCTGTCCATCAAAGCAAATCATATGAACTTCACTAATGAAATGACTAGGAAGACTTCAATGCAAATTATATTCACAGTATTAAAGGATCAGAATATATCTCAACTTGTTCACCAAGACTCTCACCATCTCAATGTAGTGAATACATTACTAAATTGCTAAACTAACATAACCAAGTTTTCTATACAGTCAAATGCAGTAAAGCAACAGCATTGTATTTGGTTTTACGATCAAAGACAACTAGTATCACAAAGACTTAATAGTTCTATCTAATGTTCAGTTCTATCTTTCTAAAGCAAATATGTAAAGAATATAATTTCTTACACTAATCTAAGTTCAAGCCTGTATTCTTTAATAATGAGGAAAAAATCAGAGTATCCTTAAGAAAAGTAGCCACAGAAAGCTTACTTGTATAAGTGTATACATAATTAAAGAGACTCTAAGGCATATAAGGAAAAAAGTTGCAGCTGTATCTCACACAAAGCTCTCACTCAAGACAGTTAGTATTCTGTCTTTTGCAATATTAGTATAAGCAATGAGCAACCAATATATCTGCTACACTAATTACATATCACTACCTGCTACTTTAAACAAAGCCGAGCATATTTTTTGAGTATCACAGAGTGATTCCATCCTAAAACAGCTGTCTAGCAGTGTAGTGTTATTATCTCCTTATGCCAACACCATCAGGCTGCATTCCCAAAAGAGGCTGCCCTACCCTTCTGCTTGCTCTTGTAGTCACGCTGCCTTCCTTGTTGGATTAGCACAAGTATTTGTGTGGCCATCAGGTGAACCAGATAAAGAAATTGATTTGAATTAAAATTGAACCACGGGGGATGGGGGGAGAAAACGGTTTTCATTTGGAACAGTTCCTTCCCCCAGTTCACTCTATGGACACACAAGCATTTGCGCCATATGTGAACAGCCATAAGAACTGACAGCCAAAAGAAAGAGGTCATCACTGTCTTTCTCAGTAGTATGCTGGTTTAAAGCAACCCTTGAAGTGGGGTGCAAAACTGAAAGAATGAATGACCCTCTAAAATTGTTTATTTCCCTTCCAGTAGAGGAACCTAAATAATTAGCTTATCTTGGATGCCAAACAATTAGATAGCTAAAGACTCTTACACTAAGAGTGACCATAAATCATCTATTTAACTGCATGTGAAGTGACTCATCTGCAAACAAGCACATGCTCATGTATTTCCACACAGTCCTCTAGCCTTTTTAAAATGTGACTCATAGGAGTACCCGCATTTCTCCACACGACTTTTGGTGAAAGCAAACATGCTTAGACATTTATAAAAAGCCACAATCATCCAAATTAAAACAACAAATTACTTTCTGACTTCCTTCTGCCTCTTAATGATGTTACAAATAATTTTGTAGAGTGAAATTATAAACTGTAATTGTAAAAACTTGTTAAAAATGAAGGAAAAGATAGCTGAAGTAGTTGGATAGCTTATATTAAATGTTTTCTAAAAATGCACCTAAGTACAAACAGGGACCTGTATACTAGCACAGCTTAAAGAGGTAAATAAAAGAGTTGCTCCAAGCAAGGCAGCTCTGAATGTTAAATTCTCAAAAAGTTTCATCTGAGGATGATTTCAGGGAAGTTGGTTCTATGTTCTTTACAGACAATGTTAACTGCTCTTGACTTCATCAAAAACTGTTCTATTATATTTTTAATCACATCAAGGTCTATTTAGAAAAGTGGTGTATTTAAATCCATAAGCACTTAGAAAGCCCTTGCTGATCTATCTGCTAACTTAAGAGCAAATCTAGAACTCGAGATGTCTAGAAACTTTTAATTCAATAATTGCAACTCAGAATAGTTCAGTGTATTTGGATATTGTAATTCTAGTATTCATTTATGGAAAAAAATATATAATACCTTTATTTTCAAAAGCCAACAATGTTTTAAGAGTAATTACCTCGTAAGATATGGGTTGCATTTGTGGTCTTACAAAGTAAGTGAAAACTGGCTAGATCATCAGGCTTTAAGGGTTGCTATCCAATCCAACTGGAGTCCATGTCTTACAGGTATCCCTTAGGGGTCAGTATGGCTTAGTATCTTCATTAATGGTTTGAACAATAGGACAGAATGCCCCTCAGCAAGTTTGAAATGGTATCAAATTGGTCAGAGCTGCTGAGACACATGGGAGGGCAAGGCTGTTACTCAGAGGAGACCTGGAGAAGTGGGTTATCAGAAACATGAAGTTCGATAAAGGCAAATCCTAAATTCTGCATTTGCGACAGATTAATCTCATGCACCAGTACAGGCTGGGGACCACTGTACTGAAAAACAGCTTTGCTACAAAGGACCCGGCAGTGCTGGTCAACACAGTGAGCATGAATCAGCAAGTGTGCCCTTGCAGCAGCGAATGCCAAAAACATCCTTGGGCGTTAGCAAGAGTCTAGACAGCAGGCTGCGGTGATTATTCCCCTCTGCTCAGTGAGACCACATCTTGAGAACAATGTCTGGTCTGGGGCTCCCAATACAAGCCAGACATAGGCTGTTTCGGAGTGAGTCTGGCAGAGGACTGTAAGACTGCCAAGGGGCTGCAGCAAGGGAAGGTCAAGAGAGACAGGATGTCCAGTTTTGGGAAGAGTTCTTCCTGCTGTCTTCAAATACCTAATGGGAGGGTACAGAGGAGACAAAGCCACACTACCCTTGGAGGTGTGCAGATATAGGATAAGAGGCAATGGACACAAGACACGGCAAAGCAAATTTTGATTAAATATTAGGGAAAAAGAGTTGACAGTGATGGTAGTCAAACTGTAGAACTGGTTGCTAAAAGAGGTTGTGGAAACTCCATCCTTGGAGATATTTAAAAACTTAACTGGGAACATGATCTAAATGGGTTCTGGTCTGAGCAGGAATTTGAACTAAATGATCTCTGGAGGTGCCTTTTAGCATAAAACATTCTATGATTCTATGCTTTTATTCTCAGTTCAAAAGTGATTATGGAAAATAATCACCAATTTGGTTGGTTCTGAGTTAAAACATTCATAAAGAGTCTATTTCTGACTTAATACAAGTATTGAGGTATTTTTGTTAGCATCATGGCCCTGTTAAAAAAATTCTCACATGTTCATTGAAGTAACTGGGGCTATGCCAGTATAAACTAAAAAATAATTAGATCTCACACTTCAAAAAAGTATTAGAGCTTAAGTTTTATATGTAGAATGCTTCACAGCTCACATTCCGCCATCAATGTAAAATTAAACAAGTCCTCACTGCTTATTGTTTTCCACTGTATGATTTTGCTTTAAAATGACAAATTTAAAATCTAGAACTAAATCTCCTTTCACTTCTTAAATCTCCAAGGATGATGAGGAAATATCTGGGAGAAACAGATGCATCTTCCCTCCTTAAAAAAGTACCACTAACTCATTCCAGTTACAGGTATTTGAGTGCTTAGACATTCATATATACACTGCACTTTTTTTTTTTTATTCAATGAGAAATCAGCAAAGGAATTTATTTTATCTCCTTTTCATCGATTCTAAAGGCATGCAGATGACTTTGCTAACATGCAAATTTAATGGCAAAGATACTTGGTTTCATCTTTACATTCAGACTTCAGGTTTTAATGGCATTAGGAAATTAAGAAGAAAGGCAAAAGGAAAATACTATTAGCATCCAGAGAGCTGTTCATCTGCTTCGCTTTCTTTCACAACGGCAAGCAATGGAAGGAGCAAGATTAAAGTCCAGAGTATGGATATCATTTTAGAGCTATTCAAATACAGAGAAGCTAAATGATCATACCTCAGCTGTACACGCCTATTGCAACTCGTGTTTCACTTCCCAAATATACTGGGTTTAAAACATAGCAGACTGCAGTTTTGATAACATCTGCTACAACAAATAACAAAAAAAAAGAGTGTGAAGTCTGATGAATGTTTAAACAGAACATTTTTTATGGATCAGCTAAATCTTTTCTGCTTTTTAATTAAAAGTAAAGAAAATGGAACTTAATTATCCTGTAAAGATTAGCTTGTGGGCATCTTCCTGTAAATTACTTCTAATTGAAAGCAAATTGTCAAGTGACATTCAAAGTACTGTCCTTTAAAACACAGCTGTTCTATTGCTGATTTCAGTACATTACAGTGCTTCCTTGTTACAGTAAGACATATTTGAATATTTTAACAGTTTGACTGGTTTTGTATGGATTTCCATTTAGTATATCTTAATCACGTTCCCTCCTCCAAAAATCAGAAGAAATATTAGCTACCTTACTGTACTAAATATACTAGAGTAATTTCTCTTTGCCTTTCACTTTGAAACTTATCGGTTAACCATTGATTAGCACATGGCATTGGTAACCGACCAGTTCCAACTGGTAGCCTGCTACCTAGCCTGCTAGCTAGATCATTCTTACTGCTGGGAACCAATTTACTAGCAAAAACAGTTTAAACATTTCAAGCATTTTCAAGCAGTTTTATTGTATCAACTACCAGCTGACAATTTACATTCTATTTCTTTTAGCTATTTATAAATGTATAAACTCTTGTGACAGTATTTCATGTTCTCTCATAGTAGATCATTAATACTCAAAGAGCAAGATAAAACTATAGAACATTAATATAAGTTTATCAAATATATTCAATCGTTTTGATAAACCACTTAAATGTGACTTATCATTCCACTTGGAACTACAACCTCAACCCAAAAACCTGTTACTGTCTTTTATTAAATCTTCCTTGAGACTGCAAGATTTCATTTGGATGGATTAGATATCAGCCTTCTCTTTGCACATGTGCTGATCTACCCCAGGAAGAAGTCATTTTATCCAGCAACCATAAACTAAGCCAAAAATAACCAGAGGTGAATTTCACATTTCTACAAAAATTGCTGTAACATTTGGCATTTCTAGTGTGATCCTCCCACTTCTACAAGCATTATTGCCTCCAAGACAGAATTTACACACTTCTCTGTGGTAGTGAAAATAAATTCTTAAAACTTTCATATGAAAAGTGTAATGTTTTTACAGCATTAGGCTTGGAAAACACATCTGCAGTTGAACAGAGGTGGCTTAAGAAGGGTGTTCGGACACATTTGGTTTAGGCAGCAAGAAGTACTACTTGCCTATAAGAGCTGTGACATATGACCAATTGCACAGTTTGCCAGCACAAGGCTGATGGTGGGCTTGAATCCCCAGATGTGGGAGAGGTGAGTTGGAAGGGACTCCTCAAGGTATCGTTTGTTTTTTCTCAGAACCAGCTGCATGTGCAGCTTAGCCCTTTTGTAAGGAAATGGTGGTATCACTGGGGACCTACTGCTTGTGAACCACTCACAATATTTCCCCTCCTCTTTTTATCTCCAGAATGTATGATACATGCCTTGTGGCTCTCAGCCAAATTCAGACTCACGTATGCTTCAAAGGATCAATGTTTGCCACACTACAAAGGTATTTATAAAAATGCAATGTCATCACTAGATTTGGGAAAAAGTACTCATTTCTCTTACTTTAGTATAAAGTTGTAAATATTAATCTAAAATAATGATAACAAAAATTTAAAAGCACAATTTTAGTAAGATCTTAATTCTTTTTGAATTTAATATCTTTGATTTCCTCTCAGGCTCATCATGTATCTGAACAACTTAGTAAAAATGAACAAAAAAAGTAAAAAACATGCAGGCTAATTTTTATTGCATTTTGGTTTCCACTTGAAAATCATTTTGCGTTACATCCTAAAGGCAATGAGATACATGGTTATTCATACTTATTGTGGAAGTAGAATTACAAAGATTATACTATATTCTGCATAAAATACGCTTAAGTCCCTAAGACATAAAGAACATCCAGTATATTCTTAAAAGCCATGGTTTTCAATCTCATCTGCAGATTGTACTAGAAGAATATAGTACATGATCAGCAGCTGTTGTCAGTCATAAGAATGCAGCTAATGTCCTCAAAATCACTATGCATTGTAAGCTCTGCAGTAGTCACCTAGGACAAGGAGATGAAGAACCATCGATTACTTGTTCTTTGAGGTTAAATTTCAAAATCTAAGATACAGAAAAATAGACTAGTAATGGTACTCGTCACATTCTCTAAAGAACATCAGAAATCAAAAACAATAAAAATTTATGCAAGTAACACATTTAATACCTTAATGAAATCAGAACACTAGGAGAGTTCTTTTTTGCCATGGTGTAACTACTGAGGCTTTTTACTGCCTTTGATACTTTGAGGGAAACACATGTGTTACCAGGGTATGCCTCAGCAGCCTTATCAATACTGTCTATGGGCTATGCCAATAGACTTCTCTGCAGGTTACAGCATCTACGAGAAGATATGCAGAATACGGTATTGAAGCTGAGCTTACAAATCATTTAAGATCATTACTCTCCTAAAAAAATTCCTGAGAAGATCACCCCAACTTAATATGCCCTTCTGACATTCCCACTCCAACACTTTTTTTTTTTTTCCCCCTTTTTCAATGTGATATCCAAACCGGCACATCCAGTGCAGTGCACTGAAAGTGCAGATAGGGGGAGGCAGAAGCCGAACTTTGTGACTACAACAAACAATCTTTTTTTATGTTTTAATTTATATATGTCTGGTTGGTTTCTGCAGTAATGCTCTGCATAATCCTTTGGCCAGACAGCTAGGTATTACTTTTGTTCTGACATCTATCATGAAAAGAAGACAGGCCACTGATAATGCACATTAAAGGGACAGAGATCCTCAGAAGTTTCACGGCGAGGCCCTCTAGGACCTAAGGGGAAATATCCTTTCTTAGGAGATGTTAAAACAAAAAGTAACAAAAAAAAAACAACTACCCAACCCAAAAAAACGCAAAAACCAAGCAAAAAAAATCCACACGCACCTCAATAAAGACCAATGTGCCTGTCACTAAACCACAGCTAATCTTGGTGAATAAGGAGATTTAGGAAGTTAAAAAAAAAAAAAAATAATCTGACAAATCATTCAAACCTGAGGGAGGAGGGGAGGTATTAACAGAAGATTCCCAAAACAGGTACCACCAGTGGTCAAAAATAGCACA
Organism: Egretta garzetta; assembly: GCF_000687185.1. NCBI lineage: Eukaryota > Metazoa > Chordata > Aves > Pelecaniformes > Ardeidae > Egretta > Egretta garzetta. The sequence goes on along the minus strand of NW_009259600.1, from coordinate 7,192,198 downwards.
GCAAACCTGTATATAAATGGGGCCTGAGTAGCTGAATGTGTCCTGGAAATCCTTGGGGAGCCTTCTTACAAAAAATACAATTAACATAGGAATCAAATTTCATTTCTTTGTCATAAGCCAAACATGTTTTACCATTACTATTTAAACTTCTTCTAAGGGGCACTCCACTGCTTTTCCTTCATGGAAAAATTAAAATAAAAAATTTAAAATATTTTAAACAAAATTCAAACTTTAGACTGTAGACTCATATGACGATTTGTCTATAAGGAAATCATATCCACTAAGAAAGTTTATTCTTTTTCTGCTATTACACAGAGGGCCAAGAGTAAATCAAACAGCACAGCCAAATAAACATACTGTTGTCAGAAACCCTTATTCAATGCAGGAATAAGGAACAGGCAAATCCCACAGATCTACCAGACCTGGTAGACACTTCCTTCTCACTGAAGATTACAAATTTATGGTTATTTCTTCCCTTTTTATGGGGGATTCTTCAGTATGGATATAAATCCTTCTATAAAAATACAAATAATTCTTTGACTATTATTACAGCCATTATCATTCTTATACATTACTTCAGTTACAATGATATTTTAGCAACATTAACAGGCTTACAAAAACAGTAAAATGTTTTTTTTTTTACTTTCAGTAAATGGAAACTGGGATTCTTTATGTTATTACACTATTTCCTGAACAGCACTATGAGCTATGTCACTATGAGCTGTCACTTACTGTGGAAAAGAGGACTATCATTAGACATGAATGGGTGACCACCAGCTTGAACATATCATAGATCCCATAAGCCAAGCTCCAAGCTCTGTCTTACAAGGTACAACAGACTTTGCCATACAGTTCTCCTATTCACTGGTCCCATTTTAGGGAAAG
>NW_009259600.1:7188738-7190928 GCF_000687185.1 Egretta garzetta | reverse complement strand
GATATAGGAAAGAAAATCATTTTGCGTTACATCCTAAAGGCAATGAGATACATGGTTATTCATACTTATTGTGGAAGTAGAATTACAAAGATTATACTATATTCTGCATAAAATACGCTTAAGTCCCTAAGACATAAAGAACATCCAGTATATTCTTAAAAGCCATGGTTTTCAATCTCATCTGCAGATTGTACTAGAAGAATATAGTACATGATCAGCAGCTGTTGTCAGTCATAAGAATGCAGCTAATGTCCTCAAAATCACTATGCATTGTAAGCTCTGCAGTAGTCACCTAGGACAAGGAGATGAAGAACCATCGATTACTTGTTCTTTGAGGTTAAATTTCAAAATCTAAGATACAGAAAAATAGACTAGTAATGGTACTCGTCACATTCTCTAAAGAACATCAGAAATCAAAAACAATAAAAATTTATGCAAGTAACACATTTAATACCTTAATGAAATCAGAACACTAGGAGAGTTCTTTTTTGCCATGGTGTAACTACTGAGGCTTTTTACTGCCTTTGATACTTTGAGGGAAACACATGTGTTACCAGGGTATGCCTCAGCAGCCTTATCAATACTGTCTATGGGCTATGCCAATAGACTTCTCTGCAGGTTACAGCATCTACGAGAAGATATGCAGAATACGGTATTGAAGCTGAGCTTACAAATCATTTAAGATCATTACTCTCCTAAAAAAATTCCTGAGAAGATCACCCCAACTTAATATGCCCTTCTGACATTCCCACTCCAACACTTTTTTTTTTTTTCCCCCTTTTTCAATGTGATATCCAAACCGGCACATCCAGTGCAGTGCACTGAAAGTGCAGATAGGGGGAGGCAGAAGCCGAACTTTGTGACTACAACAAACAATCTTTTTTTATGTTTTAATTTATATATGTCTGGTTGGTTTCTGCAGTAATGCTCTGCATAATCCTTTGGCCAGACAGCTAGGTATTACTTTTGTTCTGACATCTATCATGAAAAGAAGACAGGCCACTGATAATGCACATTAAAGGGACAGAGATCCTCAGAAGTTTCACGGCGAGGCCCTCTAGGACCTAAGGGGAAATATCCTTTCTTAGGAGATGTTAAAACAAAAAGTAACAAAAAAAAAACAACTACCCAACCCAAAAAAACGCAAAAACCAAGCAAAAAAAATCCACACGCACCTCAATAAAGACCAATGTGCCTGTCACTAAACCACAGCTAATCTTGGTGAATAAGGAGATTTAGGAAGTTAAAAAAAAAAAAAAAATAATCTGACAAATCATTCAAACCTGAGGGAGGAGGGGAGGTATTAACAGAAGATTCCCAAAACAGGTACCACCAGTGGTCAAAAATAGCACAGCAAACCTGTATATAAATGGGGCCTGAGTAGCTGAATGTGTCCTGGAAATCCTTGGGGAGCCTTCTTACAAAAAATACAATTAACATAGGAATCAAATTTCATTTCTTTGTCATAAGCCAAACATGTTTTACCATTACTATTTAAACTTCTTCTAAGGGGCACTCCACTGCTTTTCCTTCATGGAAAAATTAAAATAAAAAATTTAAAATATTTTAAACAAAATTCAAACTTTAGACTGTAGACTCATATGACGATTTGTCTATAAGGAAATCATATCCACTAAGAAAGTTTATTCTTTTTCTGCTATTACACAGAGGGCCAAGAGTAAATCAAACAGCACAGCCAAATAAACATACTGTTTTCAGAAACCCTTATTCAATGCAGGAATAAGGAACAGGCAAATCCCACAGATCTACCAGACCTGGTAGACACTTCCTTCTCACTGAAGATTACAAATTTATGGTTATTTCTTCCCTTTTTATGGGGGATTCTTCAGTATGGATATAAATCCTTCTATAAAAATACAAATAATTCTTTGACTATTATTACAGCCATTATCATTCTTATACATTACTTCAGTTACAATGATATTTTAGCAACATTAACAGGCTTACAAAAACAGTAAAATGTTTTTTTTTTTACTTTCAGTAAATGGAAACTGGGATTCTTTATGTTATTACACTATTTCCTGAACAGCACTATGAGCTATGTCACTATGAGCTGTCACTTACTGTGGAAAAGAGGACTATCATTAGACATGAATGGGTGACCACCAGCTTGAACATATCATAGATCCCATAAGCCAAGCTCCAAGCTCTGTCTTACAAGGTACAACA
>NW_009259600.1:7170125-7188697 GCF_000687185.1 Egretta garzetta | reverse complement strand
AGGCCTTTGACCTCTGCAGGAAGCAGCAGATTTTTAAAAGGCAGATTTTAAACATTTTCTACAGTTCCTCCTATCCAGACACCAAAAACATAGAAACCACAAGCAGAAACACCACAGAACTTCCAACACGTGAAGTAGGTAATTTTCCAATGAAATCTACAAATGTAGTAGTTTTCAAAAACAAAAGATAGGGACAAAACCCAAGAACTTTCCTATTTGGTTTTGGTCTTCCAGACAGTATTTTTGGTATACTAATCCTGCCTAAAACAGTAGCATAGCACTAAGGATTGTGCAAGCCTTAAATGCCTCTTTTAATTGAAGCCAGGTCATCAAAATCCCTGTATCATATACAAAAATGCACTGATAAATAATTCCACATACAATTCTGCTCCTGAAAGAAAACAAAGCCTACAAATCAGGGCATGTCTATTGCAACTTGGCATTCCCCATATGACTGGGATAGCAGTGCTAACAAAAAAAATCATTCAAGATTCTGTAGTAGTGTAAAAAGGGGAAAAAAAATCCCCCCAAAAATTAATCTCAAAATTCAGTAAGAAATACAAGATCCTAAAACTTTTCTTAGTTTCTTTAGATTAGCCTGTCTCGAATCCTCCTAATATTAATGGATTTCCATGTAGGCACACACACATACACGCACACTGTCTCGGACACATCTGATTTCTGGATTTGAAAAATGGAGGATAAAATTGCTGATACACAATGATGAACACTTACTTAACTCCTTATCCTAAGGGAGCTAATGAGAAGATGCTTCCCTTTGCGGCTTCATGCAAATGAGAATTTAAATATTTGAGCAACATTTTAATGTTAATTAGGATTATTAAATACATTCGAGTTTTACATCTGAAAAAATCTGTAAACTATTATTTAAGCTGAAATATCTGTCTCATTCTTTTTTTTCAAACAACATGAAATAGAACATTTAAAACATATACAGGTGACATTTTTCATCTGACTACGTACAATTTTTATTTCTACATATAGTTTGGGGTTTTTTTTTTAACATGATCCACAATATCAGAATTGTCTCTGTAAAAAGTTAGCATAATGAATTTTAAGATAGCATTAAATGAAAATTTCAATTGGATGGGTAGAGATAATCTGAAATTCAGATTATCCTTCACAAAGTCTTCCATTCTATGGAACTCTGTAATATGCTCTTACAGGAGATTTGTACTCAACAAGTTCTTACAGGCATTTTCACATCGACTCCTACACTGTAGAGATTTTTCTATACCCATCTTCCAAGGACAAAAAGCCTAACAGGTTGCAGTATGGCAAACTATACACTAATTCTCAGACTTGAGGCTGAAACAGAAGCAGGACTAGAGTATACTCCATAGGGACTGTGGAGGATCCTACTCTAACTTTCACAAATTGCCAAAGAGAAAATATTTGTTTTCAGTGTCCTTATATTGATCATATCTCTTAGCTGCAAAGTAAAAATAATAATTTAGCAACCTAAAATAAAAAACTGTGATCAGAATTCTTCAATGTCAGTTTCCAAATACATACATGTAACGCATGGGGAAATTACTGAGCACTTGAGCACATCAATAAATAAAATTAAGAAAAAAATGAAAAATTTTGGTTACACCTGCTCCCTGAGCTATAATAACTGCAAAAAGTTTGTGATATCTTAATAGTTTTATTATAGACCAATGTCTACTTCATTAAAGAAAATGTTATTTATGTCATCAAGTTTAAATGTTGTGTATGTTAAATTCTCTTCTGTATGTACTAATTGCTAATGTGAGGTAGCTTTTTGCTACATAAACCACTGTTTAGACAGATATACTTTCACCCACACAGCTAGGCTGCCTTAAGAATATTCTTTTCAAAAATCCAAGTTTTCACTTGATTCACCTCTCAGACTGGAGTATGACTGCTGGGCTATGTGAAGAAACAGATATATACAGCAGTCAAAGATCCACGAGGAAACCCCTCCCCTCCTGGAAGAAGGGTTTACATTCACAAGTGAAATTTGTATGTGCTCCTTCTAGCAACACAGAAGTACTTACTATTTTCTCACAATCTCAAAGTACAAGAACAGCAAAGGACATAATTCACACAAAAACACTGTGTGTGTATAAACACAATGTAGCAAATATAAAATATTTTTCCCAGATCATGCAAACATCATAAACTCTGAATTTTTAAGGATTGCATATGCCTGCTTCCCATCCCATTTTGCCTTCTTCCAAACTACATGCTTTTAGTAATTTTGATCTGTAATATCAAGAAGTAACTTCCTTTCAGAAAGATTTTAGGCAAAGAGAACTATGATAAAAATTGCATTTAGTTTATATGCTTTTTCCTCATATGAATAATCTGAAAAAAAAAACCTTCATTTTTTATAATTATGTCTACTTTTCCTTCTAACAAAAGAACATCCTATATTTATCTAGGTTCTTATATAGTATCTGTCATATAACAATTGAGATATGTTCCCCATGTTTAAGCAGGTAACAACTGCTGTGACAAACATTGCTTGCTATTGTCCTAAGTAATCACGTAAAATAGCATGTAACTGACTTCTCAAAAGTCTGAGTTCTGTTAAGCTTTCTCTCTGTTCTGAGTACAGTGATTGACAGTTTAAGTAGGACATTTTGATATATAAGGACAGTCTTGAAAGACAAAAAAATATCATTGAGTAATTACACAAACAATCAATAACTCCAGATTAACATATAATAACAGTCATCCTTCTATATAAGTGGGAATATAAATGATTGGAAAAAGTTCAAAATTGGTATCTGTACCTTGCAAGTATGAAGTAAGTGCTTGTAGCAGAAGGATCACCTTTGAAAAGAATAAAAATAAAAGGATAGCTCACATGCAACATCCCAGCATGTTGTTCTGGGTTCCAGATATTTTAAAAAAACCACAACACTCACACACACACACAAAAAAAACAACCCACCAACAAAAAACCATACGCACTTCAGAGTTCAACACTGATCTGACTACTAGTCTGATTTTTGGGCGCCTGTTTGCAGATGCGGTAGAGTTATCAATCCGAACAGACACACAATCCGGGTCCAATGTCACTTCTCCTCATTATGTTAATAGTTAATACATGCAAATGAAAACACTCTAGCAATTTGATTTCTTTGAAGATAGTTTGCATATTGTCTTAGCCATAATGACTGTACACTTCTCTCAGCCTCGATTTATGCAAGGGTAGTTTAGTTCATTTTTATCAGCTCAAGTTCATTTTGGCTGCTACTGGAATGTATGTGTGTGTTTCTTTTTTACCTTTCACCTAATTACCATTCAGGTACCATAAGCAGATTTTTCATGCTATTGGTGTTTTTCTTAATTAAGAAACAAATGAATTCTCCCTAGCAAAAAAAGATGGAACAACAGAATAAGATGCCAGAGGCTGATGTTCTGCTTCTTAATTGAAGCTGCTTCATTGTTAGGTGTCTGTTATGAGAGGGCAGAAATGTCATGAGTTTATTGTGAATAGTATAAAAATAAAAGCATAAATAGTACTTTTGAAATTACGAATGAATACAGAAATGTTAGCTTTACAGGCATAGCTCAACTAAAACATTCTCCCTTCCTTTAGGAGAATAAGTTCTTTAAGTACAAATTATTCTTCACATCTGGAAAACCCCAGGTTGTAATCCCAGCCCAGAGTGAATCCTTTCTTCTTCCTTTGTCTATTATCTGCACCCTGCTTGTGTGCTCATGTTGTTCAATTAAGGAGGTACCTGAATTTACCAGTGAGAGAAATTTTGTTTCTTTTCCTTCATCCTTTCAGCAAAATAAGTACCTCTCGCTCTCTCTCACTCCCTCTTCTTCCTCCGTCTCCCCATTTCTGAGTTGTGCTTTTCTGCTTCCTTTAAGTGCTAGGCTTTCCCATGCAATCAAAGCATCACCACCACTAGCACTTGTAAGAAATTCATGACACTGTGCCAGTCAGGACAATATTCCCCCACTGCAATTTAACAAGAAATTTAGAACTTCTAAGGATCGAGGCCTCCTAGGAATGTTGCATTCTTCTTTTAACATGCAGCACATATACTAAGGGTCACAGCCCCCTAAACCACATGGCACATATGCCACAGCAGTAAATTGGGATTTGCAGACAGAGACTGAAAGCTCATTTCATCCTAGAGTTTGGAACTGTAACACAGGGTCAAACACCAGCCTTAATCACAACAGCTGAAATGCAGAGACTACCACTGACATCCTATTTGTAATGAATATATATTAATTGTGTAAAAACTGGAAAGCAAATATCTGACAAAGACTTCAGTGAAGTTCACATTAAATCCTGCCCCTCCTTGTGGACACATAATCTCTATCTGTTTCCAGAGGAATTATAAGAATGTAGGAACTACAAAATCAGTATCTCCCCCTACCCACAAGAAATTAACTCACTTTCCATTCAGACGTTTTTCCGTTAGGTAAAAGGGGAATGCCAGTAAATGGATGGGAAAAAAAAAAAATTAGTACAGTATTAAGCACAGATCAGTTTTGAGATAATCCACATCATACTGAAGGGAAGCACTCAAGATTGTCTCGAAGAAATACAAACAGGCCTGTTCCCAACAGAGATTGATCTTCCATAGAAAATCTTTCTGTATTTTCTCCATCTGCTTTTATGCATCGTTTTGGACACACAAAATGTCAAATTTATTTTCTGTTTAATCAGTGCTATCATACAATGAGTTTCATCAGTATTAATACTAAATTGATGTACCTGTTGATGTAAAGTATATGTCATAAGGCAGTGATAGATGTATTTTGAAATGGAAATGGAAACTATGGAGATGTGTGAGAAGGACTTTCCTCCCACTTCCTTCCTTTGAACATTTGCTGAAGGTTGTTTTTTTTGTCTCAGCCAGAGAAAGCTAGATTCAACACATAAAGTAATTTAACAGTATGGTGCTTCTATTTTTAAGTCTTTGCTTTTTCGAAGAAAAATACTACAATTTCAGATTTTTTTTCTTCTTAAAATATACGAAGATGCCAAATATCACAAAGAAATCAAAGATTCAATTTTGTTCGGTTTTCTACTGATTTTATATATGCAATTGCTTAAGTTTAACGCTTCTTGTATTGCACCATTTTCGTGAGAAGAAAATCAAGCCTCATGTCAGTAGTTTAATTTCACATAGAGCTACAATCACCACTCACCAAAAAAACAACAACAAAAAAAAAGCAGCTCTGCTGGTAGTCTCCATACAATGAACAACAAACCTTAGCTCTTCACTGACCGGACTCCCTCTTTCTGCATCTCTGCTGCAGTTTCAACTTCGTTTTCCCTCTCAATCAGTCTCTGACCTCCTCACATGGTGTCCCTGCCAAATTCTTGGCATTGGAAGTGAGGGGGAAGAGGCCATACCATAAGCGTGTTGATAATGAGGAGATAGAAATAGAAAACCAGCTGGATTGTCCTAATAAAGTATGTCTGGGATTCAGAGACACAACAACTCCCTGTTCAGGTCACTGTTCAGCATTTTAACCCTTTGCAATCCAGCTTGACCTTTCACTGATCTCCATTAAATTATTAAATTAACATTTAATATGAAATTGTACTTGAAAAATTCTCTTTGATTTCAATGAAACCTATGACCTGCTTCTGTCTAACTGTATTTTAATTATGTCATTTTCGCCCGAGACACGCAAGTCAGCCCTGAAAGATTTTTTGTTCATTGTTTTTTTCCTTTTCCGTTATCTTAAAAACGCCAATACTGCCATATTTGATCTCTGTTCTTTTGCTGAAGTATGTGTTGGGTGACTGATGCAATTTAAGAGCACTCTAAATCTCTAATGCAGTAAGTTATTGTTTTCTCTTTACATCGCTTATTAAGCACTGGAAATAAAACAGGTGCTAATACACACAAAAAAACCAGCCACACTCAATTTACCTACTTCAGTGACCCCTTAGTGCTAAGAAATCCCTATTTAAGCTGATTTGATTCAATCTTTTACAGTATCACACTCCAGGAGTTCCCCACGCAGCCCTCATATTCATTTATAGCAGTGATAAGACCGTCATCTCTGGTAACATGTAAAATCAAGAAGGGAGGAAAATAAACTTTGTATTTTTGGTTTTGCTTCTTAGTCACACTTCCAATCATTTTCACAGAGCACTATCAAGCAAAAACGGCACAAACCCAATGCCCTTAAAGTCCTAAACAGGGTAGCCAAAACGCCTTTTTTTACTAAGCTTATTTGCTCTTGCTTTTCATTCTTCAGTGACTGGTCATCCAAAACAAAGGTAGAATGCCAGATAGAGCACAGCTATGAAGAACAGTCCTCGATTTCTTGAAGATTTGCCATTGATTCAAATATGGCATTACTTTAGCAAATTTGCTGAAAAATTTTACTCATTTAGAAAAGAAGTATTCTGAATCTATTTATAGAAATTGTGAATCAAAACTTGTAATTTCCCAGCTGTTGTGAGACAGTGGGGTACTGTATCTGATGATACATTTTTTAAAAGCAAAACAAAACAAATCACACTTGAAAAATGGCTGAGATACCACTAGTATTTTGTAGGGAGATTGTTTTTCACTCTAGAAATGTTCTTCTAAAAAGGAAAATATTAACTAATTTGCAGACAGTGAAAGAAATTTAGGCCTCACTCCTTACATTAATAAAGAAGAGCTAATAAAACATTGGTGTTCATTTGTTAGAAAAGTATTTCCTCTTAGATACCACATATAAATACATTACAGTACTTTTATTTCCAATCCCTCAGTCACAGCCAGCGGAACACCCAGATCCATGCTTTATCTATTTCTATTTACTGGCAATTTTAAAAAGCACTTCGAAAGTCAAGTGGGATGACCGAGAAACAGTGCCTTTTTCCAAATTTACCATGCCCAAATTTACACCATTTACCCAAGTGATAATCGCTAACTTCATCCCATGTCCTGCTACAAGTGTGTATAAGGCTGATCCTAATTACTCCATGTAGCAATCCAGGAAGGGCCACGTGGCACTACTTTTAACCCAGTAAACTACTGCCCTTTGAAGTCCCTTTAGCTGTACAGCAAACCAGCTATATGTATTTGAGATCTATTTATTTCTTATATATATTTATGAGAATGTTAATGTTAGAGACCTAGCAATCTCCTCTTGGACCTGGATTTTCTTTATTAGAATGATGTGATCAAGGCAGTAAGTTCCATCTTCTGTTTTTATTGGGGTATTTCTACAACTACCAAACTTTACTGTAGAGATGAGTAACATGAAAATTACTCCAGGAACTCTACTGCATCAGGTACAGCAGGTCTCAAAAGCCCTGGATTCTATTCCAGGCGCTACTAGTACCTGCCCGATAAGTAATTTCCAGTCTCTGGCTTAAAGTTTTGCCAAAAACTGGATAATGATATTGATTGTCCTTCAAAGAGGAAAAATACAAAGGAGCAAACTATTATTACTTACCAAATGATAAGTGAAGGTAAGAGAAGTATACATAAGCCTCACACTAAAATGCAACAAAGTCTGCCTACAAATTCCGCCTCCAGATTACTCTTTGATACTAGCCAAGAGCACAAACAATAACCTGTAAATCACTCTCCATTAATAGAGGATATATGGCCTTACCATTGCTGCTTTGGTAGCTCTCTTTAAACACCAGAAAGTGCCCAAGAAAAACAGAAGGACCATGTACGTATTATTAAGAAATCTGCAGTCTACAGACTATGTAATGGGTCTTCCTATTGCTCTGTAAAAATATAATTCCTATAGCAAGGTCAACAAAGCTGTATTTCAAAAGTGAGTCTGTTATTCAGTAACAACTGTTCTACTCCAACAGAGATTAAGTAATTATCATCAGATAAGTATCTACCATCAAATATAAGAGAGAACCACTCAGTCAATCAAAATGCAAAAAAAGGAATGGCATAATAATCTAAACTTATATTTGCTGTTATATGCAGGTTATCACATGCATAACATCTTGCCATTGCATGAACTTACAATTACAATGAACAGTGCATCATTAATGTGCAACACAAAATGGCATTCAAACATTCATTCCACGTACTTCACTAATAAAGTATTATTTCGTATGAAATGAAGAACATTTAACACAGACTCTCCTGAAGTTCTTCTAACAAGATACCTAATACTTAATTAAGCACCCAAATACAGACAAGAGGTGCCTACAACTTAACACTTCATATATAAATTCAATCACATAATTCAAGTATCAGAATATATTTGAATGTAAAATCTATCAACTCTATCAGTAATTACAGCTTACAGATTTTCAATGTTCCTGTGTATAGAACAAACAAGTTCTATCCTCTTCCCTCCCAAAAGAAGAAAGAAAAGGAAGGGAAAAAAAGGTATTATCATGTCTTAAATTCTCTGGATTCAGTTATTTCTTTCTCTTTGCTCTTGAACGAACAAACAGTGCTTCCTTCTTCATAATACTTCCCTTCTAGGAAGAGACTGAACTCTCACCAATTTTTTGAGGTTTTTCTCATGTTTACCAGCATTCAAGTAATTTTTCACAAAAACTGAAATGTAATGTAAATAAGCAAGAATACAATAGCAAATCTTCAACATCTTACATGAAAACAACTTAGAATGTAAAAGCGAAAGCATACAAATCAGGATTTTTAGTGAAAAACTTAAAAACAAGGAAAGAAAAGGACATGACCACATAAGGGCAAAATATTGTTCTATGAATAATTCAGTCAGAATTAAACTAAGAGCTGTGTGATAGCTTGGTTCCCATAAATACATTTTATTTTCACTGAATCTTATACTCTATTTTTCAAAAGGCTGAGAACAAACATCATCACTCACTCCCATGCAGAACTTTCTATCCCTGCCAATTTTACTTCATCTCTGTGTCCATTCCTTTACAGAAAATCAAAATCCCTCATTTACAGTCTTGTTCTATATCACTTCTATTAGCAAAATGATTCATGGTCTTTATAAATGCAGTCCAGTTTTGCATAATATGCAAGTTTTCTTTGTAATGTTATACCGTTACACATTCTGGTATATTATAAATAAGAGCTATATAAAGCAAGTAATTAGGCATACATTGAAGATGCATCATTCTTAAGGTGCAAAAAAACCCACCAGACTTTGCATTGGCCGTTGTTGGGTTTTTTTAAAAAGAACAATTTGTCTGGGCATAATAGTCTGTATGAAAACGACTGGCATCTTAAAATCACTCAGAATGTAAAACATCTGATATGTATGAAAGAGGAACTGGTTTGGGCACAGCAGTTCAAAATTTCAAAACTTAGGATAACAACTTAGGGGAGATAAACTGTGTATGATTGTGCCTATAATAGTGTAACATTAAAATCTAAGACACAGAACCTATTTCCAAGACAAAACTCCACACCATTAGTAGCAGCTTAATAAAACAGGCACGGCATACTCTTCGAGTTCAGAGGTTTCATTGTAGCTCCCCCTATTTATGATCTTGCTATAAAGCAAGATTTTAATCTGAAATGAAGTATTTCTGCAGGTCTTTTGGAAGACAGAAAGGAAAATCTTCTAAGAGCTATACTTGGCTATTTTAACATGCATTAAAGTCCAAAGTATATAACGCATTTATATTAAACACACATGGAAATTTCCAGTAAAAGGAGGATAACAGTGTAGCTTAATGACAGAAATGGGCATGAAAGAATCTGGATGCTATTCCTGATAGCACTAGTTAGGGCATATTATTAACTGATTTCAGCCAGAGCTGTAGGTGCTGAGAATCTCTTAATGTCAGGCATCAGTGTCTAATGCAAAAAAGCAAAACCAAAAAACCCATGGATAGAAAAGTATGGACCACAGTAGAAAACCTAAAACTTAAGCTTTCATTTTTCTATTACTGAAATAGAGGTAATATTTGCAGAGTTTGCATGTTTCAAGGGGTCTGTTTAAGGTAACAGCATACAAGATTACTTGAAAAATTCAAAAATAATTACTTTGTAATTTCAAGCTACTTTCTTATGAATATCTTTACCTATAGCATGGTTTTTCCTCAAACAAAATAAGTGTATTTTATGCTAAATTGCTGCTATACATCGCATTACATGCTTCAATTCATACTAATTCTCAAATAAATTGAGATACATATAAACACACGTTTATTTAAAGGAGTAAAATTGTAACAGATTCTTAAAAAAGATTGTTAGAAAAAGTTCTCGAGTTCAAATTAGTAGGCAAAACAGTTCCATACACGCGGAAATACAAAACTTTATATTTAATTTGTGAATATTTAATTTTAGAGATTTTTTTCTGACATGACCTCTTATAAAGATTGTTATTTAAATAATTTCTTGCAAATATGAACTGCCATTGAAGAATCATGTATTAGTTTAGTTTTCAGTTCACCACAGATAATAACAGTGAAGCCTCTAAAAAGATGCCAAATAATACCATCTGCATCTTGGTACTTTTAGTAACAGGAACATCTGTCCACTAAGAAATGGATAAAGACTAGCAAACTGGCTGCGAAGCATTTTAAAATGTTTTTCTTACAACAAATCAATATTTTACTAAATGTGATGAGTCATCACCAATTATTTTTCATGGTTTTTAACATCCCTGCAAGCAAAATCCGTATCACCGCACAACTCAGTACTTCAGTAAATAGCATTCTGGAAGAATGTGAGGGCAGATTAACATAAAACCGTACCAAGTTAAATGTAAAATACCAGCCAAAACTGAAATTATTTTCCTGATGGCATCACATCAATCTGTATTCTCAAAACATTTTTCTGTGAATGCAGAAGTGGGGCTTAGTTTCAAAGACAAGTACATCAGTGCAAACTAGGTGTGATTCTTCTCGTATGTTGGTATTGCATGGTGTAACATGTTCCATGCCACAAATGACTGTCATGACTTGAAACAATTTCAGCCGAGCAAGAGTAACAGGCTGAATGTTTTTTTCTCATTTGTTTTATAATGCAAAGGCCATATCTTTGAAAACAATGCTATGACTGACAATTGTTGAAAAACAAATTTAGCAAGAACTTGGCAGTATAAGAATTCCATGCCTGAATTTCACCTTCTTTCTTGACAGTGAAAACTTCTGAACCAACAGTCAAAGAACGTCAAAATGAATGTCAGACTAATCAGACCAGTCATAACATCCCCAAAGCACACTCCCACTTAAATGAGATTTCCTAAACTGCAAGACTAATCATAAAATTACAGTCTAGCTGGTCTAAGTAGCTGATTGTTACTCTCTATTTATAAGAATTGCTGATCTTGATTATTTTGGCTACATGAATTTTTCCCCCCTTTTTGATTCATCAACCCTGATTTTCCTCTTTGTATAACTAAATGGGTCTCAGTTGTATGCCCTAGAGGTGTAAAACTCCCAAACAGGCAACAAAGCAGGCTACCATCCCTGGTCAGACGCAAGTATCCATACTTGGTAGAGAAGTCTCATAAACCTTTTTTCAGTTTTATTAAGTATAAAATTACATCTGGAGAAACTTCAGTACAAGACGTTCAAGAAAGAGCTACTTACTCCATGATGCAACATATTTGTCAAAGAAACACACCTAAAAATCTAAACACTACCTGCAAATTATACATGGACTTTTACAGCTTATTTCAGACCACTTGTAGTAACACTGAGAGCTCAGCATAACAACGTATGAAACCCAACAAAGCTCTGATGCTAAAGCTATGCACCATGGTATTAATAAAAATGGAAGAAGCTCTTAAACACTTCCACAGCCTTGTCTTAAATCTGCATTCATAAATACTTCCCTAAGCCTTGAGTTCTGTGTTTTAAAACATGCCTTTAACATACACCTCAAAAGAGGTTTACAAAATAGCCAGGATAAAACTGTTCATTTCTTAAGTCCTTTTTTTTTAATTATTATTTCTTAAATGAAACAGGTCCCAGAGATTAGACAGTAAGAAAACAACCTTTCTTGAAGTATAACTAATCACTGTTCAAATGACCACCAGTTCACCTACACTGATCACTTATTACTGGTGGCACTCCAGGTTATACTACAGGTTCTTTCATACTGCATTCCAGCTATACTATCAGCAATACAGCACCTTGCAGAATTCATCTTACTGATATTAAGCCAGCAGCATTAGCTGAGACCCAACTGTCCTTTGGAGATGTGACCCTTAAAACTCAGAGAAAAGCGATACATTATAAAGGATTTCTAGAGAGTATCAAACTGTCCAAAAATCTAAATTCAAATCCAAGCTGTTCAAATTCCAATTCTGTGGCAGTTGTACACATTTTCACGGCTGCACTGAAAATCTTTTTCATTTAAAAGCTATTATGTCTTGATTTTCATTTACACATTTTTTCCCCTTCTGTGACTATTACACAGAAAGTGCTAATTGTAAATGTGCTCTGAAAAAAAAAAACAAAAAACCCCACACCACAGCAAACCCCATAAACACTCAGCTGTTCATGGCATGGTCATAGATTGATAAATAATCTCTGGTTCACAAAAATAAACTTCACATAAATTTATTTTAATGTTATTTAAGTATACCATGCTAATTGCTCTTAATCTAGTGAAAAATACATATTTCTGTATATGAGGTACAATGTGCTTTCCTGTACATAATGGGTCACAGAATAACAATATTTCACAAGCTGAAATTAATTTATGCACAATGTTTCATTACAATCCCTCAATATATACATAACATAAAACTCTCATTGCAGCTGCAATGACAAATTTACTGTGGAAACCCTTTTTTTAAAATCAGAATGTTTATAAATCATGTAATGCTTTAAATTATGATGTTTAAAGTAAATACACAAATTAAATAGCAAAACCCAGTTATTTCTGTAATTCACTTGTCCAACAGGTATACTGCCTCTGTTTTCATTCCCTTCTCTCACAACTTACAGCCTTATTTTTGTATTAATACTGACCAGATTACTTGGCCTTTTAATGGACCATGAAAAGTTAAGTCTTGCAACTAAAGAAAAACATAATCCAATACCCCACCTTGTGGGAACGCAGCACTGCCTGACACTACACAGAAACCGACCTTTTTGTCCTTCAGACTTGCCTACCAGGCCCCATCTTCTATCGCAAAAGCCAAATCATCTGATCCCAAACTAACTGTCAACTGCTTGTGATGGTGGGGAAGCCAGACATCAATCAATCAGTTTTTATCTGAGCCACTCTTCGTTTTTCTGTTGTGCTCATCTTATCATCTGACCCAGTTGTAGCCCTGACTTCAGAAGCTTAAGTAACTTGATGACAAAATATGCGTCTGTTTGTCCAAGATGCACATTGTTAAGGAGTGCACTTGTATTTTTAGCAACTAGCTAATATTTTTTCCAGATAAACTGTCAAATATTTGAGATTTTTCTCAGTTCAAGTTTTTTAGTGTTCACTGAAATACTGTGACGCATTTTTGGAACAACTATCAAGCAAGTTTGGTTTTTTAAAAAAAAATAGAAATATATATGCATTTTCATTAAAAAATCAGGCAGTTTCCTTAAAAACTGAAGTTATTTGCAAGCCGAGGGCCTCTCAGAGGTGCTCCATCCTATTTACATACACAGTCCATTCAATTTTACTCTAACATTGTTCGTATGAATATGGATTATTGACACGTTAAAGCCGCCCAAAACAACAGTACTTATGTGGACATACAGATTTTCTCTTCTGCATCCTACTAAACTAGAATCTTTTGCCTACGTCCACTCTGAAATGGATGAAGTACAATTAGCAGACACAATACTCAAATACCAATCTGATTGAAAGCTTTCAAAAATGATCTGTTACTGCTTCCAGAAGTCTTTTCATACACGTTTATTAACTGAAGACTGTAACAATAGAAGGTGGGAGGGAGTGGGGGCAGTTTTTTTAAAAACACTACTGCAACGACATCTTTGATAATTTTACCATTGCCTTTGCTAGTTTCACAACTGTGTCCTAGTTTGATGCACCAGTTACACATGGTTCATTTTCTTCGCATAAACCTGCATAAAATCTATTATAAAAGTCCTTGCTGTACTTCTTCAAAACTTTTCAGAGAAGGGATCTTTATTGCCATCTAATATGAAGCCTGAATTTGAAAGCAAAAAGTGAAGACAAAACCTAAGGATATATATACACATGATTTCAAGTAGATCTGAAAATGTCTTTGCAATTTTTTTCGCAATATCTTATAAACATTAACCTTCACACTTGGTAATAGAAATATAATCACGTATTAAATAGCAGGGTTCTAATGACAATCCCAATTGCAGAAGTAAAACACGGCACTTCCTTTGAGGCTTGTGCTGTAACCACAAAAGTAAAAATAATATCACCCTCTACAGAATTTCTTCTCGGCCTAAATGAACACCTCCATGTATCATCAGAAAAAGTATTTTCAAGATTATTCCATTTCAGCAGAGAAAATCTTTACAATAGACACACGAAAAGACTTCTCTCACCATATTTGGGTCTATGAGGAATTTCTTAATTTACAGAATAATTCATTCTGTTCTCATTAAAAATCACTTTTCAATAATAATTGCAAGTGTGTTTAAAAAGTAATTACATTTTTCTGTATCATTTTTGCCACAAAACATATGTAGACTTTTGCTTTTCATAGATGATATGAAGAGGAACATGTATGGCATGGGGAGGGGGAGGCAGAACCTGAACCGTGGAATTCCTTTGAACATAATGAAAACACTTAATTTAAATCTAGTCCCTATTCTAGTCTACATTCTAATTTTACATATACAAACTGTTACATACCATTTGTGGTTGTGTGTATTTTTAAGCTCCTATCCTATAACCATTTGCACATTCATTTTAAGCATTATCATCAACAGGACTGTTTCTATGAATGAAGTTAGAGTGTGTTCTTTAAGTTTCTCATACAATATTTTTATACCTTCCAAAAAAACATTAGACAGATAGGAAACCCAGTAACATGGAAAATGTAGTATTTTACTGCAGTATTAATACTTTGTTATTTGGAAAGGAAAAATGGAAAAGTGTCTGGATTCAAGAGCACTTTCACTGTCCTTCCTCTGCTATACTGAATCTAAGGTAAAAAGATCAAGTACGGTAAAAACGGCGTGTGACATGCAGTTACATCAGCTAATCACAGACTGAAAGCTTCAAGTCCAGTTGCCTGGAAGAATAAAGCAACATCACTCTAACTCATCTACGTGAGTGCAAAGAGTACTGTATGAGAAGTGTTTACACAGAGATGTCCAAGTAACTCACTAACTACTAAAGCATCATTATTTTCAATAATCCGTTACTAAATTGTATTCACTTTGTAAGCCTACTGTAGTGGAACAAACCTTGATTACCAGAGGAAAAGTTCTATAAAACAATACGGTAGTACTCAAAAAGTAAGAAAGTTAAAGGTCACACTCTAGCTTTATTTACAGACTTGCAGTTAAGAAATTGCATGAATATAAATAAAGATAAAATAGACAAATAAGCCTTGCACCAAATTAGGTCTATAAATACAAAAGGTTTCTGAGGATTACCAGTAAGAACAACATCTCACTTCCTAAACATTTTTTTAAATCCTAGCTAATTCTTCAAAATATTAAAAAATTTAGCATTTACAAAGGATGACAATGTTATATAACACCCCTCTTCAACAAAGGAAATATGGGACATATGAAAAATGAGAAGTTAGATGGAAAATAACGAGGATAAGATTTACTCTACATCTGTAATAGGAAGATGGGAACATTTTTTATTTATTACAATATTTTTAACTTACACAAACTGTTTTCATTACTGTTACACAAACAGTATCAGAAACTGTTAAAATATAACTGAAGATTGTATACATTTATATCAAACTAAATCCCTTTTTCTTTTTAAAAAAAAGAAAAATCTACTGTGACAACCACCCGCATCTGCTACCAACTCATGATGGCATTAC
The DNA here is from genome assembly GCF_000687185.1 of Egretta garzetta. Taxonomy (NCBI): domain Eukaryota; kingdom Metazoa; phylum Chordata; class Aves; order Pelecaniformes; family Ardeidae; genus Egretta; species Egretta garzetta. The sequence goes on along the minus strand of NW_009259600.1, from coordinate 7,172,830 downwards.
CCTTTCAAAGCATTAGATAGAACTGAATAATCAATGAGAAATGTCAATACCGAGAAGTGATTCCTTCTGCCGTGTAAGCTTTATGCAAGCATTTGGGTTTGTTTCATTGGGGTTGTTTGTATTTTTTACAAGAACTCTTCTTCAATATTACAAATGTACTGAATTGTTCTTATTACATTTGGGATTTCCCAAAACAATATTTATCTGCATCAGTAAGCCACACAGACTTTTTGTTACTTCACACCCTAGGAATGAAAAAAAAAAAATTACTATCTAGCCAATGATTAGGAGGCAAGCATATTGATATTCTTAATCTATGTCTCAAATACAGCATGTCCTAAGGAACGATCCAACAAATAAATACACACATACATTTACAAACAACTGGGTGAAAAAAAGCGCGCTTGTTTCTCAAAGCAAAACTTGTGTTTGTAATTGTTAAGCCTTTAAAGCTCTCAGAACAAGATTTAACCACACTATGACTATATATACTAAGAAGTCTCAGGTGCATTCTCTAAGAGGAGAACTTTTAAGAAACACTTAAGAATACGGAAGGGAGCTGCGACATGATAAAGTAGCATTATCAATATTTTATTATCATAAACTCATGAGATAATTGTATCAACTTATGAAACTCAAAAATTACTGTAACCAGACTGTAGTGTTCAGATTTTCCACGATGTCTATTTGCCATTAATTCAGGAGTGAATGGAACACTGCTATTATTTCTCTAGACTTCTCAGACACTTTTTTGAAAAATCTCTTCAGGGAGAATGCGTAATAAAATAAGTTCCTTCTACCAATTCATATTCTATGTTTCTCCACTAATTCTATACTTATTTTTAACTGAGTGGAAAAAATCCTAACTGTACATTGCATGGGAGAAGTAATATTACTGCACAGATGCTATAGAATCTCCATACTTTCACTTTAAAACCCATTTGTCCAATGCACAAGTTACTAAACTGTAAATAATCCTGACTACACAATTCTCCTCTACCATTGTGTCATCTCAAAAAGACAATCCGACAGTAACGGTAATGACACCCTCTCAGACAAGCCTGTGGGCATTAATATTTAAATCTTACCTATCCCTTGTGATTGGAATTCAGCCTCTATTCACAAACAAAAACTAAATCAATGTTCTTAGAGTTCAAACTAGATCCCTAAACAGTTTGCCACTCTCCATGCACAGATAAGATAAACTTTCTTTGACCCAAGAGATGAAGTTGCCATGACGATCAGAGAGTCCACTTTCTATATTGATATTTTGCTGATGTAACAACAAATAGAACCAGATCCTAGGGCTGATAATGGTGATTAATTAATACTAATATTGATCTCTACAAGCAAGAGACAAGGCTATTAACTTGAAGCCTGAAAAGTCAATTGTTACCTGTGGCAGAGATACTAGCAGCTGATTTTGAAACATAATAAACAAATGTGCTATCTTTATGCTAATACCTTTAAAGGGGTACGTCCCTTTCTCAAGCACAGCAATTTCACAATGCAAACCCATTATTTTAATTAAATCTTTTCATCTGCATCCAAAGAAGAGAAGTGAATTTCAAGATTTCCAATAGAATCCATGCAAAAAGCTACAAACTGAATACCTGTAACACGAACTACTAAAAGCATTCTTAAAGAATGCAGCGCAAAGAAATCTTTAGCAGACTTTTGTAAGAATACGTAATACACAAGTCATAGGATTTTGAATAAAAATTGTGAACATACATTCATCTGGTAGGAAGCCTATTTGGTCCCTCATTTGAATAGAAAAAAATAATAAAAACCCACAGGTGAAAGCCTCACTGTGAAGATAACATCCTTGAAGGCACATCCATGCAAATCGAAGAGCAAAACTGACTTCGCCTACCGTTTAATTTACAGACTACATTTAAATTCACTGCAATTATATTTTTGTGTTAGAGTGATTGCCCACAAACTAAATTTGAGACATACATACTGTTAAAATACCTCCTCAAGAATCTCTGAGATTCTTCCTTTGCTCTCTTTAGCAACATACTAAAAAAGTCACAAAAATTGTATGTGTACCGTATGAAAGAAAAAAGCTCCTCTCTTTCTTAAAAACAAAAATCTTGTCCACCTTATAATTTGCTCTAGTCATATTACCAAGCAAAGCAGAACAATTTTCTTCTGACTTAAAAAATGGTGTTTTGATCAAAGAACGACTTTTACTAGTACGCTGTATGACTTTACAGCAAGTTTTCTTATTAGAAAGCTACCTTTGTAGTACTCATCAAGTACATTTTATGTTTAATGGAAATAGTAGGCACTACTGATGGATAGCTTGGTTTCCTCCTCACTTCATTACACAGAGCCCTATATAAATCTTTACGTTACCGATTATACAGCTAACAAAAATACGAATTTGTAGATACCAGAAAAAAATTAGAATATATCATTGCATTATTCTCCCTCTCAGATGAATATCTTAAAAATATTTACATTCCTTATTAATACATGACTGCAACTATATATGCTTTTTTAACATATGGTTTGAATATCCTGCAACATAAAGATCAATTGTTTGCAATGAATTAATACTCAGTCTCAGAAAACTAAAAATCATCATTCATGATTCATACTCAAGAGGTACAGGCAGCTGCTTACCTAGTGCTCTGCTTTGATTAAACTGAAAGCATTGTAAGTGCCTTTAATGTGCCACAGTGCAATTAAAGGAG
>NW_009259600.1:7117248-7164104 GCF_000687185.1 Egretta garzetta | reverse complement strand
GTGTGGGCACCACTCCTCGCCCGCGTGACTGATCCGGGTTTTGACTTTCAGACGAGAGAGAACGAGAAGCCGACTAACTACCTCGGCTTTAATTAGGTTTGCCCTTCTAAACAGTGATAATCGAGAAATTCAGTTTCTTGCACAGTAGAAACCAGTATCTGGCGCTTCTGGTACTGATACCAATTAAGTGTTCTGAAGAAGCTAAACCATACTCATGTGTCTTTAGGACAAAATTTCTCTTGAACATTCTCTTCTAATGACCGGAATCATCTAATTTACGTGTGCAGTTGTACTGACCGGTCATGAACAGACCATGCTTTCTGTACCTCGTTGTACAGCTTAGCATTGCACACACGTGGCCAGATTCTCAGTGTTGTTAAATATTAACTTCGCAAAGGTCTTGGAAAAAATAAAAAATCAGCAACCCACCACACAAACAATAAAATCAGCCTGATTTCACTGATGCCAAGGGAGGACACTTGATACTGAAACATCTTTATTAGCGTGCTTCCAGAAATTTCAAATCCGACACATGAATGTACTACAATGTTAAGCTTTCCTACAGCTTTGCTAGTAGGCATTAAATTGTTTATGTTCAGGTAAACTGTTAAGCATTTCTTTAAGTCTTACCTCTGTGGTCCAAATACTCTTGACCTCTCAAAACTTTCAGTGATTATTTGGCCAATATTGCAAAAGTCTTCATATAAGCAGCAGAAATTCTAGTACGGCAATGCACTAAGATTTTCCATCATACTCTGTTAGAAAACAATGTTCATAAGTGACAAGTGAATTTGCAAACCCACTTTTTTTATTAAAGAAGAGAACATGATGGAAACCGCAAGCTGCATTATAACATTTGTTGTTCAGATACTTTAAAGAATCTGAGTAAATAATAAATGTTTCTGCTGAGCTGAAGTGATTGTGGTGTGCCAAATTATATATGTCAATGTCTTTCCTTGAGGTGTAGGCTCATGGTTAAGTGCCAGTGTAACAGTGTTAGTGTTTTCAAGAAGGTATTCTATGGCAATAGACAAACATGGTAAAAATCCACCAAAGGAAATGCTCTGCTATGTCTTTGCTGCAGAATTAGGCTCAAACGGGAGCTTGAATTGAAACCTGTCTTTCAAATTAAGGTTAACATTTGATCTTTACCCATTCTCACCATTTTCTTAAATATCAGTCTGGTTGCCTAAGCAGAATTAGCAGTGTCTTTTTCTTCATACAGGTTGACCGTTCTTTTCGGTTTCTATTTTGTTGCCTGCCTCCCATACAGTGTTTTCAGTCTAAACAGGTAATTTGACAGATACCACCTTTAAAGCTACTGCTGTTTAAATGTAGAAGAATGGAGTTGAGTAACCTGTTTCCAATATTTGGACAATATACAAACTGCAACTTAAAAATTAATACACTTTATGTGGTATTTTTATACCACAGAATTATAAATAAGTGATAAACAGCAATGCAAAAATGAAGCAGTGCTGGAGCCTGTATCACAAGTAAGTGTTTATTCTTACATACTGTTTAGCGTAAATTACATAAGAGCATTGTTATTATGCTGACTCTTGCTTTCGTAAATATTTAAGCAGCAATGTAAGTTAAGTTACATATTTTGTCTATTCTGGGGCATTAAGACCGTATTCTACTTTGTCAGCTCAAAATAGGACATAGAAACATGCATTATTTCTTCGACTATTGAGAGAGATATGTTTGATCATTTAAAGGATTATTACACTTCATCATTTCAGTGCGTTTCATTGTATTTTGGACTTGTGTACCTGAAGATTAAAAAGTTGTTTGTGGCATTCCAAAAAGAAACATACATATGCCTGCTCTTTTCAAATGTAATTAATGGTCTAAATTAATGAATGATTTTCCCTGATTCATAGCAAAGCTTTCATTTAGTGCATTTTAGTGCTGCATGAAAACTACCCATTTTCTTTAGCAGAACATAGAGCATATTCCAGATGAAAAAAAGCTCGAGGAGGCGGTGTCTGGTCGCTGAGGCTGGGCCAGGGCACAGCTCGAGCGTTGCACCCGATCGTTGGTGCTGCGCTGTAGTTCAGCCAATCTCCGGTGCTGTTCACCAGGAGCTCTTCCCAATATGCATTGGCGAGGCTCTTTTGGTGGGGCAGGGGCTTGAGTCGTAAGGACACAAGTCGAGCAGACACAAGTCGAGTGGCGTAGCTTTCCCTCAGGGCTCGAGAACAGGCCCAGCATTTTCTCTTAACCTGCAGAGAGAGTCATTCAGAGTAGATTTTTTAAGTCTTACAGACTACCTCAATCACCTGATTTTCTGAACTGCTATATGTAAATGATGTCCACTCCAAGGCTGCAGTGTCTGAGCCATTCACTGGCTCTTTAGGTTCACCTGTTGGATATTGCCTGTAGCAACCAGACAGTGCTGACAGAGCGCTTTGCCAGCATGGCGGGGGAACAGTAACCCCTGCGGGAGAAAACTACAGCATCTGAGCGTGGGGGCAGAGGAAAGAATGTCTCCAGGTTTTGTACGGAGGGAATGGTGGCTGTTTGTCAAAAAGCTGAGGGTGCAGACAGATAATTAGAAATGATGGAGTAAGAATAGTTTAAAAATGTAGTGTTCTTGAACAAAAATAATAATTTGGATGTGAGCAATGGTGGTATGGGCCCATTTCAGAAGACATATGCTCTTAATTAATGAAAATATCTCAAGAAGAAGAAAATAACCTCCACAGAGGCTCACTTCTTAATCATCTCGAACTTCGTCACTTCCAATTGTCTATACCTTGTTAAGATTCTACAAAGATTTATATAAATCCTCTAACTGAATGGTTATCACAGTTCAAAACTTAAATTCTTGAAATGCCTGTGCTCTGGCAAGGAAACTAGGAAAATTGCAGCTTAGATTTCCATGATCTTCAAGTGTTAGCAACTGTCTTACGCATAAGATAACATGCATACTTTTAAAAACAATGTCCATTGGAGAACACTTGGTGATTTTTTAGAACAACCTTTCCATTCCCTCACTGAGAAGAGGAAATACTAAAAATTTGAAATATTCTCTTGGCAGCAGAATTAACCCCTTGAGCGGCAAGTATGGATTTCCTATCTTTTTTTTTGCGAAAAAGAGTGTACACTGAGCAAAATCACTTCAGAATTCTCACATAAATCTGGATATGGGCTATTGCATACAAAGATACTGATATATAATGGAGGTATCCAAAGTTTAGGCAGCAATTGAATTTGGAAGAAAATATGCTTGATTTCTGGGATATGCACATAATCAAGTTCTGACCATTTAAAACACCCAATAAGAGTATGTAATTAAAAATATAATTGCATAGGTTCTGTTGGGCTCTTAGGTTTCTATTTCCTTTGTGTGGACTTGGATTCTTCCATGGTCTTAATCGTAGTGTCTGGTTTTTTAGCTCTGAATGAAAAAGAAGAAAAAGGCGGTATTTTCCCAAGTATTATCCACTTACAGTGTTAGAAAGAATATACAGTATAGCTTTTTGTAACTTCATCCCTCTCCTTTCTTTGGTCAATAGTGAAGTAGTTAACTAGACTGACCATGAAATTATCATCATTAAGGCTCAGAATTAATACCCCTATGACATGAATATGGGGCAATTCACACCTTTCCCAGCATTTTAAAAAATCTACAGTTCATTCTAATTTCATAATTTAGTGATTTCCTGTGGGGTCATTCCAAACATACTAATAAGAAAAAGTAAAGAAAGCTTAGGTTCTAAGACAACAAGAAAACAAATCAAACATCACTGAGCAGCTGAAAGATGATCAGACTGAGCCTTGAATTTAGAAGTAAAGCCTCCTCTGACTTTTGAAATAGAGAAGAAAAAGCTCTACCAATTTGTTTCTAGATGACACAAAGGAAAAATGCTGCAAGGCAGATTCCTCACATGCCCAAGGACCTGCAGAAGATCTGGGGATATCCAAAGAGAATGGGTGAGACTAGTGGGTATGTATTTCCCTTTCAACCAGTCCTGTAAACAAGTTAGAACTGAATTACTATTACATTTTTTGTGAATGTTTTACTCCCTGGGAGTGATCACAACCCTACGGTGAAGTTCCTGGCTGCAGGATTTCAATGGATACAGCAATGTAGGAAGCCAGACACACAGAGTGCTGGAATCAGTGCTGAGTCAGACCTCATGTTGACAGTCCAGACCTTTGCAACCATTCTGGGAGGTCTGCCAGTGTTTAGAGGCCAAAATCCATGTCCACTCCATATGGAGAAGGAAGAATGGCATAGAAATAAATGGTGACCTCAGAAACTTTCTGGATTCCTAAGTAGACTTTTCCTAAAAAGGGTACTCTCTGGATTTGAGTTCATTTTTGGTTGGTGCAAAGCTTAGTATTTTCTTGGTGTCAGGTTCTTCTCTCTTTTCACGTATTTAATTAGAGCAGAAATCACTGCTCTCTTTCAATAGTTCAGTTATGCAAGATACTTTTCATCTCACATTAAAATTTATATCTTATTTGTTATCCAGAAATAGTGGCAAAGATTATTCTTCATTTCCTGGCTGGATGCTCTCTGATACTGCTCAGGTAATCTTATGGATGAACAAACTGTTAGTCTACCAAACTGCTTAGACTTTTGAGGCAACTTTAAATCAGAATCACGGAATAGCCATCAAAACTCTCTTCATAATGACGCAAAATACTCTTTTTTTGCTGCATGGGATTGCAGTAATACCCTGGAAAAATTTGCTTTTACTTCTGAAAAAATTATACATACAAGACAGCTCCTAATTTTGACATCCATGTTGTCCTTTATAGAAAAAAATATATCTCAAGATCCGCAAAATTCTACTGCAAAAATGGCTTGCGCAAGCTAACATGTAGTATGCCATGCTTTCAGCTGGAAAATTCAGTAGCTGTGGCATAGCTAGAGAAAGCTTTTTGATTGAAGAAAGCTAAAAACATGGATGCATGTTCAGAATGAGATATTGTATCACACATACGGCAGCATCTGGAGCGTGGGGTGGAAGGAACAGTGTCCTATGAGGAAATATTTCTGGATGCCTCAGTTGTCTGAAATGCAGCCCATTCACCCCCACTGCTTACAGATGGCCACTGAAAACTTAGAAATCTACTGAAACATGTATATAATCCCACACCACATTGTGAATTTCTGCCAGTGGCAAGACTGTGCAGCCCACAGCAGCAGTAACTTACTGTTTTGGCATGTGCATGGGTTTCAGAGGCCAGTTTTGTTACAAGTCAGAGGACTTCCCTGCATTCCGTGACCTTATCCTCCCCAGGAGCATGCTACCCTTAGCTCAGTCTTGACACTCTACAGTCTGGGCTTCTGAGAGAGGCACCTTTCTCAGAGATGCAAACAATAATGTAGCATGAATTTTCTTTCAACTTCTAAGCACAGAGAGGGAGAAAATACGAGAAAAAAGAAGAAAAAGACAAGGAATTGTAGAATAGCAAAAACAGAAGGAAAAAGGGAGAACAAACAGATGAAGTGCTTTCAAAATCTTTATTCCTATCTTTATTTCTTTTTAAGTGAGCCAACAGCCATATTTCATGTGGACATGGCATAACATTTAAAAGATAACATTAATGTTGTCAAATTACTGTTTATGAGTGCAACACTCAAAGTAGTGACATTGAGTATAAAGTGCAACTTTAGTTGCAGAGCTTGAACTAAAATAACATTTTCTTTTCTCCTTGGTCTTCCATTCCACCATAACTGTTACGTAGCACCCCTTTGGGGAGCAATTAGCAGTGTCTGTATCATTGCACATAGCCAAATTAGATATTATGGGCATCTCAGTTTGCCCAGTTTCGGTGAAGGAGGTTGCATACACACAAGCATCTCAACAACATACATGATCAAGAATTTTAAAATATTAGAAACCTGGAAAAGTATATGATGATCCTCCTAGTAGGTACAGTGGTACCTATAGTGGATCAACCAGTTTACCATTATGGCTTTATTATCACATTCGCCAGCTTTTAAAACACGTTTTTTCTTCTGCTTTGTAGCCATCTAATGGATGTTCTTACACAAATGCATAACAATAGCTGGTCGAGTCTACGGTATAATCTGTAGTGGTGTCCTATCTGTTCCTCATATTGTGCAAATGAGGCTCTCCCCGCTCAGAGCAGTAGCATAACCTGCCCTCTGTGTGTATCAGAATTGGTACTGTTTACCAATTTAAGGAATATATAAAACTATGTATCATCATCATCATAAATAGGAATAAATTTAAAATCCCTTATAAAAGCCTCAAAGTCTATACCAGCGTTGCATCTGGTTTTGAGATTTTAGGTTCCTCTTAGTAGCATGCATATGTTTTGGTTTATTAAGGGGGTGTTCATAACTTATGGAACTCTTCAATTTATGCCATTATCCTCTAAACAGAATTAACTCCATTGGAAAGGAAATCTCACCATGCAAACAGTCTTTCAAAAGTGGGACCCCCTAAGGTTTTCTACCTTCAGGACCAGATGCTTACTTTGCACAGCAGACTTAATAAAATATGTGAAAGATATCATAGTCCAATGGAATGAAGAACAAAGACAAAATATAGTTCAGAGTCACTCAGCAATTTGTAACCCCATATTATTTTGAGAAAATTTAAAAGATTCTTAATAGTCCACCTTACATCACAATAAAGCTAAATTATTCTCAAAATGTGTTGACTTAAATACATCATTGATTTTGTTGATATTAGCAGTATACCTAGTGTTTATCTATGTTTATCTATCTCCTTCGTATTATATCTGATCATAACAAAATTTAATGCAAATTCTCCTCTCCTCCTTAAATTCACAAGTAACATCCACAAATTCACATAACGCTTTAAAAGGTAAAACTATGGTTACAATTTTCTGAAGTGTCGCAGTAGCTTAGAATCCTTTTCAATCCTCCTTTTTAATCCCTCTTGAAAATGAAATTTAAATTTTGAATCAAGCTGCTTCCAAAACTGTTGCTCTAGAGACAATCCTTTGACGATACTGATAGTTAGGAATTAAAATAGCTTAAAAAGGAGAAAATCAGATTTCTTGATTGTTTCCCAGTCTCATTGATTTTAAAAGGATTTAGGTGGAAACTCTCTAAATAAAAATCCTGAAGAATAACCACTCCCTAGCCATTTCCCACCAGGCACCCAAGGCACAAAGTTGCCCTCAATTTCATAAAATCATTTTCATCAGTAGAATTGAGTGTAGAGCATTTTTGTGGTGTTCCCCAATCATAAAAACAAATTACTTTGCATGCATTGGTGTATGCAACAGAGTAAAGCTAGTCATCTAACCTTTGATTTATATCTTTTGTTCCAAAAGACAAAATGCTGCCGCATTCCTATAAAATGCTGATTAATTGATAACTATTATTAAAATATCTTTATGTTACATATTAAAATTTCTTTGTTGTGGTCAGGATCCACTTCATATTCACTTACCCAAAAATCTAACTAATATTCTAGGTTGTTCCTACAGCAGAGCAAGCAGATGTGCACATATTTAAATTAACGCCCCTTAAAATAGATACCCAAATATTAGGTAGCTAAATATGACTTGTACTGATTCCACCAAAATAACATTTTATTGACCTTTGAAAATGAAATACATTGACCTTGTTTTATTCATAACTGTGAGAATACTGAAGTTGTTGTATGGATCAGACCAGAAGTCTAAGTAGTGCAAAAGCCCGTGACAAAGACCGGTAAGGAATGAGCAGAGCTGCATTTAGGTGAAAGCAAGCAGGGCAATGAAGTGAGACCTCATGACGTAACAGGGAGAAGTCACTGGTCTAGGGCAGTTTGGCCAGCCACGCAATGTGCCCCTTGGACAGTGGGTGACTCGAGACATTCACGCACTGGTCTCGGCTCAGCGTTGCCTGTTTTAGGGGACTACCAACAAACCCAAAAGTAAGCTGCTGCTCTATGTTTGCTCTGGTCCATATCACTAACTATTAGAGAGTGTTTAAATCCCGAAGTGCAATATTATTTGGCTCTTGCTATAATTAATTTAGCTTTCTAACACATTGACTATATTTCTAGTACTGTTCCACTGAATAAACACAGCAGACCACTTTTACTCCCACTGAACTCCGCTAACTTCAGTTACTTACTATCTGTAACAAAAACATAGTTTACCATGTTTGCTCTTTTAAATTTCTTGTGTATTATATATGATTTCATGGGTACATCAGCTGGATGCCTAATGTCTAGAGAATGTCTGAGCATGATATTTCTACAAATTTGTCTGTTTACTCCTGAATCCAGAACACTAACTTCTTAACTGCCACTGGTAAACAAAAGGTATATTATTGGTACAGAGTCTTCAGGAGGATAACTTCATTTACAGCAGATGTTCTTTTAAAAAATGCAGATGACTTTTTTGCTTCCATGTGTCACAAATCATTTCAATAGATGTTGACCTAACTGGAGCAACAGTACACCAGTGAGAACTCCAATGGTGGCTCCAGAGGCTTTATTTTTCACATGATAATGTTGAGTTTATTTGTGTATCTGGTCAGTAATTTAGCTTGTTTCATTCAAATTAGCTGCCCTTTATGTGGAAATAGTTCTATAATGAACACCAGACAATCTAATTTATACATCCTATACTCCTACTTGTATTTTCCTGGTTTTTGGACATTGACCAACAAAATCCTAGAGAGATTTTTGAAATGTGATCCTTTCCCTGGAGGTTGTTGCCATGGCCACTCTCTGGCCATGAAATGGTAGATTTCATTACTCAAATAGCCACAGATGAGCATATTTATTCAATGCACTTTTGCACTTATTTTAAATTCCCTTTCACTCACTCTGTAAGACTGGTGCAAATAAAAAGGCAACATTTTATATGTGAAAATGTTGCTCCTTAGTCATTGATTCCCTGAGTGACATGCTGGAATTATTAATTAAGAACTTCTGTATAATTTTAATGTCACATGTCTCATTATTATTTTTGTTACACCATTAACAGTACTACTTCCTTTGCCTTCTCACCACTTTGCTCCCAAATAGCATCTATTCCTTAATCCATTATTTTAGCCTGTATATCAACTATATGAGATTCCATATTGTTTCTAGGCTGAGAATTTTAGGATGACAGAAAGGAAAATTTACTTCTCTCATGCTAATGAATAAATCAAGCCATTTTTCTGTATTTTATTGTCATTATTCTTGTAATTAAACTCATGTATTGTTCTGTGATATAGACTGTACTCCTGATGGTTATGGTACTTGGACACCTGGTTTATAGGCTGTCTTCTCTGCTTCTCAGGATGCATCTGCTTGTGATGATAAAACAAGATAATTACTATTCTAAAGGATTCTTAACCTCTTACCTTTTTCTGTAAAGTTAAAAATATTGCTTGAGGTATTTGTAAGTGCAGGTGAACTCACTACTGAAATAAGTCGTAATAAAATATTCCAAGCAAACTTGCTGAGAGTGCACTCGATCCCACTGTCTATGTCACTGACAAAGATATTAAACAGTATTGGTCCCAGTATGGACCCCTGAGGGACACCACTTGTCACTGATTTCATCTGGAGATTGAGCTGTTGACCACTACCCTCTGGATATGACCATACAAACAATTCCTCATCCACTGAACAGTCCATCCATCAAATTCATATCTCTTCAATTTAGAGAGAAGGATGTTGTGAGGGACAGTGTCAAAGGTCTTACAGCAAGTTTGCAGATGACACCAAGCTGAGTGGTGCAGTTGACACACCTGAGGGATGCAATGTCATTCAGAGGGGCGTGGACATGCTCGAGAAGTGGGCCTGTGTGAACCTCATGAGGTTCAACAAAGCTAAGTGCAACCCCCAGTATCAATACAGGCTGGGGCATGAAGGGATTGAGAGCAGCCCTGCGGAAAAGGACTTAGGGGGACTGGTGGATGAAAAGCTGGACATGAGCCGGCAATGTATGCTGGCAGCCCAGAAGACCAACCATACTCTGGGCTGCATCAAAAGCAGCACAGCTAGCAGGTCAAGGGAGGTGATTCTGCCCCTCTACTCTGCTCTGGTGAGACCTCACCTGGAGCACTGCGTCCAGCTCTGGAGCCCTCAGCGCAGGAAAGATGTGGACCTGTTGGAGTGGGTCCAGAGGAGGGCTACTAAAATGATCTGAGGGATGGAGCACCTCTCCTACAAGGACAGGCTGACAGAGTTGGGCTTGTTCAGCCTGGAGAAGAGAATGCTGTGGGGAGACCTTACTGTGACCTTCAGTACTTACACGGGGCTTATAAGATGGGGAAAGACTTTTTAGCAGGGCCTGTTGCAATAGGACAAGGGGTAATGGTTTTAAAGTAAAACGGGGTAGATTTAGACTGGATATAAGGAAGAAATTTTTTATTATGAAGGTGATGAAACACTGTAATGGGTTGCCCAGAGAGGAGGTGGAGGCCCCATCCCTGGAAACATTCAAGGACAGGTTGGATGGGGCTCTGAGCAACCTGATCTAGTTAGCGGGGTCCCTGCTTACTGCAAAGGGGTTGGACTAGATGACCTCTAAAGGTCCTTTCCAACCCAAACTATTCTATGATTCTATAAAACTTAGAGCACAAATTAATTTATCCCATAAAATCCATGTGGCACTAGGACACATGGCTTTTGGATTACTTATGTTTTTGAGCATTTTGAGTTGGAGTGAATGTCCCTACAAGTAATTTTAAAAGATTAATTTTAGAGCTTGGCTGTAATGATTTGCAGGATACAGCTTTCATTTTGTTCACTGCTTCATAACATGAATATACCGACATCTAAATGGCTAACTTGTGTCTCTTAAGATAGAAAATGTTTCAAAATATGTAGTAGGAAAACAGTGGAGTAGCTATCAAATGGTTTAAAAATGAATGTGTTACCCAGATAACTCCTAAGTTTAACCCTGCCACAGGTGAGGTCAGATCAACTTTTTATTGTCTTGCCCAAAATGTGGGTCATGGACCTTTTTCAGTACACATTTACTGTATAGAAGATTGCCAACCAATATTTGTATGAAGTAAACTTTGCTTTTATTCTTAAGTGACACCTAATGGGTAACTTTCAATATCTTTTAACTCTAATGCATTCTGCCAGAAGAGATGTGGGTCTGCAGCATCCAATTCAACAACACATACAACAATGCACCTACTTAATTGGCCTTCTAGCCCACCATCTTCCTGGGGGTTGGGAAAAGAGCTCCTGGATGCGAGATATAGGACTTACATGAGGAATCATCAGTTTCTAACTCATGTAAACAAAGCTTTGATCATTTGAAAGACAGAAAAATATGTATGCTGATGGGTATGCCTTATTTTGTTTCCTATTAGTCTCCTCATACATTACTTTCAATTGCTATTCTCTTACTTACATGGTTCTCTCATCTACCTTTCATATTCTCCTCAGTATTTGTTAATGTGTCTCTCCTGTTCTCTCTGTTAAACTCTGTTAAACTTCCCCTAGAATGTCAACCCTGGTCCTGTGCACTGCAGTATAAGAATAAAGAAATTTCAGTACATAAAAGAAAGTCAGGTAACCTAAGGAATGGCTTATGAATAAAGCTGAGAAGAACCAAGGGTGTTGTACTATGACTAAGATATTAGTAGGAGATAACACTGGGAAAAAGTATTCAGTAAAAGATGTATAAGAAGGAGTAGTGGCATAGAATTCTAGAAGAGGAAGTTTAGGCTGCTAATCAATAAGACACCTGTCATGCTGAGATTTTTCATAATGAAAGTTTCAAAACAATGGTGAAGCACGTTCCTTTATAGCTTTAAAAACTAGATAGGGAAAAAATGGAAAATTTACTTTAGATTTCCTGTATTTGGACTTGGTGATATAATTGGACAGTCCTATTTCTAGAGTCTTTAATTCTAATAAATCTCCATTGTATAAAAATACACAGCTATAATCTATTTTCTTTACTTTTAGTATGTCATTTTGGGTTGTATAAGTTTTTTAAAATACCTACATATGGAAAATAGGTCTTGAACTGAATACAAGAAAACAAGTTGGAATTAAGTTCAAACAGTTGCAGCTTTTAAATTTCAGAATAAGGCATTTGTAAAGAGTCAGTCTTAGAACACACAGGTATTCATATAGTAAATGCATCTAGTGAAAAAAACAAAACACGAAGGGGTGTCCTCTATGACATACAGCAAGCCCAGTTCCAGTATCTCTCTTTCAGGACAGGAACAGTTATTAATCAGTGATTGCCTCTTCAGAACAAATCCCCCTGTTCTCCAAGAGCATTGTAGATCTTGAAATCATCACGATTTCATACCATCTGTTCCAAAATATGCTAGCTCATACACAGCTCTAGACTTCAAACTTTTTATATGAGCTGAATCTTAAAGTGAGGTAATAAGTAATGGTCTACAAGACAGTTCTGGTTTTGTTTCTCCAGCTGATCTCCTGCAGTGTCTTCCATTTTCAAACTGTAAGAAAGTCTAAGAGCCCAATTCTCCTCTGTGAAACTAATGCTGTATCTCCCTTAAACCTCAGCGATGGCAGCAGCAGATGTTGAAAATCAATTCCTTACGTTAAAACTATACAAACTTTCAAATTGGTAATGAAATACAGATCTTTGTCCCAAATCAGTTCATGATGTCAGTGTATCCCAGTAGCAATAATGTTCAACTGTTGCCAGAGACTCACAACATCACTGAAACAAAGCACAACTGCTTTACATTATCACTTACTGGTATTTAAATAGCTCATGCTAGACTAGTACTTCCAAACCCTTCCTTAATTCTGACAAAATGGCTGGGAGCAATATATTTCACTTCATGCAGATGATGTGTTGCTTTCTTGTTAGGTTTCCTTGCTGAAGATGACTTCTCTGTCTTATAACCATGACTAAATCTCCAGCTACAAAATGAATTTGATTAAATCCAAGTACTTGACCTTGTCAACTAATGTCCCCAGACACCTCTTCACTGACTACCATTTTCTATGGGCTTCTAAGCAGTGGACCTGGAATATTTATACCCTATATCCCATGTTCTCTGCCCTCAATAACTACATCTTTTCCCAAATCATTACTAAAATTAAAAATTATTTAGAAGGATGGACCTTCATCCCTTTCAGGCTGATTTATATTACTTAAAATGAATTATTTTCTGAAGCCATTATATCTCATCCAGATGTTACCTTGCCATGCACATCTCTTAAGTCAACTATTCAGAGCCTGTACCAATCTGCTTTGAAGTAAAATTCAAATTAAAAATTACTTTGCTTCAAGATGTTAAAATTATTATTTTAGATACAACTTAGCAGTCACTAATCAAATGTTTTTAAACAGTGGCTGTATGATACAGTGTCGCTTTCGGGGTTGAAATTAGAAACTTTGTTTATTCCAACAGTGTATCTAAATTGCCTTTAATTTCAGACAAGACAATCCATAGTCCCATTCTTCTACACTAGATTGACTTCATTGTCAAACCTTAATGATTCAAAATCAATTAAAGATCTACAGGGATACCATTTCTTTATTTAGACTGAAGTTTAACTACATTTTCTTACTCTACAACATGTAAAGAATTGTAACATCAATAAAGAACTGTAGTATGCAAGTGACTGAAAGTTGTAAGAAATTGATGATCTTCAGTGAATTATAAAACTTCCAACTATTACTAAGTTCCATAAACCGTTGCTTTATGCGGAGTCCTGTTGCACATTTGTGAGGTGTATGCACACACCCTGACTTAGTATGATCAGAGCCAAGTGTAGGAGCAACAAAATGCATGTGAAATTTTAATGATGCCACAAAAAATAAATGAGAAAAAATTGACCATAAGTAAAATTGATTGGAGACTAGAATAAAGTTTGAAAGCCATAAGGTTTTGGAATGGTTTCCAGCAGAAGAAGTGAATACAGGTAATCTAACAGGTTTAGGTGAAACAAGTGGTTTCAGAAGAAGGATCATATTAGAGAGTACCTGTGATAGGAGGGAACTGGGCATAATAACTTTAAAATTTGTTTTAGTTATGTGTAAAATGTATGTCATCATATGTCTTGAACAAAAGATTGTTACAGCATATGTGAAACACCAATTTACAGTATTTAATTCAACAGCAAAACCAAGGGAGAATAGTTTCATCTGATGCAAGATTCCTCCATCATTTGGTACGCTAGACATCATAAAATGCCAATATCCTGAGGGCCACAAACTTACAAACTTTACCTGAAGCGGTCATATTATATTGGGTTCATTCCTCTGCTGCTCCGAAGTAAATAGGGGAGATAAAGATTCTTTTATGCCTCCACCAGTTCAGCACCATCCTGGAGATAAGAACCCAAGCCAGCCTTCAGCACAAAGCTGGAGAAATCACAGGGGTGCTCTAACGTCTGACAACTAGAACAAAACACTCAGTACCTTCTGTCAGCCAGAGCTGGAAGAGCATTCCACGCTGCACCCTTCTCCGCTACTCGTTGCCTCCAGGCATCACAAACTGTCTGAATGTATGTAAATATATCCCATTCCTGAAGTTGACAGAAAATGAAGCTTTCTAAAAACATTGCTCAAATTCCATGAAGGGGAAACTTATGGCCATTTTACTTCCCTCCAGAAATGGAAAATGGCATTATAGGACCTTACAATTGGTCCATTTTGTTTCCTGCAGCACACTATTTTCTGTATGTTTTACAAAACACACACATATAACACACACACCCCCCCCCAAGTGTATGTACATATGCATATATTTACACACATGTGTATTGGTTATATAGCCACACACGTGCATGCATACATATAGAATTTTAAAAAGAAATCCAGAAACTCATTAAATTATAGTAACTCAACTATGAAAAACCACAGTACTCATTATACTCTCATCACATTATTTTCATATTAAACCCTCTCTCTTTGATTTTACAATGTCAGGTTTGATCTTGCACAGCTTAGGTGCAGTATGTTGCCTCTTTCTGTGAACTATCCTCCTATCTATTTCCTAAGCTGTTGTTCCACACTTGTAATCATGTTATTTGAGTGCCTTATGTATTCTAAAAATAACCATAATAGAAGTTGCATGTAAGTGCAAGGTGAGAAGTGATGAACAGGACAGCGACACAGCACAACCAATCATACAGAATGTAAATGGGAGACCAGACCACACTGCACAGCAATAAATGATTATTATTGCTACCATTTATAAAGAACCCCAAGGTGTCAGAGGCACTTCAAAGTACACACCACGAGACATATTCCCTCCCCTAAAGAGTTTATAATCTAGAAACGCTGCCAGGCTGTTTCTTCTTGTCTCATAGGTGTAAAACAAAATAGAGAACGATGAGTTAAGCGCTCTGTTATGTTGGATCGTGCTTAAGCCTATACTGCATCAACAAAGTTTATTCTGTACCCTCCTACTTTATAATACTTTTTTGCTACTAAGGAATGAGCCATATCAGCAGTCTGAGTACTTGTTGAAACAGCTTGCAAGATACCAGTGATTAAACTTACTTGCATAGCCACAGCGTGCAAATGAACTTGAATGAACATAAATCTATCTTGCATGCTCATCACAACTCAAGCGAAGTAAAATTTTCACTTCCTGGAGTCATCGTTTCCAAGTGAGACCTCCAGCAAAACTTTCCTTTGGCTCCCAGCCAACTGCCTGCACTTGTCTACAAGTGTGTCCTGCACCACGGGCCCTTGAACAATGGAAGTTCAGAAGTTTCCGTAAACACAACTAATCCATCATTTCCACTGCAATAGAAAGTACCCTCCATAAAAGAGAACAGTAAACAGTTCCTGAAGAGTATTCCCTTCCATAGAATTAGTTCATCAATTCCTTTCCCAAACATACACATCCCTAACCAAGTTCTCTCCTGCAATGCTGACGTTGACATTAAACAATACCACAGCTGCTAACAGGGTAAATGTAAGCAGGTGTGAGCTAAACCTTAGAGCTCTATGGAAAGTGTATTATAGAGAGATACCATACATCTGAAGGTCAGTAAAGGTGAGCACAAAGACAAGAACCTGGCATATGATAATGATTAAGAATCTGTACTATATGATTTAAACCTTCTGTATTATCATATCACATGATGTTATCAAAGGTACATAATCCTTTTCTGTGACGGTACTTCACTTTCTTTTACTGCTAGGTAGATGCCAGGACAAACTCTAACAGCCAGAGGAGACCAGGAATTAAAGCTGACTCTTCTGAAGTCAGTGGGATCTCTCCCATTTACTTCAGTGGAATCAGGTTCTCACCTTGAACATGAACAATATAAAATTATTTCAGTGGGATTACCCAAGGGTTAAAGTTCTATTTCAGTGTGAAAAAGTAAAGCTAACTCACTGTTAATGAGAATGGGTTGTTTTCTGTCCAAATACCATCTATATAAAATTACATTAAGAAAATATTTTCTTTATTTCTGGAGATTGATTTGTAATCTGATTTTTGCTCATCTGTATTTTTCCTTTTCATATCCTCCACAAGCTGAGAAAAAGGTGAAAAGGCAACCTAGTGTTGAAAAGTAAAACAATCTCAAAAGCACATTCCCACTCAGAAATAAATATACAGGAACAAGATTAGAAAACAAAAACAAAAAAACCCCAACATTTTTCTGCCTTTGATTGGTAATTCATTTTGTGCATATAATAAACTGGGCTTGTAGTCGGTTCTACTTTTTCAGGGAAAATTTGCTTTATTTTTCCAAGATTACAAGACAAAGTGGTTGTGTCATTCTCAGGAACTGCTATGGCAGAAGTCCATGTGCACACTTACCATTAGACAGTGGAAAGCAGTAGTTATAGCATATTTCAGCACATCCTTGACACCGAGAAGACTGCAGGTGAGTGTGTAAGGAGAAGCAAAAGAGGAAAATGCTGCTCTTGAGTCCAGTTCATTTGACTCCAACTATCTGTTGAAGATCCAATTTTCTCTGCAGGCTTTTATTTTTATTTTATTTTATTTTATTTTATTATCTCTCAGTTTTAGCAGAAACCTGGAATTTCTGTTCAAAACCAAAGTGGAATATTTTTCTTTTTATTTCCATTCAAGACAATATGGAAAATTCTGTGTGAAACTGAACAACAACACAAGCTCTGAGCCTTCTGGCTTTTTATGGCTTGCCATGCTTCTAGGTTCTCCACAGCGAAAATAGGAAGGTGAACCATCCAACTTCTGCCTGTTCTTGGTTCTAGAGCAGAGAAATTGGAAACTCTTAAAGTTGCAGCCTGAGCCAGACCTTCCAGGCAGCTAACGTAGCACTGAGGGACCAGTGCCTCAAAGGCAAGATCATCCAGCTCTGATCCAGGGAACATGAAAACACTAAGGCTCTCATGCTCATATATGGTGAGGTCTTCCTAGATGTCAAGGTCAGGACACTGGGCAAAGTCCACATGGTAGTGTTCTCCATTTGTGGGTCCCATTTCCCAGTTTTGGAAGAGTTTCACAGAAAGAGTAAGCTAAAAACAGAGGAACCTGGGACCACCAGCAGATGGCAAAGTAATACACCCTGTGGGCTTCCAGGAAACTCTTCCTGGGTTTCATAGGAAACCCATTTGCCAAATGGAGGAGTCATAAGAAGTACTGCAATTTTGCAATGTTGACATTTTTTCTGTAAGAAAAATCTACCACCTTGAAAGAATCTTAACCAGTTCCTGAAGACATGAGAGAAAATAAGTTAAAGAACTGGATTTTGCAGGATGGCTCCAGCTTTGTGTTTCACATGTGTGTGCAGAGACACAACGCTGTGATGTGCATGGCTAGGGAGTGGATGGAGCCCAACAGTGTTATAGCATTCTTTGTAATTTTCAAATAATCATTAGTTATAGGTAATGAATGTTAGCAAGATGTTGTCACCTCACCTTGTTTACGAAAGGAGCAGTGATACCTGCATGCTCAAAACAGCCACTTGAGGGGAATTTGTAGTCAAACAGATGAGGTAGGGTCCAGGTCACAGGCTGTTTTGGCGTCATCTTCCAAGTGTGATCCTGCCTTAATTAGTGGAAATTTTTGTATTTATTTCTATAGTATGCATCAATAGACTTGATATGTCAAAAAGAGAGTATATATTATTGCCTTTGGTTATAATAATAGCAAGACCCGCATCTACTTTTCTTCAAAATTTCCCATGTGAAAATTCACTTCTTGTTCGGTCTAGCAGTAATGCAATACAGGATTTTATTAAAAGAATCGAATGTGACTGTCAACTGACAGAGCAGTAGTATTGGATATCTTGTGCTGGAAAGTAAAAATAATGCTGCACGGGAAATATCAATATGGATTAATCTGTGGGCCATGGATTTGACCATTTATTAAATTGGTTTTAGTTGTATAATATATACTAAAGTGAGATAAATTCACAATTCACATTTCATTGATTTAGCTAAGTTCAATTGAGAATTTGCGTTGTTGTTTTGTGTGTTTCTTCCTAGAAGCTTAATCAGTGTAAGCTTACATAGCCAATACAACCTGCTGTGAAAGCTTGGATCTTTAATACTGTACCATAAGCCATGCTACTGAGGTAGAAAATTTACTGCTGGCCAGAAAAATAAAAATACCCTCCCTTCAAGATTATGAAGTATATTTCAAAAATGTCTCCAGCTGGTCTTCCAGCTAGTTGATTTCAGAGAGAGTATTTCAGACATGGAAAACCATAATTGTGTGCACAGAAAACTGTGCAGATATGGAAGATATAACATGCAAATAAAAAACTATAATGCTTTTCTGTAGTCAGATGCGTATATTAAATCCAGTGGCTCTCATAATCTACGTACTGTCCAGATGTGTAACACCTACAGGTGTGCATGCATTTCAAGGAAGCCTTTAACTTCACTTGTTAGAAAGCCTTTGGAAAAAATAAATGCAATGGTTATTTTTAATTGTCTTTTACTGTTGAATATTTGTTCTTCAGTTCATGGGCTAAAGTATTGTTGTTATTTAATGCTATGTATACAAGTTTATCACAAAAATGTATAATATTATGCATAATGATGACATATTAAAAGTCATGGGTATTCACATCTCCCTTTAAAACATATAGTTTAATTTTGCTATTCCATATGTATCAATAGTCATTTTAATATTGACTGGCAATGTGTAGTACCTTTAAAGAAATGTCTTCCCATCAGTCAGTTTTGACATATTATTGTAGAAACAAAATGATGGAGAAATAGACAAAGAAGAATTGTACCTGTCCAGACTAATAAAAGCATATCTTGAGAGAAGGAAAAATATGACTACTCTACCCAGCAAATTTTGTGTTCACACTAATGGGGCAATTTACCATTGAAAACAGAACGGTTCTTGCAGTTGTGCTTGTAATAAACAGGGATTTCATTTTAAGAAAGCTTTGTAGTTTTACTGCGTATTTCTACAGAAATCACCTTTGCATTGCTATCCATAGGTTAGCAGCAAGGTTGTACAAGGAAGTAACAACAACATAACTGCAAAATTGAGGGGAGATTCAATACCCAGCTCGATGGCATTTCTGTCTACTTCTACTATGCAATGCCTGGAATTCTGTATTTGGTCAATTTGTGTGAATCAATGGGTCAAACCCAATTACTTTTCCTAGTAGCTGGACAGAGAAAATTAGAAGTAGATGGAACTCTGATTACCGCATCCAGAACCTAAAAGCACC
Organism: Egretta garzetta; assembly: GCF_000687185.1. Taxonomy (NCBI): domain Eukaryota; kingdom Metazoa; phylum Chordata; class Aves; order Pelecaniformes; family Ardeidae; genus Egretta; species Egretta garzetta. The sequence continues at coordinate 7,144,551 of NW_009259600.1, read as the reverse complement.
TCTGTAGCAGCCTATAGACTTTCTAGCACAACACTTGACACACAACTCTTTCCAGCTTTTTAAAACTTGGAGATTCTGGAATAAATTGTTTCCAAGACACAAAGGATGGGTGTCAGAATGGTAACTTGGAAAAAGATAGTAAGGGGAAGGGATACACACAGAGAAAACTTCTGGCATGAAGGTAAGAGAAGAGGGTGTTCTAGTCTGGGAGAAGAGGAAGGGTAGGGATGTATCTCAAAACTCTAGAATGAAGTAAGGGACTGAAAGAGCTGCAGAGAGTTTGCAATATACAGGGGAGTGGGGAATTTGGTAGCCAGTGCACTTAGAGGGGAGAACAAAGGCACCCCAGGGCGCACAGTAGGCTTGACCTGTGGAAGTAATGCACTATGTGACCCTCTTGTTGATGAAACAACAACAACAGTAATAAAGGATTATTTTCTCTGGCACTCAAAAGCATGCCTTTGATTGATAGTAAAATTAAATTAATATGAAATAATCTTGAAATTACAAAGCTTTCTGGAAGGGCCTTTGATTCTATACATAATTCAAGTAAAAATATTTTTAAAGTAAAAGTGTAAAACTGAAATCAAATAGGCTAAGTTGGAAAATCCACCTAACCACAGCCACTGCCACTTTGCTATTGATGCTTTCTAATATTACCTGGTCTTCAATAGTGCAATTATACACTCTGAGGAAATGTTTAAAACAATGGAAATACACAGATAGATTTGACTTGTTTCAATTTCTACTTTTGTCCATTTTTGAGATAAAGTTTTGTGTAGACTAGCAAAAAATGATCCTCCTGTGTTTCTGGGAATTTGTTCATGGTGATAATAACAATGTTCATAATGGCATATTTTCCTTTCCTACCTTTTCTTTGCTAATCTCTTCCTTCTAAGCTCATGTACAGGTGGATGTTGTGAACAGTAGAAGTGGAAAATGCTGCGAGCCTGAGTTGTCTGTTTACGATCTGTAGGTCTTTCTCATTGGCCTCCTGCTCTGTCTCAAATGGGAGATGGAAATACTGTTTTTCTTAGAAATGGATTCTCTCTTTTTTTTTTCCTTGAGTTTGTTGGGTTTTTTCCCCTGCTGTTTTGCTTCTTCCATTACTTTTCCTTTTTTGACTCCAGGGTTTTTGTCAGTGCCCTTTTAAAGAGCTAAGAAAAAACCTTTTTATTCTTTGCAGTTTGTGCCTTCCTCTGAGCACAAGAGAGATTTTCTGAGAAGGGTGGTAACTATAGCTCAAGTTAGCAGGTGTTAAGTCAATTTACCAGAGGCAACGAGATGTCTCTCCACTTTCTTATGCTATGACATGTTTTGTCAAATCATCCAGCACAAACAAATCTTTCCTAACTGGTAACTCCTAACCTCACAGTACAAGAGTGGTAGAGTATGCATAGGCGTGCAACACCTGGCTGTGTTACTGCTTGCTTCTGTGTTCACGCTCTTTCCTCTTTTCTTTTTTTGACTGATCTAACTCTCAGCAGAACGTAATGTTTAAATATGAGCAGCTTCCAGGCCCTATTTCATCCTAAGCCTATTTGGCACTGCACTGAAGCTTCAAGAGTTTCCAAGCAAGTCTAGAGAGACTTGATTCCCTCAGTTTCACTACCTGGCAAACAGCTGGTTGCATTCCACTTTAAAATCAATGTTAAAGAAGAACTGAATGACTAAGTATAACATGTATGACTATTCTAGCATTCAGCTATTTTTGTGTCTCCAGCTTCCATGTCTGTAAGTCAAATGTAGCAGAATGCTAGTCATGGCATTAATTCATTCTCTGTGTGTGTGACTGATATTCACGATTTAGTGCATGAAACCTATGAGCTCTTAAAAAATGTATTTTTACTTCCTGTTCCTGCCACTGGCCTTCCAGGACATGAATTTAATTTCACTTGAATTTCATATATGATACAGTATCATATATGAAAGGCAAATCAATTCAGGTTTGGGGTTTTTTTTAATTGCAATGAATGTCAGCAACAAATTTATTGTGCTTATTTCTAAAATGTCATATATGACCATTACTCTACCATAATAAAAGAAAAAAGAAAAAATAAAGAAGACCTCAGTGTAGGTCTTGCTTAGGTCTTGCACGTAAATGATTTTATATATATTTCTGAAAGAAAGATTTGAAAAAAATTATAAAATAAAGCCATTCATAAAATTCACAGATGCAAACAAGATACAAAATGCAATAAGGTAAAATTTACAATATTACAGTAATGCCTCTAATATTAGCACTTTACAGGCAAGATCCAAAAGTACATTCTGCAGAGTATGTTCCCAAGTCCTAGGTGATGTGTCTAAGTAGTGTAATTTTCAAAAAGTCCAAAGAAAATGACATTTTGTTAATTTGCTATTTTAGCAGAGCTTGAGAAACTGAACTACTTATAATGTACATAAGTGTTAAGAAGTCATTTAACCTTATTTCCCATCAGCAGGACAAAGCCATTTCTTGTTTTGAACAGAGAAGTAGGGCAACATAACAACACTGCACAGGAGTCTACTATACATTCCATGATCTGGTAGACAGCATGCATATGGTAAAAAATAAGCAAGATGAGACACCTGCCACATGGGACAAATGGTTTGAAGAACTGATTGTTAAAAAATAAGCAAGATGAGACACCTGCCACATGGTTTGAAGAACTGATTGTCAATAAAGCAACTTTTTATACAGTTTTAAGATTCACTAGTTTGTGTCTTAAATTAATATACATAGCATCTAAATATCTAATAGGAGTACCCAGTTTTGTTACATGTCTTGGAAGCTCTCACTGTATGTAGAGCTGGACATAAAGAGCACAGTCTAGCTTCCAAACACATAAATATATCTTCCATGTGCTCATGTATCTTCCACTGACTTGAATTAGACAAGGCTAATTCCTTGCTTGATGTTTCAGCCTTGCTTAAACAAAATCAGGGCACGGTAATTCAGGAAGTACCTCTAGGGTAAACACCATCCTTGCCCACACAGGACAGAGACGAAAAGGATCCATGGGCTCCTGGGCTGCCTACCTTTTGAAGAAACATTTAAATTTGGGGGCAGGAATAGAATTAACTATTCTCTGTGTTTCAAAAACTTAAGCTTAAAATTTTGAGCATCGATGAGAAGTAGCAGGCATTATCACTCCCCCAATTTAATCTCCCCAAACAGTGAGTAGATCCACTTGAATAGGATAACTGTTCGATACTTACATTCCTAAACATAAAAATTATGGCTTGGAGGCTATCAGTACATAGAAGAATGCATCTAAATTTTTATTCCCTGGCCTCTCTTTCATTTGCTCTGTACAGATATTACTCAAAATTCTTTTGTTTCCATCTGGATTAGAAATTTCAGGATGTTTATTTCTGAAAAATCTGTTGATAGTATAATGTCTTGAAACTGTGACAGATAAAAGGATTGACTTTGATGAGAAGGGATGAGTAGGTCTCCTTGTTTGCTCAGTCTTTGGTCCCTTTATTGACTTATTTAACAAAATTATCAAGCAACAAACAGTTTCCATTATGTGCACAATCTCTTGGTAACTAATCACAAATTCAAATTTAAAACAGTCATCTGCCCTAATCTACACTACATCTGAACCTTTTACCTATTTCTTCCAGCTGTTCTAAACTGAATAATAACTGGACACAAATGGCACACACATAGCCTATTTCCTCACTTTTTGTAAGTTATTTTCATATTTTATTCCTATGCCCAACAGAAAAAATCATCCAACCATAATAGTGAATATGCAGACAATTTTGTGAAGACTGAATGAAACAAAATTTGGTGCATTTAAAGTGTATTTCCCTTTTTAGAAGAAATGAAAGAGTAAAGAAACAGTCTTAACCTTTGCTTGGTAGGTAAATGAAGTAATGTCCCATTTCTAAAGTCTGTGCTTTCTAAAGAAAAAATGGAGAGGAGTTATTTAGAAAGCTTCATTAGAAGTTATTTATTTACCTTACCTGTAAGTCTCAGCTGCATGAAGACTATTTGCTAAAAATGTGTGCTTAGATGTAACATAAGTTTTTAAAAAGCTGCATTCTTAAATACATTCTTTACATAAATGGGCCCAATTTATAAAACAATGAACTCTAGCTCATGATTCTTGGGCATTTTGTGCAGGTCATAATTCAGGTAGTGTCTGAACAACATATGCATTCTTCAGAAAAGTATTCCCATTTGGAGAAAAGAGGGTTGAAAATGCTCCCTCATTCTTGGGAAGCCATTTTAAATACATCAGGAGTCTTTGAAGAATCACTGAAAAGTAGACTGATCAATAAATGGGGTAGCAAATTAATTAATAAAATCTAATTTTAATATCAGCTATGGAATTGAAAATGAGATAGTTTTGTCTCTATGTATGGTTAAACACTGGGCAGTCAGAGAACAAGATTAATTTAGGCCTTTCCTTCACAATCTTAAATATGAAGCCTGGACATATATTTCTGTGTAGGCACTATATATGGCTGGGACTGCATGCATGTATTCCATCAGTTCTCAATGTACTTTAATTATTTAGTGTTCTTCACCACCATAAAGCAGCCATAAAAGCACAGATCTCAGGACACCGTGTTTCAGAGTTGGAACCTTACTGCCTGTACCCCTGCCACTGCCTCCAAACGGCGCAACTGGCTTTGACATGGCTTACTCACTCTTCAGGAGTGCTCGGATGAGGCTCAGTGAGGTTCATAGTACTCCAGGGAATGAAAATATTTGAAGCACACTCCAGCACTGCTTCCCCCTCCACCTACATTTCTAGTGTCACTAATCAGCAGTTCTGAATCGGGCTCACGAGGAGGTGCCTCTTTTGACTAACTGCACAGCCAGGCATCAGCTGCAAACCTTTACCGGCTGTAAGTTCAAACTTATTTGCAGTAAAACCCATCTATGAGGATTCACTTGTTGGAAGTCAACATTACTGTCTTTCTACATTGTATTTACAGCATTTCCTAATTTCTAATTCAATACTGCACTTCTACACTGTCAGTGTAGCACTTGGTATTGAAAAATGTAGGAATTTTGCAGTACAGTATTAATTCAAAAAGTATAAATTTTCCTCAGATGGTAATTTTAGAAAGATTTCAAATGTCATATTCAAATGCCAAATTTCAGGTTGACAAGCTAAAGCATAAGCAGAATTTGTACACCTACAATTTTCTATTTGTACTTCTTAGTTATTGTTTTACTATTTGAGAGGTATTAAACATTGTTTCTTAAATAATTTTTGAATGTAACATTCATGTTTCTAAAATATCTTGTCCTGATAACTAAAACACAGCATAACAGAAATCTAAGGCAGAATCCTGCTCAGGTATTGTCAGTAGAACTATTTAGATGACTATTTAGATGCAAGTGAGATCTGTTCTGTACTGTACAAAGTGTCTTTCACTCTAATGTCCTCATGACCAGCTACAGAATACAAGCAGAGAGGAAGAATGAAAAAGGCAAAGGAGAAATTAAACTAAGGGCTGAAAAGCAAATGGTAAGAGTTGATTCACTGAAACACTATTGAAAGTTTGTCTTGATAGAGACAAAATATTTTTTTCCGGTGGCGTGTAACGAGGGGCCTAAGATTTTGAATTTGCCTAGTCAAGAAAGGTGGAGAAGTTAATGATGGGGAGAAGTCATTGAAGAGTAGGAAAAGATAAACAATTAAGCATCATTGTTTGAAAATAATTACTTATCAGCTAGGAGGGAGGAACAACCAGAAAGAAAAGAGCAAGGGGAAGGAATTATTTGAGGGAAGACATACATTGAAAAGAGCACCAAGGAGACCTAAAAAAACACAGAAGAAAAGCTTTGTCACATAGCAGAGGCCATCACTGAAAACTGACAAATGTGTTATATAGGCAGGAGTAAAACTGCCTGTAATAATATATTGGAATGAGATAAGAAGAAATTAAATATATAGAGCCATAGGAATGATCCACATATGTGAGAAATCTACAGTTGTCAGAAGAACCACTTAGGTCAAAGAGAGTTGGAGGAAATAATGAAGTACAGGCAGCAGAAAGAGGGAGTCATTTGGTCACTAAGAGCAAGAAATGAATTCTACATAATGGCCAGACTGCAGTCTAGACTGGCATTGGGGAAAGGCAGCACTGAATAACACAAGCTTGGGAAAATTAGTGGAGGAGTTTTTCCTTAAGAAGAAAAAGGTAAGAGTCTGCACAATATTTCTGAGAAGGTTCCCTTTAATTAATAAACTTAGGAAGATCACAGAAGCATGAAAAGAGAAAAGATATGAGAGATGTAGGTATAGGAGTAGCTAGCAGCCTGGAGTCATGTTCACAACTGAGACAACTTAGATTGCAAGGGAGAAATAAATCTTTTCAACTACCCCCAGAAAACACTGGGAGGGAAGAATAGCCAGGTTGGTTAGAGAAGAGAATTATTGATATGGAAATGGAGCAGCGGCCACAAGCATACATCAAAATGAGGAAGAAAAAGAAATTAGACTGAATTTGCAATGGTTAGGCATCCCTATGGAGTATCTGATGAGATTTACAACTCTCCTAGCAGACCAAGATAGCCCTGGCAAGGAGATGAATACCTGAATGGATTCAGTTTGTACAGAAATCCACTGACAGCACGAGGCTACAGAATCCCTGAGACAGTATCTGGGGATGTCACAATAAAGTATCGCTATTTGCTGAGTACCAGTATGTCGCAGTTCAAAAGTGCAAAGCCTTCCTTTATAACTCTGTTTCGGATACTGAGCATTAAAGAGAATTATAGTTCTGTCTGAGAGGTTTCCTTGCCTTGTCACCCAACTCCAGCAAAAGACGAGTGCAAAGTGTGCAAATCCATAGTCTCCTCCAGCAAGGCGCTGTCAGGGCACTCCATGCCTGGTATGGAAAAGCGTGCAAAAATCAGCCACCTGCAGGAAGGGCAAGACCCTGGGCAGAGAGTGGGGAGCAGCCTGCCCTCAGCACAGCCTCCCAGCCACGGGCAAGCACCGCGACACTGCTAGAGAATAATGTGCAGCTCACGGGAGGCCTGGGGAAAATGGATTGCCCAGGGGCTGGGAGAATTCACACTGCCCTTCAGGAGGTGAGCTGATGGCTGTAAATAAGTGGTTAATTTTTATTATGGTAAATAAATGCTCAGGGCAATTCCTAAAGCTTTGGGAGTCTCATTACTCTCTCTTCTCCTGTAAATTCTTGCGAACAATGTTATCCACCATACCTATGGAAAAGTATATCAGCATGTGAAAATTCTTAATAAAAAAACCCCCAATAAATTCTCATTAACACCAAAAGTATATGCATAAAAGAACTGTTCTGGGACACAGCTTACTGTGGGTTTTAGAGCTCTGACATGTACATTTGAAGGCCAATGAAGTCTTCAAGTACTGAAAAATTAATACAGATGTTAAGAAGCAAGTTGCAAATTGATAGACAACCCCAATATATGATAGATATGAAAAAAAAAAAACCATCTGGTAGTGGGCACGTTTCAATATAATCAGAACTTGATGACAGTGTACTGAAAGAAAATATTTGTGTTGGAAATAATTAAATAATAAAGAGAACGTGCAGACAGAAGGATGTTGCACATCGGTAATGTGGAAGCGGTGTTTAAGAGTTTGCCATGGCAAGCTCAACCAGTGAATTTGAATCCTGTCCTCATCCCAATACCCCTGGTTGGCTCCTTTGGCAAAATTTTTCAAAAAGGTAATTTCAAAAAGGTGATTTAGCTAATATATTTCTAAGCTCAATAAATCATTAAACAAAATTAGCGCCTGGATGTATAAGAATAACACCTTTTTATCAAAGTGAGAGAAAGCAAACTCTCCTAAAACCACACTTCTTTTGCACTGAGGGTGGCAGGATACAGTGGAAAATTCAGCAAGTTTCCAGAATACTAAATGTACCTTAAGTAGTTTTGCATACATCAAAACAACTTATACTCACAATGTCTGCCAAGTAGATTTCTTATTTATGTTGTGAGGATTATGTATTTAGAATAGTGATTTTTTTTTTTAATAACCTCAAAACAGCTCTTAAAAGTTGAATATTAGTCTTTGCAGGTAACAAGCATGTAATTGATCATTTTTTTGGAAAAGAACAGGTAAATTTAAAAATGTATGTGTAAATATATGTGTATCTATACCTGTATGATGACTTATTTGATGAATGAGCTTGATCCATGCTGTATCTATTGGTATTTTTCATTATATTTAATTTTAATTCATTTATTCATAGTTTTAACCTTTGTAAGAACATCAGTTATTTAAATGAGTAGAAGGTAAACCACATCAACAAAACTGCAGTGTTTAATGTTGAAGATAACTGACATGCATGAAGTCATTGTATTAAAATATTGTTTTTCCTATTGTTTAGCACAGATGGTGCTGGTAATTAATATTGTGCTTTTTTTTCATCAGGGGATTCCCTGATTACAAAATTCACACAGTATGTAATAAACTGCTACATTACACTGTATGAATAAATGATTTATTATTTATATATTTATTAATGAGAAATCCATTATCCAAGATGCAAATTATGCAATGTTTCAAAACTTCTTGAGATACACTTTTGAAAAATTGTGTATTTTTATAAAATCTATACTTTATGAAATACTGTATACTATCAAACAGACCCTGTTTACTTCTGTCTTTTCTAAAGGCCTTTTCTAAGTGTGGATGATCACAAACAGGCGCATTAGAAAATGCACATCAGTAATCAAAATGCCTTTGAGGGTGTTCTGGTACTACCCGCAGAGGGTATTATGAGTACAGTTAGGAATAAATTCTTCTGTCTTTACCATATGAGGGCAAACATTATGTCCTGTGCACCATCTTTATACCAGGGGTTTGTTTAAGTAGCACCATTCTTCTAAAACACTCACTGAAATCAAAGCATGCATTCTAGAAAATAATCTCTAAACAGGAGCGTAGAAACATACTTATATATGACCACCTAAAGTTACACCACCTTGCCTGGTGGTGTACATTTTTAAATTTTAGAGCATTTTGCACTGTCACAAAAATGTTCATGGGTAGTATGAGCAACTGCCAAGAAAATCCAGCTGTCGCGTGGTAGGGTCCTATTTGACAAATCTCTGATCTGCAGAATGCTGAACTCTTTCTCCTGACACAGGCAACAGCTTTAGTGTATGCACTCCTTTCCCAAAGCACACACCAAGTGAGTAACGGTAGCAAAATTATCCAAGGCAGCTTCCCAAACAGGCACACTCCACTGAAACTGCAAAGTAAGGTTCAGGTTGGAGCGTGCCCTCCAGACCGGAGGAACTCCTGTGCCTAAATATGCATGGCAAACTGGCAAGGATATGCAAGACATACAAGGTACATGCAATGTGCTTCAGTTACCCACACATGGGAATTAGTAACCCCAACTAGTATAAAATGAATCCTGGTACTGGTTCTGCAGATATTCCACCCAGAAGTGGGTTTTTATCAGCTGCCTGTAACCTCTTGTCCACATACCTTTCTCTTGTACAGTCCACTTACATGGTACAGTAATACAGATTATTGACTTCATTAGAGCCCTAGCTTTTGCACTGCCCCAACTTTTCATAAGACTGCTTTCCTGAAGAATATCTTCAACGCTATTTTTCTCAGAATGAGGAGAATGGGTACTTCCCACCTGCTACCTTTCAGCATCTTCACCTTCATCTCCTGACCTGATCTGGGGAAAGTGAAAACCTTGCCTATGCCAATCACTTTGAGAATGAGGGAAAAAAAAGTGTTTCCTTCCTACCTAAAATACAAGTACTGGGATGCCTGAAGTTGATCAAAAACCATTCTGCCAGAATGTTAATCTAGAAGTGGTTGGGACTGTAGGCTGGAGGAAAAGAATCGTGACTTTTTCACATTCGGTCTGTATTTGAGCCCTAGTAAGTGACCTGCTCAATCAGAAGCCCTTGTGCTTTTTCAAGACCTGAAAGAGGCAAAGTCTTAACAAAATCTTTTCCAGCGAAGTTACCGTGTTTTGAGGTTGTGCAGACTGTATTTCATCTCATTCACATGCAGTTCAGGGCTGTCATTTTGAAGGAAAATATCTAGATACTCAAAGTGACTTTTGAATAGAGCAGAAAATGGAATTAAAATGTCCATGCCAAAGAAAAGGATACTTTTGTCTTCCGAGTCAGGATGCCTAAGTCCTAAGCAACAGCAACTACCTTGTACATGATACTACAGGCTTCAGAAATCGTATTTCTTAAAACAGTCGATATTTTTCTGAGCAAAATCCTGATTATAACTACTGCAAAAATAAGTAATTTCCTGTATTGGGTGAATTATGAACATATTCACTTAAAAATGTATATTTCAAAAGCATACTGAATATAGTTTCTATCTCCTGTTTTTATTCTCAGATATTAATATACTTCTTTCTGAAGATATGTGAAGATGGCTATAAAACAGATGAATACCATAATTAATAATTGCACTTAATCATTAATGGTAAAGCAATAGATAATTTGAACATACACTTATGCTATACTACATGTTGTCACCTTTAAAGTACAAATTTATTTTAAAAATCAATACCTTTTAGCTATTGCAACTTTTATAATCACTTTAAACTAAATGGAGTAATGCCGGATATTATTTACATTTTCATCAGGCATTTTACAGATATCTCTCAAGGTTTCTCTATTGGTATGCATCACTAACAGGGAGGACAAAATGATGTAATTATAATGTAATTTGTAAGTAAACACATGTTCAGTTTAAAAACGTGAAATTATTTTCTCTTTCAAATTAATAATATCTGTCATATGTTATGTTTTACAATTTACAAATTTATTATGACAGTGTTGAGTTTCAAGAATGTCTCTGGGATTTTTGTTCCTGCACGAATGGCATATACATTTGTGTGGGTTCTTTAAAGTTCCCTGATTTGTTAGGCATGAATTTGTACATTAGAATGCAGACTATGTATCTACACCATAAACTTTTTTGGGGAGAAAAGCAGTATTTCAAAGCAGACTAATACCGGTACAGTATATAGTATTTATATTTTGCTGCATGGAAACCAACAGGTTTTGAAAAGAAAATTTATCGTGAAACAATTAATCCAGCCTGTTAACTTTTTAATGGAAAGATGTTACAAGAAATGTAATAGTAGCTCCACTTGTAAACTATCTTGCAATTCTCAGTTCTCTATTAAATATTACTGTAATGTAGAATATTGTGTGTTTCAGATTTGCAACAGAACAATTTAAGAAAAGGCTAATAATTCCTGCAAATAAAGCAATAACAAAGCTCATACTGATCACAGAGACTCTCCTCCTAAAGTGGAAAATGAATTGCTTAGGATTTCAGCTTTCCATGGGATTTTTCTTTACTGTTTTCTGCATGAAAATATTTAATGAATATGGGAGGCGAATGTGTAAATATCCAGCTTTAAGCTAGTTTAATAATCTTTCTTTCAAATTCATATTTCACAAATAGAGTGTTGACTAGCTGCATATTCGTAATAATATTTGTCCATATCATAGAGGATTTGTTCTTAAATCAGAGTCCTTGAATCACTTGCTATCTAGTGCTTAATGTATTTGTATACGGACTATTTATTTTCCAGTAAGAGGGGAAGAATTTAAAATGTGTAAACCAGATCTTTCTACTACCATATTTTCTACTGTATGAGTTTCTGCTTTGACTAGTTGCTTTAATTCTCAGTTGCTCATATGTCTCTTATTTAAATCTGGTTACATGGCTATACCTGTGTATTGTTTGCATGAGTAAGAATTAAAGATGATCTAAAGCATCATGAAAACAACTCTTGATAAAAGTTGCAGGTTATTTTGGGGTCTTGCCACTGCAGTCCTTTCTCATGCAAAACTCACAGTATATGAGCTTTCACTGGCGCAATTTTAAGCAAGTCAGGATTACAACTATACATCCGAAAGGACTGTATGGCAGAGCCTCAGTTCCTGACAACTGTTCAAAACTTGCACCTTCCTCTGCCTTATTGCAACTGACTGTGAGACTGAGGGCACTGGCTAATTTGCAATATCAGATTTATTTGGTCAACACTAAATCACTGATCCACACTGAAATCACTTGTAATTGCAACACAGGTAAACAAAAGTGCATGTAAAAATACAAAACAGGCACCTATATTTTTTAAAGGACTCTCCCAGTTATTTCACAATTTATTTATGATGGCTTATTTTTGATATATATAAGATAATATAACACAGTCATGCTACTGTAAGAAAATACTTAACAAAATCTTGGTTGTTACGAGATACTACAGAATATCTGGTTTAGTTAAACAAATGTACACTTTCTAATGTAGATGGTCTTTATCTGGAAAATAAATGGTAAGGAATACAATTCAAAATAAATTAAAAGTTAATATTTTATCTAGGACTAAGCAGAAACCTAGAGCTAAAGGTAAATGACTTTTTATACTTAGGGGAATAATATTTTTAGCAATGTTATTATCCTTGGAATTGCACCATTAAAACTTACTACATTGTATTAGAATTTTCTTTATGTTTCATTCTGCCAAGTATCATACCTCGGGATCAATAAGTAGATCATAAATTCCATTTATTACATTGAACAATTACAAAAGTGATCTATGGCAGCTGAAACGTGGTACTAGGATGAAGTAAGATTCTAAATCTCTGTAAGTAACCTCCTTATGGAGAAAGAACAGCCCTGGAGTTATTGGACATTTCTGCTCCAAACAAAGTGATGAGAGTGAAACAAATATAACGATGCAGAGTGATTTCCTACCTTGCTGTCTGCGGCCCTCATCCTTTACTTTTACTGATAGATTGCAGATCATCATTATTCTTTTTAAAGTATCTACAAATATACAGCTCTGACCATATTTTAATCTGAACGCTGAACTTTTTACCCAGTACTCCAGTGTTTGACAGTAGCGGGAGCTATGCGTGAGGATCTAGGATAGCATATGGCCTGAGGTCCAGCTGGATGTCTGAGTGTGTCATTCCAGACGCAGGTTTGGATTGCTCAGTAATTAGCAACTGACTGTTTAATATTGTTAACTCGTTTTTTCTTTGCAATTCATGTCCTGCTTTTCAAAATTCTAAAAGCACAAATTGTGTGAGTGCCAGCAAAAAAATAATAGTAACAAGCTCATTTCCATAGCATTGGACCCATTTTCATGCTGACTGATGATGGTTTCCAAAACTGAGTTTTACTGGCAAACAGGGTCCTGCTAATGTTGTCCTTCCAAATGCCTGGAGGAAATAATCCCAGGTTTCAAATGGAAAAATAAAAAATATGCTCAGTTCTGTGTAGGTTTTAGCTTTATTTTTGTTATGAGCTGCAATGGCCCATAGGAAATGCAGCTTTGGAAAAAAATGAATTTTCCTTTGTTAACAGTTTGAAGTAATTTTGTTCCTGTTCATTAGATGCCTCAGATTCAGTCAGTTGGGCTCCCCTTGCTCGCTCTCAGTGAGGCAAAGAGACTTACTGTGATTTGATAAATGTTGGCAAGTCTATGGCTTTGCCTTTTCTATTCCCAGGCTGCAATCTGCCTCGGAACAGATCTGCAGTGGAAAGTTTTTCCTCTTCTGATTTGTGCTTCATTGTTGAGGCATATCTGTAAACAAGCAACAGCAAAGTCGTATAGATGTGGCACTAGCAGGGAAACATTCAATGGCCAGTTCCTGTGTTTCACTTGAGCACAAAACCCGGTTACTCTGAGAAGGACCAACTTCCATATTTTCCATATTGGAAAACCAATAGGCTGGAAACCCTCATCCATTATTTCTGGATTTACTATTTTAGGGTCGGCATCCATTTGCCCTTCTAATTTTGGAACGGTTGCTCCCCTTTTATTTGCCAAAGGCCATCTTCCATCTTCAAGTCCTATCATCAGGCACTATTCTGGAAAACCTATCTGAATGTATCACTTCATTCGTATATCACTGACCGGTGAATGTTACAAAGCACTCCTTCTGTATCGGGTTTACTCCACTCCTGTTCCTGAGTCAAACTGCCCCAGGGCCAGAGAGGAGAGGATGGCTGAATCAGATTCTGATTCTGCTTGGCTCTCAGCAAATAACAAACTATCCAGGTGAGTACATAAAGCACACAATGGCGTTCCTGGTTCCAAGAAATGATTTTTTTTTTTTTCTTCTCTGTTGGCAACATAAGCCGAAGTTTGACTGTATTGATGGGCTTTTCATGCAAATATTCCTTTGTGAATGTATTATGCTGGGAAAAGTTACGTTTTCCTCTACTTTTTCTGGCTTTTCTGGTACGGTGGTAAAAATACACATATTGGGCCTACACTGTAACCTCTGTCCTTGAAAATTCTGGCTTATAATTTTTTCTAATACAGACAACACCTTTGTAGCTCTGTGCCAGGATTTGTGGAAAAAAGATGGGCTGCACCCCACAAGTAAATTCAGGGTTTTACCTATTAAGTTTCGCTCTTCAAGAGAGATTCTGACATTCACTGGAAGTTATTTACAGTCCATTCCCTTTGTTTTCATAAAACTAAGGAGTTCAGGATTATACATGCTTTAGTTCTCTCCCCAGGTCCAGAGGAAAATGAATGAGAAAGGGGACAATGGGAGAAAGCTCCCTGGGTCAATCACTGCGAATTTCATGGTTACTTTGTTGACCATATTGCAGCATCTGAATATATCAAATATTCTGCACATAGGAAAATTTCGTATTTTCTTAGACCTAAACAGTTGTCTTTGACACAAGAATTACCAATGTGTGATAACATCAGGCAAGTTATTTTTTTTACTGTTGCTGCAGATAGTTCATCCTGGAGGATAGAGTTGGAGTTAAGGGTACTTTTTTTGTGTAGGTTATTAAATGAAAAAGCAAATCTATTAAAATGAAGTGTGACATCTATCAAGCTGGAATTCTTGTTTCTTGACACTGAAACTTTGTTCCCTTGTAGCTCCCTAGAAAGCTCTAACTGCTACGTATCCATAGCGGTAGGTTACACGTGCACGTAATCTGACTGATCAACTCACAGGCCAAGGATTGTTTGAGGACACCCGTCAAGGCTGCTTTCCAAAGACAGGCTCCCATTGCATCTACTCACTTAGTTATTTGATTAGTTTTGTGGACTGGGTTAAGATTTTGTGTTATTCTTTGCTTAAATTGCTGTTATAATAACAAAATGCCAAGCTCTCTTAATGGAACCTATGCAAGGATTTTTATGCACAAATCATCAGATCCACTTATTCTTAAATATCTCTGTGCTTGTCTACAGCACTTTGTCTCCTTAGTTTTTAAGGGTCTGTCTTTGCGGGCTGCATATCCCACACTGGTGCCCTAGGCCTCTCCACTAACACCTAACAGCAGCCGCACGCATTGCCAGACTTCCAGCGGGCTGCATATCCCACACTGGTGCCCTAGGCCTCTTCACTAAGGTTAACACACTGGACACCTAACAGCAGCCGCATGCATTGCCAGACTTTGAGCATACCAAGGACTTCGGGTTTACTGTTCATGACTTCAGGAAGGTGGAAGTGGGTAGACACATGACTGTAAATATCAGTCAGTCTTTACATTGTAGATGGTGCATCCATATCTGGGCAAACAACTCTTGTATTCTGAATGCAGTCTGACAAATTCCTATACATCTATGGCATTCCACAGGATCCTGGTCCATCATTTGACCATATCTGATGTGTGTTCAAATCCATAGCTTATGCTGCAGTTTATACCAAGTGGCCCAATATGCAAAGGGCATGCGGTATGGAAATGAACCCCGTATAGGAACTTAGAAGCGTTCTCAGCTTCCTTGGTATAGGTGTCACTGCATAACTGCCAAAATCATCCCCAGCACATTAAACAGAATTCATACACTGCAAAAAACCAGAAATCCTAACTTAAGCAGAGTGAATATTTTTGGAAGGAGCAAGGAAATTCCTCTAAGTAAAATTTACAAATCAATTGGGACTTCATTTAGGGTTGCTTTCCAGTTATAAAATTGAGGCTAGATTAATGCCAGGCAGTGCCATGCATGGATAAATTGCAGTCATTTGCTTTGCACTGAATCGAGGCTTCTAAACTAGGGTAACATTTGTGCTGACCACTGATCTTGTTTTTTTAGCTACATGTTGGTCTTCTATATGGCCAAATCAATACAGAGATTGATAACAATGATCCTGAGAAATTTTGCATTTATCATTTGAAAAAAATGCTGATATGTGAATAACTGAGAGATCACTGTGTGCTGCAGACCCCCCTTTTCCTGCATGCTGTGTCTGTTGGCATTCTTTTCAGGTGCAAGAAGTGTTCATCCTACACTACCATGCCAAAAAACCCCTCCAAATTATTAATGCAGAAATTTTGGTTCCTAAATCAGTAAGAAAAGAAAAATATCTTGACTTCCATGTGTAAAAAATCATGTGTATGTTTACTATAATGCAACCTTCAATACAATGTACCTACATACATAAAATGCAGTATAGAAACTAGCTGTTTGTAGTTAAATAACTGTTATAGAATATTATTATGTACGATAGGGTGAGAATATAAAAAAATTAAATATAAATATATACAAAGAATACAAAAGGCAAATTTTTTAATCGATAGCTACAATTTACTTATAGCTAAAATAAGTTTAGCATGTTTAAAATATTTTTTGTATGTGTTTAATGATGCAAATCCTGAAAGTTTGCAGTATAAATTCTAAGAAGAACCTTTTTGTTAGAAAAGATCAACCCTGACTGTAGTGTAAGCTTAATTAAACCTTATTTTACTAATAAAATTGTAGTGAAATGCAGGTGTTACTAAAGGCAATAAGGATTTTGCGACTGACTTCAAAAGAGTCAGGATTTCACTGTAACAGATTAGGAAGTTCTGTTGTAATATGCAGCTCTTGTAATCTGTATAATATTTTTTTCCCCCAAATTAGGTTGGAAATAGTTATATTCACTAAAAACATTACACAACTGGAAATGCAAATCTCAAGGACTTTGACTATTTGGCTATCAACTTATTATTTACTTATTTAGGCTACAGGTATATGCAGAAAGGACACAGCAATGTCTTTCTTTAGAGATTGTATTTATCTGCTAAATACACAATTTCACAGGTGATTTAAAAATGTGATTCTTTTAAATGTGGTTTCAACTATTTCTCTCAGGAGCTATTAAACTTGAATGTGAACATAAGTATTTTTTTCTAAAATGCATTTTTAAACATTTTGATTTTGCCAAACCCGTAATGTTAAAATTCTAATATGCCACAAATATCCTCAAGTTCAGTAGTGCCTTAGAACTGTCAATCATTCTGAAGCAACTGGAAAACCTTCTTTGTTCTCTTTCTGCTATATAAAAACATCTCCTAATGTGATCACTAGTCATTCTTGTATGGTGCTTTTTATTGCCTGAAAATCCAAACTGGAACACTGACATTTTATTTACTTACTAGTGACATGCACTTTGTAACAGGTGCTAATTTTATATGGTAAGATGGCCCAACCATGTATTAAGCTCATTGTTTTGTATCTGAAGCAGATGTTGCCACAAATATCGTTGTTTTGCTGTATGTCTCTTTTTTTCTCCGCCCCCCCCCTCCCCCCTTGCTCCGGTATGTGCCTGCCAGTTCCTCTATTTTTTTATTTCTTTCCCATCTATTTTTAAAATGAAAGAGGTCTGTCTAATAATGACAAAGATTTCCTAACAGCTAAATCTCCATTTGCAGTCAGTGTAGCAACTTTTCCCCCTCTGTTAACTGTGAGTGTCAACATTACCTTCTACAACAGCATAAATTGCTGATTTCTAGCATATGGACATGGAATGCCAGATACGTTGTGGCTTAGCTGAGGCATTAAAGAAATCTCTCAGTGTTGCTGAGCGCCGCTGCTTCCTAGGGTCAAGGAAATGAAGGATGTGAATTTTGTGTTAGAGAAACAAAAGGAGAAGAATATTTGGATTTTGGTAATATTTGAGGAAAAAAAGGAGAAGAGGCAAAGTCCTAGCTCCCCACTAGCTCTCGTTATTCCATGTGCAATACCAGGCTGCTATGGAGTACAGCTGAGCCCTTTCAAAATGTAAGTACAATCCACAAGAGCTGCACTGAAATAACAAAACACATTACATGTTGTGAAAATGAGGTGAACACAGAATCTCTAAATGTAGAAAGGATGCTAAGAAATGCAAGTTAACTTTGTGAAAGACAGAAAAAGATAAACTCTTTTCTGGGATTGTGTATTGGCACTTTAAAAAACCCTTCATACTAGACAAAGTCTAAATATGCCCTACTAAGTTTGGCTCGTGTAACTATACTAAATTGGAGCCTACGACACTGAGTACATTGTTTAAAGACTACTTCAGGACGGTTTAAGAAGAGGATGATATAATCTAAATATGTGATAAAAAGAGATTACTGGTACATATAATATTCCTCACTGGCAGGCATTCCTATCATGTCATATCAAAGTCTAGCAAAATGTTGAAAGTTAGAAATGTTATCTAGCATTAGCAGGCATTTAAGGAACGTCTCTTGAATATTTCTAGCATAAAAAAGTATTTCATGTGATGTAAATGAATGGTAATTTTCTGACTTTAAAAGAGAACTGTGCCAGTACATTTCAGCATTCTGGACCCAATTCTGCAAACATGGAGATGCTTTCAATTTGCTCTGCCTGCCTTCCCGCCTTAGATGGCTGCGATTGCAGCGAAATTAATCCATTTAAAAATCTGCGGCTTAAACTTAAGGATTTTCAGTTTTTTTCCTGCTCTCTTTTTTTTCTTAGAATATCAATAAGTTCCAATTGAAGAGCGGATTCTTTTGCAATTCAGGCATGTGCCGGCGATAACGGGCGAGTTGGCATGAAGAGAGGCAGAGATGGATTAATTATGCAGAGAACATGGAAATTCTGCTTATCATCGGCTAGCAAAGGAGCCCAGCTCACATAATCAGCAAACGAAGGGAGAGAAAAAAATAACAATGCAATGGCACCTTCCAGCCCATCATCAGGATTTTTTCTACCCCCTTGTAATTAAAAAATAACATACACTTATAGCCCTATCTCCTGCGCAGGCAAGGAGTGGATGTCCACAAAATAATTGCACTGGGATATTAGAGCTGGGAACAAGGGCTGTCCATTCCTACTATCCCTTACTCTCTCCCTCCCTCTCTCTTCTGGCCTCTCCTAGGCACTTTCTTTCTGTCTGCATTCGGAATCAGATGAATGTCTCAGGTGACATCCTATCTCAGTGTCCATAAGTCCCAAACCTCGCCCTTATCAAGATTCAAGCAAACATGTATATGATAAATATTTGAAGTGCTGAAGCTGTGGGGTTTTATCCTGATCACCTATGAGCTATCTGCAGAAAATCACTTTGATGAAAACCTTTCAAATAGTCTTTCTGAGTTACAAAATGAACTGATTAGAAGGATTTTTTTGTTGCTGTTCCTGTTTCACTTTTGCTCAAAGAAGATCACGTTACCTGTAAAGTTGGCTTTTTTTCTTTTTCGCTTCATTCTTTTTTAAACACAAGGTAAAAAATAAAGAAAAGCAACAGATTTATTGTTTAGATGAAATTATGGTTGTTTAACAAGGTTCAGTAGCAACATGTTTGAGGAGAACTATGTAATGAAAAAAAAATCAGTTTCTTGTAAAAAAATCGATTGATTCTACTTTTGTTATTGTTCATTTTACTAATGGTATATTTCATGCACATTAAGATGCAGACAGTATATTTTACAATTTCGCTCCATAGGCAGTCGATTTTACAGACGTGTTTTGCTGCTTTTGTATCCATCTACTGTTTTTCCTATTGCTCCATGTAAGTCATGCTCCCAGACCTCCTGAGCCCCAGTGTCCCTCCCCCCGGACTCATTGGTCAGCAAGGGAGACCGAACAGGGGGAATGAAGCCCAGAACAACAAAAATTATGCAAGTAGGAAGGGAGAGCAGTAGGCCAGGATTATAAAGCTGCCTGCCTCTGGAAATTTAATTTATTCATTGAGTTCCTCCAAAGCAGGGGACCAGTGTGGGGCGCAGTTTGCACACCAGTAAATGAGCTCCTGGGGACTTTGATGATAACTGATTCTCTACTAAGTTTTTAAAAAATTCTTAATCCCCATTTGGAAACAGCGATGAAGCTGGAAAAGAAAAATCTGATTCCATTGCAGAGTTACGCATGATAAATCAGTAATAAATTTTCATCAGTATCCTTAAGAAAAGAAAAGCATTTACAAAACTGGCATCTTAAAGACAAGATACTGTTCCAAACTGTGCTCTGAGGCTCCATAGTATAAATCCAGAATAAATCCACTGAGCTCATTACATTATATAATCAAAGCAGTGCTAATGTATACGTGCACACATAATCACACATGGTTTCAGGAAAAGGTTCAACAGGGTGAAGCTTATGCTATTTGTTTCGGCAGAACAAGACCCTGTCTAAAATCCTGTATTAAAATTACTTCAGTGAGGTTTCTTTGTTTGTTTTAAATGAAATTGGAGCAGACCAGCTCTTGGACACCGAAGCTCTTCCTGCACCGCAGGGGTGCAGCAGTGGCATGTGCGCCCCTGGAAAAATCACTTCCAGACGGAGAAATTCCCCTGCATGATTCTTCTGACTCCCAGAGCCACTTCTCCCAGTGAAGATGCCAGCTAGAGGCATTTAGAGTTCGGTGCTCCCACCTGGGCATTTTTGAATAGGAAGTGGTCAGAGACCTTCAACCGTTCCAGTCACATCAGTACTTTGGGAGCAGATGGGCTCTGGGATTCAGTTCCCTATCCCCATACCAGTCTTAGTGTGATTGTAGAGAGAACACAGCTAATACCGACCTGATAGCAGCCCTGTTGTAACAATAGTTGTTTAGGGTCATAACTGGCAACAAATGGAATAAAAAGGGAAAAAAGAAAAGGAAAAAAAGGTGAGATGGTATGTCCATACTCACAGGAAAACATCAGAGGTACAACCACCAGAAGAACTAAGGACTCTCTAGATTACATAGATTACCCATGTATAGATTATATGTTGGATTGGAGCTAGTAATCAGTAATACCTTCATTGCAGAGGCCACAGCTGGTCACCTGGCTAAGTACTGTTTGTGAATAGAAGAAATTGTGGTCAGAATCTAAACCAGCTGCCAATATCGTCCTTGAGCCTATAAATAGATCTGCATAGCCAGGCGTACGTTCATGCAGAGATGAAGCTACAAGTTCACTTGGCGAGTTTCATCTTTAACAGTTCCTGGTATTAAGCAGGTTTTTGTTGCTCTGCTGTGATAGAAACTTTGCATAGAGAGCATACTTCTATAATCTTTTACATTTCCTGAAAACAAGTTTCAACATCTTTCACAATAGGAGGCAGATAATAGAATTCTCAGTAACCGTAACAGTAAATGGATTTGTAATCTACCCATGATTAAAATTATTTTCATCATGAAGCAGAATTCTCATTATTGTTGCCATTTTAATATTATCAACTATAAAGTGTCTCAGTGATTGATACTATAGACAGCAGAACCCTATATTATGGTAATTAAATCTAAAATGAATCAGCCATCCTTATACGTCTTGGTATAGCACCTGATTATTTAAAAACAATTATATTCTGGTGTCACACAGTGGGACACACTACTTTAAGGAACACACTGGTATAAGAACTGTTCAGGGTCAATAAGTTGAGCCATAAACAAAACAAAAAGGAAAAAGAAGAAAGCCATGTTGTCCCTAATTTTAAATAAAGAGGATTTAAATTTGTGAAGAATTTCAGTCTACTGTTTTCATAAGTTCTAAAATCTTTGCGCAAGTCTGGAGAGAAACAGACAGATATCCAAAATGTAGACATCTCCTTGTTCATAGTATTTGCATGAGTGCATGCTTGTAGAGGCACGTAAGAGAGGAAAAAACCCAAAACCCATTTGCTTTTCATTGTATTGGTTCTGTCTTTGAAGGAAACCAAGTAATTGTGAGAAAAAACCCTAAACTGTCCCCTTGGAAAAAAAGGTAGTTTCCCCCCTCAAGTTTTAGAGTGGCAGTTTAGTGCTGCCTTAAATTGGAGCTAGCTCGTGGATTAGTAGCTCTTCAAAGCAGATGTCAATATCTGGAAATGCTAAACTCTGCAAAAATATTCTAAAAAAATATTTTTTCACCCTTTCCATATAAGAAGATTTTATAGGGACAGGAGCTTCTCAACTGGAAGAGCATTTATACCTTTTATCCCCTTAATCTTCAGCTGTTTTCAGTGCATTTTGCCACTGCCTGCTCTTACAAGCTACTTTTTTCATTTTGGTGAAATTTTAGTACAAAAAAATTCTTCAGTGCCTCCGTTCATTTGCAGATTTCACCAGGCTTGCAAAAGCACACCTGTTGTGCTGTCTGGATTTCCTTTTCTGATCATAGGCTTCTGACAAAGAGGGGGGAAAAGAAAGATTTTTATCAAACACTCTTCACCGGACAATGAATTTTCTTCACCATTTGAATGTATCTGTGGAATGCCTGAGTGATTCATTACAGCAGATTCTGAAGTATGACAATGGGCCGCAGAAATGACTGATGGTATCTTTTTCCTGATTTCATTTCCCTGATCCTCTTCATCCCTTGGCCTGTGTACCTCGATTAATTAGAAACCAGGGATTTTCACTCATCAGCTGATGGGTTTCATGCTCCACTCTGTCACAAATCTGCTGCTTGCACTATCTCTCTTACAGCTGGTGGCTGCTTTAAAAACTTTCTTTTTTCTTTTTTCTTTTTTTCCCCTTTTTTGAAGCAGTGCTTTGTGACTACAGGTTTAGGCCTTTTTAAGATTCAGACATATTTTTAAAAAGAGATTAAAAATTAAAGTAAAGAAGATTCAAAATCTCTGATTAAGTTAATCCCTATCCAAATGATACTTGTCCAAAAATGAACTTTTTGAAGAGATAATAATGTAAATGTTTCATAGCTCTCAGCTTTCCAAGTTCTTTTTTCAAGATATAATAATTGAAGTATTATGCAAAGGATGAAAGTATATAAATATGATTTTTGTGAAAAAGGCCCATATGCTCAGTTCACATGCATTTTAGTCCTGCCTATACTATATTGTTAAGCCAATTGCATTTCAGATTTCACTTGTATGAGGCACCTTATAATAGGATCCTGCAATAAATCATTGAACCATTATTGTTTCTGGAGGAAATATTTCATAATTGAAAATATGCTGCCCCTTAGGGTATATACCAAATTAAAATCACATGGTGATATAATCCCTAAGGAAACAAACCATAATTAAATAGTATTTAAAATGCAGAATATTTTGCAATAAAAATCCCCCTCAGAAACTTAAAATAATGTGTGAATCACAGACAACAAACATATCAATTATGTCTACCATAGAAAATGTAACCACTGCTAGTTTACTTTCTTATCGTTACGTATACCCTCCCAGAATTGTTTCATTTAATTTCTTCATTTAATATATTGTCAGCATTAAAACAGGAGCCTTCTTTTTCTTCCCCCCCCCCCTTTTTTTTTTCTGTGTAAGCAAGGATCAGAAGCACCACGGTCTTTCTGGAATGTCAGGCCTTGTTGGTGTCATGTGTTACTGAGAGGAGCAATGCAGAGCCATAGGCATCCACTTCTTTTGTTTCTATGGATTAAAATAGATCATGTCTACAACATGGTTAAATTTAATTATGATTCTTTGAGCCTTGGTATTATTGATTGATGGCCTAGGTATATAAGTATACACAAAATATCCCATGATGCAGTCTTCTGCCAGGCAGGAATTTACTCAAGCAAAAATATTTTCTCTTTACTCCTTTCCTCGGTTTTCATTCTGTGTCAAAATAAAAGGTGTGGCTGGTGGGTAAGGATGCAAGAGCGAACAGAAAAGCAACATTTCTGTGCAATTAGAAATTAACTTTAAAATGTTAAATGGATTACCTTAACCACTAATTTGTATGGTTCCTTTCTACACTAACTTATTTTGCTTATCAGTAATAGGATGCCTTTACAAGGCAGCCTCCATAAGCAAGCCTGGTGTACAGAGGGTCCTTGCTACCCTATAGCAACATAAACCTTGGCAACCTGCAGCAGAGGGGCAGCCGTATAGTGCCCAGGTGTGCAGCTGCGCTTGCTGTGTCCCAGGCCCAGTTCCAAGCAGACCTTAGTGGGATGTGTTTAGCTACTGCCCTCTCAGATTTTTGCTTGTTGATGTAATACTACATTTATACTAAAAAAAAAGGCCATCAGAAATCTTATCTTTCGGATTTTTTTTTCTTTGCTGCCATTTTGATATCAGTTAGGGAAACAAATAATATTCAAAATGCTCCAATTTTTAGGGGACAGATTCTGCAGCCAGGCATTTTCAGTCCTCTGGCAGCTTACAGTTTTTGTAAACACATTAGAAATTGCATATTGTGTTTCACGAGAATTTGACCATACACATCTACTGCTTTTTCGTCATGAAAAAACAGTGCTATTTTGATTAGTCTTATGTAATTTATTCCCCAAAATCAAGTCAAACCCTCTGTAAATATTCATCCATGTAAGTCTTCTGTCATCTCAATTTTGCGATCTCCCTTGAGCACCACTCCCAATCAGCAGTTCAGAAGTTTGCTGCTAATACCATTTGCCTGAGTCATTATTCTGAATTCCTTTACTAGATCCCTTTGCTTGACCACATCAAGATTAAGCTCACCGTTCTTTCCTTGGAGATTAACCTTATCCTTCACAGCTTTGCAGCACACACCAGCTGCTCGTTCAGCCTGCAGCCTTCTCTGGTACTGGTGCCAGTGGGAGAGTCCTCACCATCACCTCCAGGACCCAGCCCCCAGGCACCTCCCTTATGGTGCAGCCACTAATACCACCTTCCTTGATCCCTCTGTGACCATTTCTCCAAAGTGATTCCACATCTAATTCAATGTGATAATTCTCCAGATTCCTCATCTGAGTTCTTCCAACTTCATCTTCTATCTAACCCCACCTTCAGTGTCAGCATGGTTGGACACCAATGAGAAATCAGCTGTTTAATAGCAGATGAAAATGGAACGGATGAGATGAGAACATGGTTTTTCCTTGTATTTCAAGTGTTAATACATGCAATAAATAGAAGTGCTATATTGTGGACTTCCAGGAATGGTAGTTTTCATGTGTTTCAGGGCATGGTGCTCCAGTGTCCAGCTCTAAAAATAGTAAGCAGTACCAGTTAATGGCTTTGTGCATCTTACTTTCTCTGTCCAGACACCCAATATTGAGTAAATAATTTACATTACCTTTTTTTTTCTTTTTTTTTTTTTTTAAAATCAGCTTTTATGCTCCTTCAGGCAGGAACAGATCTTTGTACATCTTTGCTCTGGGGCATATGGATTCAAGTATTACATAGTCTATTTCAGGTTGGTGTAACCATTTAATGGAAGTACAGGTGCCTGTATTTAGGACTCCATCTTTCCTATATAGTCAATATAGGAAAAGTTAGGACCCTTTGGAAGGTGATTTAGGGCTCTAAAAGCAGCTGTGTGGAGTTACAAAGGGCGAGTATTCCTCCACCTCGCTCCTGGTGATGAGCACAATGAGGTTCTGATCCTGATGGCACCTTTCTGGGAATGAAACAAAGATAATGTGAAAAAACTATAATAATTTTAACAGTTGTTTGAGTATTGAATAATTCTGTATGTTACAGAAGAAGAACTTTAAGAAACAATCTGTGAAACTGAACATTTATTTTGTGGAATTGAACCCTGATGAACTGAAATCCCATTATCATTTCATTTGTTCCCTGAGATTCATTTCTCTGCAGATTTCCAAAGAACAACACTAGATCAGTACATCTCTCAGCCCGAGCTTACCAGTCATCATCAACACTATCTTTGTATTTGAAAATTAAAAAGTTAATTAAAAAGCAGGGAGGGATAAGAATTTGCATTTCTGATCAACAAAGTTTTTAAAGTTTCTCTTGCTATCAGACTTAGTAAGAAAAAAAATGCCCTGCCAAACAATTTTACCTGTTTATTAAGAAGCAGAGGACTTCTTTAGCGTAGGAAACACCTATTTGCTTTTATACAGAGACATTATTATCTGTATTTTTCTCTAAACTCAGAAAGACATTATCAGCAGCTCCTTTTTCAGGTTGCCTAATTATGAGATTACAGGTGAATAAAAATGCGAACAAATGAGCTTTTTGCTCTGACACAGACAGCATTTTGAAAGCATCTCCAAAGGCAGTCAAGGGGGACAGTGGAAGCATAGGGAAGTGAAGTGACCTGCTGAGGATAACACAGTAGATGGGAAACATGGGGGAGGAATGCTGGCTTCCCAACCTGGCTTTTTAACTTAGCCCTTGATAAAGACACATCCCCTAAAAACAAATGCTATCATAGAAAGCCTGAAGTTAATCAAACTTAATCAGCTTGAAAATGTCCTTAAAAACAACATCCTTCACTGCAGTGCCAAGATGTAAACAAACTCCCCCCAAATGAGCTCATTTGTGGGTGCTTCTGCTTTGCTTGTCTACTGTACAGAGGTTGGATCTGGACCACTTTCCCACCAGTAGGGCCTGATGCTGTCAAACAGGGATTGGGCTCTGTTACACCTGCCCCTAAGCCCATGGCCAGGAGGGAAGAATCAGTCACCGTTTGGCTGGTTAGATCCACAGCTGAAAGGGAGACACAGCCAAATTACTTCTCCCGTGGACTTTTCAGCTCAGCAGGGAGTTCCAGCTGGTCTGTGTCACACTAATTCTAAGCAGAACCATGAAAAAAAGCTGTTTCAAATGCCTGTGTGTAAAAGTGGCATTGGCCAGAACTGGGGGGAATTAGGATTTGTAACAGTTAAGCCAATGTAATTGCACACATGCAAATGCACCATTTTTGGATAAATTCATATTGATCATGTTTTGATTTATTTTTTATTAATTTGATTTATTTTCATCAGAAACAGTAAAACTTTAGAAATTCAGAACATCAGTGATATTTTTCTCAGAATAATAACATCTAACACAGCCGTGGTTTGATTATCATCACTGATAGCAGACACTGAAAAAATTAGTCCATTTCTGAAAGGAGTCCACTGTGAAAACAAGGCAAATCTTCCCTTGCTATAACCGGCACCCAGCAATGTAAAGCTTAAGGACTTCCTGAGCTGGAAGCTGAGTGTCTTTCCTCGTACCTAACAAGTCTGGGAGAATGTTCTCTTCCACAAATGTGCCTAATTGTGTTTTTCCACACAGTACTACATTGGGCATCCGCAACACCCTGGGCTCACCCAGAATGCACAGCTGACTGCGTGAACTGTGTGAAGAACTTCCTTCTGCATAAAAATTTGCATGAATTTAAATTGTTAAGGGTTCTTGCGCTACAAGGATAGTGAATGAGCATTCCCCATTCACTTTCTACATGCCTTTCATTATTTTATAGGCATTAATTTATGTTTC
>NW_009259600.1:7054814-7117236 GCF_000687185.1 Egretta garzetta | reverse complement strand
TCCCTACAATCATTCCTTTTCCAAGCTGAAAAGTCATTTTCTGTTCAGTCTTTTCTCATAAAAAGCAGGTTCGCACTTTTTTTCCTACTTCTCTTTACTTTTTCTAGTTCTACTATATAATTTTTCAAATGGGACTACTAGAAGTGCACTCGATGTTTAAGGTGCAAGAGTTCTGTGTTGTCTGTGCTGTGACATGATATTTTCTGCTTTGCTTTTCATTCTTTTCTAATAATTTTTAACATTTATTTTCTTTTTTTTTTTTGATTATCGCTAAGACCAGAGATGATGTTTTCATGTAATTGTAATAACTCCAGTACTTTTTTTCCTGGATGGTAATGGCAACTTTATAGCCTATCACTTTCTAGATATAGTCAGACTTTTTTTTTTTTTTCATTTACATAACCTTGTGTTCATCAGTGTGAATTTCATCTGCCATTTTATTTCCCAGTCACAGTGTTGTGACATCCTCTACAAGACTTCTCAGACAATCTTCATTTTAACTAACCTGAATAATTTTATACCATCAGTGCAATACCAAACCATCCTCTACTTCGTTGATAAATATGTTGAATAGCAAAGTATCTGCACAGTCTGTAAGGAACTCCTCTGTTGAATCCTTTGTGCTGTAAACATTTACTCTTCATTTCTGCTACTTTTTCATGTTTTGGAACATGTGAGAGCCCAGATTTTTAAAATCCATTGATAGAAGATTTTTTAAAAAACTTTGTAAAGTTCCAGGTAAGCTAAGAGAATTTGGTCACTTTTATCTATTTGTTCACTGACTCTGATAAAGAATTTTCCTGTAGGTCAGTGAGACATCACTTGTCTCTGCAAATTTCATATTAAAATTTTCAAACTATAGCTAATAATAACAGATTGTCTGAATGGTATCTTAATATAGAAGTGGTTTAATCCTAAGAATATCTTAATAATAATACATGACCATTCTTTATTGTGGCTTTCCATCAGCTTGCTCAGTATGGAAGACAGCTGCTAGTTTGCAATCTACGAAGACTTCTTCAAAACCTTACATTTAAATAGGCATCATGCCTAAAAAGTTTTTTCTCTGATATGAATGGTAGGTTTTATATAATAACTAATAATATGAAAATACTGATAAATTTCATATCTGAGTCCATTCAGAAGTATCGGATAATTCCTTGCTACTATTAATTTTATTGATTTTCTCTAATTCTAAGAGATCATTTGGGTGTGTGGACAGATTTTGTGCAGCAGAGCCAAGCAACCCAAACTTTTTCCTAACCTGTTGTTGAAGGATTTGAATGACTAAGCAGACTAGCTAACTGCCTGGGGCCTTAGGAGGGAGTCCTGACTCTTGGTTGAAGGAACTAACATTAACAGTTTCATAGCTGCATAGTGTATGCAACCTGTAGTGCAGCATACACATTTGCTATATGGATTAGGCTGGTGTGTTGGCTGGTTACAGTTCATAAAGGTAGTGAGGTGCCAGGCTGGAAATATTTGTCAGGTAAAAAAAAAATTACACAATGTATACAATGTACACAATTTAAACAATGACATTGAAATTTACGGACAGGAAAAGTTGATATGAAAAAGAGTGGAAAATTAATTGTGAGAAAGTATGACTCCTTATTCTTTTATTATTTCTTTTTGTGCATAGTGTTAAAAGTTCCAGACTGATTTTTCTTCTGGCTGCAAAACCTGGGTAGTACACTAATCATTCATCCTCAGCTTTTCCTTCTTCATCTGTTAAGGTGAGACTAAACTCAGCCATAAATGTGAATGTGAGGTTTGAACCTTAATTTATTTTAATTTCTTGCATTAATTCCATCTTCTATTACTCTGCATATATATCCAGTACAAAAGTTAAATTCAACTTTAGTAAACAGTTATAACTGGAATTAAGGAAGAAAACGTTGCCAGAGGATGCCAGATTATTGTAAAGTGTCCTTTGAAATAACAAAGTTAAACAGTCTTATTTCAGCCACAGAAGCCAACATTAGTTTCCCACCTTTTATTAGTATAAGGAGCAAGTCAGGATCTTGGATAACATCATAAAGTTCCCAAACAACTTTTGATTGTTGTGATTCATAACATTAAGTCACTGGAGTACCAGGAAATGCCCTGACGCAGTATAGCATTAAATATAAAACCCCAACAATATTTGGGCTTAAATCTGCTACAATTATTCTTACTTATGTCAAGTAGCATCCAGTCAATAAGTATCATCCTGAAAGCATTCATAGAATATTTGTATTATCAAGTACTATTACTTCTCTTGATATTACTCCTACCACTACACAGTGTGAGAAAATGTGGCAGAAATTACCCCTGCTCAGCCTAGGACATACTATTCTAAGCCCTATAAATGTTCTGAAGTGGGAAAATGTCTGATCATAACTTTTACCTCATTTGCAGAGCATGGCATTGCACAGACGAGGCATGGTTTCCTTCTGATTTCCCAGGCATGCTACGAAGGGACGATAAGCGGTGCAGCGGCTCATAGGATGGGCCTGGCACAGCAGCTAGGAGCCAGCTGCATCCATGAGAAAATGAGTAGAGGAGACCTGTGTCTCACAAAGCTGTACTGGGATTTCAGTGGTGACAACGTGAAGTCTCCCAACCCAGGAGAAAAGCTGGAATTTCAAAGCATGCTATGTTAAGTGAGGAGTTTTTTTTATCTTCACCTGCCAGTTTTCCACTGGCATGTGCAGCTATTAATGTTAAAAGGGTTACAAATTATTTAGACCCTTGGGAGAACTTCCGTGATGAGCAGGATACACCCAGGCATACCTATTGTTTAGCTGCATCATATTTAGTGAAATACAGGCCATGTTGTTCTTGAAGGTAAATATGGCAGTACTAAAATTTAAAAATCAGTTTATTTCAAATAAAACCTTTTTTTTAGTTATTCCTTAAGGATTGTTGAATAATTTTTCAACATCTGGGCTGTCATATCTGCTTCACCTGTCTAATAGTCTCAGTTTCAAAAGAAAAGAAATTTCACTGAGATTCACCAGTAGATGACAGATGGATTCTCTCGTGCTGCCTGAGACATGTAATTGCAGGTGACACCTGATATATGATAATAAAAGAGCACCCATCAAGTAATCAGCCCCTGGCCTTTACTTCAGTGACGTCATGAGAACGCAGGTGGCTTACCTCTGCATCCCAGCGTTTCAGAGCAAAATGGTGTGCATTGTTAGGGGTTTACCGAGAAAACTTTTATCTCCCCATCTGTGTGGTCTCTGTTGTGATAATTTTGGAGAGAAGCCATCTTCCCTATTCTGCCTGCTTAGCTGGAAGTTAGGCCACGGGGCTGTTTATCCCGTAATCTCTTCTTGTAAAGGCCATCGTTTGGGGCTTGCTGTTGTTATCAGGACTGGAACGTGTCCTGGACCACAATTAAGAAAATATAAGGGGAGCAAATGAATTCTGCTGTGTTGTTCAACTCTCAAATACACATCGAGCAAGTCTTCAGACTAGGATTTGAGCAGTCTAAAAACCACAAAGAGATCCTTCTCCTCCACACTGTACTGTGTGCATCGTATTTGGTGGTTTGAAGGAGTAACTAATTTTTAATGTACTGGTAGATGTTTTCAGCTGAGCATTTAATGTAAAATCCACCATTCATGTTGGCAGTCTAAGTATTCTTTATCCCAGGTGTCAAGAAGATGTTATGGAAGTATAATATCTCCCCTATAACATTCCTAAAAGCAAGATGTTATCCATGGTTTGCAGCCATCTTTTCAATCATTCCTGGAAAAACCCATCAGAAAACCCAAATCCTAAATCAAAGACTCTTTGCCTCAAACCATGGGGCACTGAATTCAATGTGTAAGATACCTGCAGAGTCTTTGCGGTTCTTGGTTATGACCCAAGATTCAGCTGTTAATGAAATCATGTTGTGGGACAGTGCAGAGATATCAAATCCACTGGCATGCCAGATTTTCAAGGCTGCACCTCCAAAGTGTCCTCTTGCCTCAGAGACCATTTTACGAATAAAACCCCAGTTGAAAAACAGCAACGCATCGTCATGAACACAGCTAAGCCGCTCTCATCTCTGTGAAGGGATTAGTGGAATTGCTTTGATTACTCAGACTGAGGAAAAGGTGGGACCGTGATCAGGATTGCACTGCTAGTCCATCCTCCACAACATCTTCAAAGAAACTAGAATAGCATGTCCCTTACTTAATGCAAAGTACACAATACTGCTGTGATGGGCTAAAACAGGCTGTGTAAAATGAGTTTTGCAGCTAATGTAAGCAAAGGTGCCTTTCTGATGGGATGCTAGCTCTGTGAGATGAGCCAGCCTTCTGTAACACAGTGACACACAAAGAGCTCACAAAAGCAGCTGTAAACATCTAACAGCTATGCCCATGGTACGGGCATGGTTAAACAAGTCACCAAGAGTGGCCCGAAGGGTGAGGATAGCACAGCTCTGAGGCAGTCCCAGTAAGAATGCGTTATCCAGCCGCCCAGGCCGGTAAGCCATGACTTCATTGCTGGCGATGGAAAGGCCTGTATTTCAGAAGCTGGGGAGGAGTCACTTTGGAAAATACACCCAAGGGGAAGATGTATCAACAATGTCATCTGTCCACATCAAAGGAAATAGCAAAGCTCAACTCTGTGTGGATCAGTCCAGCAGACAGACATTATTGCTCAATCCAAAGTACAGAGAGAGGCTGTTCCTAACTTTGTCCCAGGAGCCCTTTCCAAAAGCTAATACCTCATTTTCTCCACCTTATTTCATTAACAAAGACTTGTTAGTTTTCCCTTTCAAACTGATAGCTTGTATATATTTCTGTTGGAGTAGGATGTCATTTCTCCTTTGGCTCTCTTCTTGGTTTTTACTCTGCCTGCAATTTGCTCTTAAAGCTTCTAATATATAGAATATAACTTTATGAGTGTGCATCTTCCATTTTGACTTTCCCTAAGCTCAGTTTCAATAAAATGCTGCAAGAAGCCGTTCTCTTCCTTTGTTTCAACACCTTTATGATCTTAATCTATTTTTTTCACTGCTCTCTTGCTTTTATATCTCATTGAGATCAAGCTCCTTGTTCTATCTCTCAGAAACACAGCTTTTATTTAAACAGAATCCGTTCTCCCACCCACATTCTGGCAGCAACTGGGTTGAACACAGTTTTCCCATCCACAAAAGTCTTGATATTTAGAAACATTCCTGTTTTACATCCAAGCCCCTCAAACAGACAAGCCAGACAGCACTTCATCCATCCCAGAATGGGCAATGGACCAGTGATTCATGAGTTTTCCTGTGATCCAGGAGGAATTTGATTTTCTGCTCTGCCTTAGTCAGAGTTGAACTGCTGGCCTTCCGCAGCTGAGGAGGTAGCCACAGTCGCTCGGTGTTTCGCTGCTGCGAGAGGGGTGTTCAGCCAGAAATTCCCTTCTTGTCTGGTATTTATGGCTGTGCGAATATGTTTTTGACAAAGTAACACTTCATGGAGAGAGCAAAAATTAGGAACCGAAAAATCCTCAATTGCTGGAATCCTGACTTTATTTTCCATGCTCGAGGCACTCCAGCTTTGCTAGCTGACAGGCTGGATTTGGTCTCTTCCCTTTATAGCCTCTCCCAAACCCTGCTGGTAGCAGTCAACCTTATCTTTCCCCATGCTTTCCCAATGGAAACTCCTCCTCCTCCTCTTCACTCTCAGCTTCCTTCAGTGAGCTTTCGCCTTTTGCATCTTGCAGCAGTAAGACTCACTAAACTCATGCTCTTACACTGTTCACAGGAAGATCTGCAGCCTCATTTGGGAAAGTTGCCATTGTCTATACTCAGAAGAGCCAAAGTCCTGCTCTTTATGTTAGTGCTACAGATAGGAGAGGGGAGAAAGCAGAGGAGTAGGTGGGAGAAGCATCTCAATGGTCAAAGCCAGTATGCAGAGAATGAGCTACCTGTCCTGTCACCCTCCTTCTTTTGGTGACCCCCTATATCTTCCTGTATCCTGACCAGCTATATTTTTCTGTCTATGAGAAGGGTATGTTTGGACCCTTTTTAAGGGTATGTTTGGAGCAGTATTTACAGTCTTTTTTACCAAGAATCAGGCAAAAATGTTCTTCTTCCAAAAGTGTGTGTAGGACTTCGAAAGCCATATTTTTGAGATGTTAAATACATGAATATGTCTACCTTTTTATTGGTGCTATTTTAAATGCTCAGCCTGCCTTCACCAGCATATGCTTTGACATGGTTGATCGTGTCATGATAATCAGGTTTTGACCAATTCCTGTCTTCAAAGTATTGAAACAGTAATATTTTAACAAAAATACATCTATGGAAGGATTTACTTAGGTGTTATTTCTCTGGCTCCCTGAAGAGTAAGGGAAAATATCATTCGTGTAAGTTCTAGCCCACTACAGCGAATACTATATCCATAAATACTTACACAAAATAAAAAATTATTTGGGGATGTTTTCATATCAGGGTTTTTCTTCCCGTATACTTTCTTGAAGTGCCTTTTCATTACCATGAACATGTCATAAAACGTATTTTAATGTTGCACGCTCAACAATTGCAGGTATTTATTTTCCAGGAGCTTTCACATCAGAAACTCTGCATCTACAATTTCACACATCCAATCAGAGAGTAAGAAACAATTATATGAGTCTCCAGTGACCTATCATAGCTAAGAAAACAACTGAAATAAGAAATGATGGAGAAACAAAAATTCAGAAAAAAATTGAGTGAACAATTTCAAACACAGATTAAAGGAAAATAAGCTATTTTCAACAAACACATAAAGAGGCAATAAAAGTATTGGAAAACTGATAAATAATGAAAATTATTCATTATTTATCAGGAGGATTTTTTTCACATAATCGAAGGAGATGATACACTAAATATGATTTTCAAGAGGTTTTGGCTTTAGAGTGCTTGTCATTGACAATGCTGGACAATTCAATGTACCATTAATTAACCTTAAAGAGACTAGATTCTTTATCATGAAGTACACGTAAGTGGAATCAGACCCAGATCCTGGAAGGTATCCTTAGTATCCTCAACAGTTTTAGCTGTGATGCTCATTATGCGATTTGTTCCACTCTGAAAGAGTAGTCTTAGTTATGTTTTTCATTAGGGTCCAAGCTGTAAGCAAGCAGATACAATGCCTGTATACCAACACCTGAGTGTGCAAAAGCTTCTCTGCACATGCAAATTGTGCACATGAAGCAGTCATGGGAAACTTGTTTTATGCAACAGTATCTAGTAATATGTCTCTCCAAGTTTTGCATTT
Organism: Egretta garzetta; assembly: GCF_000687185.1. Classification (NCBI taxonomy): domain Eukaryota; kingdom Metazoa; phylum Chordata; class Aves; order Pelecaniformes; family Ardeidae; genus Egretta; species Egretta garzetta. The sequence goes on along the minus strand of NW_009259600.1, from coordinate 7,110,004 downwards.
AATTCAGCACTATGATATCAAAGTGGCAGCGGACTATACTAACCACTACGGATTTTTTGCTCCTTGCTGTATAGGTAGCTAAGCATACGAAAATGTTTTTGGCCCATAAAGCAGAAAGGTATCACCGAACCCCAGAGCTTCTCAGCCTCTGTCTTAATCACAAAGCTGCCCAGTTTATCAGATAATTTGTATATTATAACATAGGTCTGTAACAGAAGTTCATGTCTGAGCTTGGTCTGCAGATTAAATGTTAACTTTTCTAACTAATCTACTTATATATACTGTATATTCAATCCTCCATTCACCGTCCTCTGAACTAGTTGATAGACTAAGTCAGGATCACAGCAGAATAGCAAAATGTCCCTGGGGATCACTATGACTAAGCTGAAAGCTCTTACACTTTTAGAGGGTTTGTGCTACAGAAGTAGTTCTCCAACTTGTTTATATTCTTCCCTGTTATTGGAGGTAGGACTCGTAGTACCACTTGTGTTGAATGTGGTCTGATGCTTTCCATTTTAATATTCTGTTTTCACTTGCTGACACATTTTTCGGACTTTAACCTTTGATTTTACAATGGAAGTTTTCCTGTTGTGTAGCTCTCTCAGGCTGAGTAAGTTTGGGAAATTTCAGTCAAATGGGATCCCACAGTCTCTGAGAATGAGCACCAGAAAACTGTAATGCATATTTGTATCAATCTTTCCATGCCTCCATTCCCTATCTACAAAATGAGCATAAATAATACTTCTCAGAAGAGCAGTGTGAAAACGTCATGGTGTCATCACTGGCTATGAAACTGTAGTACAGAGCACCATAGCAAAGCTCATGAAGAGCCTGTAATTCTGTCTGAAACACAGGCTAGGGCTTCACTGATGAAGGAACAACAGAGTGGATAGCTGATCACCAAATATGCAGTGGATAAAGAAGCTATTTAATCAAAATAGCTTTTCACTAAAGCTCTGAACTGTGGTGAAAGAGGCAATGTTAACATGCTACCAGTTTCTGACTGCTAAGGGTCTGAGTCTGCCACTTGAGTACATCTGTATTAATATTCATATGTAATTTACCCATAGAGCAAGATTATTCTGTGTGCTGCATATAGATTTCATATTAGATTTGCTTGATTCTGTATTTTTTACCTGTGAAACTAATATCTATTTGGTCCATTATATGACCACTTTCCTCTTGAGACAGCTATAGCAAACACGTTTCTTTGAGTTCAGAGTTAGTTCTACTAAACTAATTCTCTGCGTGACTATGAGCAATTTTGATTATATTCTACATAAAAACTGTGAAATATTTTATCTGATGCCACAGTCCCACAATAATCAGCTGAGATTCACTCACCAGGGTACATCATCCGTTAAGCCAGCTAGTGCTTTCTCTCCCCATTTTTAAACTGCAAACCAAAGTCTTTTTTCCAGCAAATTCTTGCCTTTTCAAATTACTGGTTAATACTGTAGTAGCAAAGATAAACTTCATAAAATAGATTAAATACTAAAAATGTAATTATGTTTTAAATTAAATGTAAATGTTTAAAAGTATAAAACTTTGTAAATGTGTTTTTGCATTTTGTACTGAAACCTCCCATATATATGTATAGAGCAGTTGACCACACATAAAACTGTCTCACAAATTTCAAAGTAATAGTTTGTGTAATTATATTGAATCAGAGGGGTCCTGTTACTTTGTTCATAGCTGGGAAAAAAAGCTTATGTAATACTGAAATGAAATGTTATTACAGTCTCACTTACTCATTCTTGGAATTGGCTTAGTGATTACTTCAACATCGACATCAGTGAAAAACATTTGACATCTGGCCCAGAAAATCAGACAGCAGACCACAGAGACTTTGATTAAAAAACTTCATGTAATTTTCTCCAATCAGTAAGCTGGCCTATTCTTTTATTAGAATGAAGGTTTCTTTCATCACCTGCAAATTTCTAGGAAGACCTCAGAAAAGAAGGGGAAAAAAAGCAGTTCTCCTACTTTTACAATAAATTTCCATTCCAACAAGCAATTCCACAGACTGAAGTTCCACTGACAAATTGTTTTCTGCTGTTTGCAAAGGGTCAAACATCTGATTTCCACAAGTGTTTTTGCTATTTATTCCTTTATCAAAGTTTACTATTTCATCCTTCCCTGTTTAATGATTCCTCAGGAGTTTTGCACAAGATGCAAACCCATTTTCCGGAAGAAGACAGCAAAATGTACAAGGTTTTTCATGCTCCCTTTATGTCACTGAATAATCCAGGCTAGAAATAATATAGGCCACTTATGTGCATGTTTTTATATCCTTCTCCAGCGCACAGCCACTCTATCATGAGAAAGAATGAACCATTAGCACAGCATTACAACATACATTCAGAAATGAACTGCACTGCAGTACCATCATGAATTAGAGTCTCGGGCTGAGACTCCGGTTCATGACATGAGAGCAAGGCATCAATGAACTCATGCAAGAAACACTGCAGTAATGAACCGTCACACTGCCTTTCCTCTTCAAATCAAATCTATATGATGAAAATGGATAATTAACTTATTTTCAACAAACTAATTTCAGTATGTCTGTTTTCAGCTCAAAGAAAGTTGCTGAAGCCATTTCAAACACAATACCCCATCTTCCTTTTCTTTGGCAAGGACAATGTCCTTGCTAATATAATGCCACAGTAGATTTGCTTACCTCTTAAGAACTGTAGCAAGGAGAGGGAATAAGCTGGCTCCTGGAAACAACAGAAAATCTCTCGACCGTTGTAAACTGAGGGCTACATTTAATGAATCAGACTGACCAGAATCAGTCATGGTTGGTCCCAAATGTTTCAATGCAGATGAGTTTCTCTTGCTCCTGTTGGGTTTTGTTAGAGGCAGCCATGTTGGTTCCTCCTATTTAACATAGCCCTTTAGTTGTACAAAATATCGATACTTCCAGCTATTCCACTCATATTAGAGGAGGAAAAATTTCCCTTAAGAAGCTGTGCCTAATAGCCCCCACACAACAGCTCAAAACATGTATTAACGATATAACACTTACGGCATAGAGCTTGTTTCCCTGTATATGTGGAAAGAGCAATGTGCTTGCTACCAGAGCCAAACGCTGATCACTGCATCCTGGCTGTATTCTGTAATTCCTCCTTTAACTGCAATTACTAATTCTAAAATACCATGCTTAATTTCCCACTAAAGCATTAGCACATAACTATGAATTTCACAGGACAGCAAACCTATTTTTATGATGAATATAACTAAATCTCATTGAGAAAGATATTGAATAGGATCTATTGCCCTGTTATCCAAAGTCTTGTTACTCTGTTTTATATTCTCAAAATGTTTTGCATTCGTGCTACACTCCATTCCACAGCAGTCATTTTTTTAACAGTTAAAGTGCTGAAGTCTCTCTACCAGTGGCTGGGTCAGTTATTACTTTTGTAACGGTAGCAAGGCAGAATAAAATCAGAAAGCTGTAACCTCCTCCCCATGTTAGGGAAAACGGGGAGAGAAGTGCACACAACGGAGGTTTTTCTCGTGTGGTATGGAGAACAAGTGGGATACGCACGGGGGTGCGAAGAGCTGTGTGTTGTGTTTGCTTTGTTCTGCTGCATGGCTGCATCCCCACGGTAGACTATTGCAGAATTGGACATTAATAACTTTACTCTCACTAATTGGTTATGGACTTTATAGTACTAATCAATAAACTAATTAAGCTGGGTCAGTTGGTCTCCTGAGACCTTCTTAAACACAACAAATAGACAACTGTCAAATCCACAGGTCACAGGCAATGCCAGAAAGGAGGGAATAATGTACTGGGGGGGATGTGTGCAAGCCTGGAGGGCTGCAAGCCCAGGGGGGTCATTGGGGCCATCAGGGGAGCTGCTGCTGCTGGGAGCAGGCAGGCAGAGGGGATGGAAGGACACCTATAGAAATGCAGAACTCACTTACAGCATCGCCATGAGAGAAAGCCAAGAGAAAAGGCTTTTTGAGCAGATGGTTGGCTGGAAAGACCTCAGAAATTGTTTCTCCTTCATGTGTTCAAGCATTTAAAGTTTCTTTTAAAAAAATGTATAAAACAGCATTAAAAATAAATCTTCCTCTGTCATTGACTTCACCCTCCAAGCAGATCTAGCCTATAATATTTCAGGAACAGTTTTAAGTGCTTGGGTAAAGAAGAGCAACAGAATTGGTTTCCCATACAACAGTGTAGATACGTGTACATGAAGTTATCATTTTCCTGCTTTTGCCTGGAGCATGTGCTACCATTCCTGCCTCTGCGAACACTGAACTTCACATAAATTTATTTCTGCCTGAAACTTCAACCACCGCCTTTTGGGGTTTTGCCCATGAGTATATTACAGACATTTATGTAAAGGTGAATGACCCTGATGATGTATGATAAACATGATGATCTTTTATGCTGTATCTGCTTAATGCAAGGAATCTGGTAAATAAAAAGAAATTCTGAAATAAACGGAATTCTACAGTCAGGTCATCCGTGATCATAGTGAACTGGAGTAAGTGACCCAGGGTCGTCCTTTCAGGCCTGTGCCACTATCCTTCTGTTTCAAGATATCCGAATAGGAATTAAGTGACATCAAATGTATTTTATCTTCAAAGTAAGTAGCATCTGTTTACTGAGCTCTACATGGTACTTGCCGAGGATGTAACAATTCTTCATGCAATTGCTGTAAATGCTTGGCACGCTCAGCTTCCTAACCAAGCAAGTGACATATTAAGACTAGACTGAGAGAGAGCTCTCCTGTTTCATAATTCCACACACCAGTACATGCTATCAAGTGACATGATGTTTCTTTTCTTCCAGTAATTCTTTTTAAATAATTGCATCACTAACAAGTGATATCTCATCACAAAGGCCTAGAGATTTCATTATTTGTCTCTGATGAATCCTTGAGTATGGCTCGCCTGAACATCTGTTGTTTTGCACTGTCATGAGAGGAAAAAAAAGCACCTCCAGTAAAATTTTATATGTAGCATAAACAGGCCATTTAACTGGTTTGTTTTAAACAATACAGGAATTTAGTTAAGTGTTATTTAACTTGTCCTCGGAATAAAATTAACTCTTCTGCTAACAAAAGGATCTTCATAACTATTATTTTTTTTTCTTTTCTGCAGAACAGTACAAGTAAGTGATTTTTTTTTCAGGTTTGGCCATAATTAAAGATAATAAAATATTCACTTTGGGACAATCTGAAGTATTTTTTTCTTACTTCAACCATTATTTAAGTTAATTTTAGGTGTAATTAATTTTTTTTTAACTGACACTTATTTTTCTCAGGTACCGCTTCAACCATATACATTTTGCATTGATACTAAATTTGATTCAGATTTGAAATGAAATTCTACTTTAAAGCAAAATAAAATTAAGTAACAATGAAATATTTAATTTAAAATTAATATATTATTTTCTAAGCTTTCTTCAAAACTCTGGACTTAATCTCTAAAATTCCCTTTTCCTCATTAAAGACCTTTTCTCTATACTTTAAATTTCTGGTCTTTAACTTGACAAAGGTAGTGTGCTAATACAGAGACAATACCACTAGGATTTTTCCTACCTTTTCTTCATTTTCCTCTGTAAGCCAGAAGGAAACCTGTTGTCTGAAGCAGCAGACATTTATTATGGAGACTAAGTATGGTGCAATTTGAAAACTATATATTGGAATATTTGCTAAGAATGGATTTGGTACATATTTCTAATACTATGAATAGTATTTCATCACCATATGAATCTTTTTTGGAGGGTTTATCTGTGACAATTTCATAATTATCTGTCACTAAGGGGATTGTATGTACAAATGCATTAATTCCTTGTTTGAGGATCCTATGACCATCCTAAACATGGGATCCTGCAGAAGAGTCCTGCCTAATCATGTGTTTACAAAGTTTATGTTTGTTTGCATACTGTATGGTTGCCAAAATGTCTGGATTCAGGACTGTGACTGCACAGCTGAAAGATGGGCTGTGCTTTTTCTGCTCAGTAAAGATATTCTATGGCTTGCTGTTCCTAGAGGAGTTTCCCTTAAGCTCATTTTTTAAAGGCTGTTATTTGAGGTTAAGTATCCATTATAATCTTTTCAAATGTTTGGGATTATCTTAAGGGCAACCTCAACTTTGTATGACTTAAGTACCTATTAATTTCTTTGGTTTACTGGGATTTTTTTTTTTATGATCACTATCTTGGAATGTGTTTTCAATGTTAGTTTACTTATATGTATTTCACAACTAAGAATGACTACAGAAAAAAATGTTTGCAAGTCCAAAGTAATCTCAATCTTTATTACAGAAGTAAAGTTTGATCTTTATTACACTGAAAATAATTTGGCATATCAAGGCAGAGAGCAAAACATTGTGGTGGGCATTGAGTAATATGGTAATAAAGGGAAATTAGAAACAAAGGGAAGTGTTTTGCCGTGGAGTTACACAAGCTTCAGCTCAGAGACAGCGATCTGACTTCTTTGCCCTTATTTACCACGTAACCCAAGTACATTAAAACACCAGATGATCTCCTCCTACCCTAATGTCAGCTTGCACCTGTATTTAAATTTAGCTGGGTTTTATGTAACTTTCAAGTTACAGCATAAACAGTTCTACAAAATCCCACCACATCATTCTATAAGAAAATAAATGCAATTTTCATATATTCGAAACTATTGCAATTAACAAGAGATGTTTTTACTTTCGGCTCTTACATCACTGTAAATTCTATTTACATGGCAAAAATAATTTCAGATCATTTTTAGCAGACACGCTTTCCTTCTTCTCCCACATTTGTAAACTTAGCTACACTGCATAGCCCATCATAATTCTCTTGCAAAATATTATCATGCAGAGATAAATACTTCGGCACCCAGCTGACATGGCCTGTAAGTTCATCTGGTAACCAATGTCTTCAAGATCATGTTGCTGAAGGAGTTTCTATCAGCTCTCCAAATTATAATTTGCAGCCTCTATTGTTACATGCTTAACAGTCTATCACACTTTTTTTCATGTTCATACAATTATGATACTTTTATGTAGTGGCTCAGACGAGTTTCTACCAACACAAGTGAAGGGAATTTATTTTTAATCATGTACCTAAAAATTTTTTAACTGAAAGCTCAGCCCTCTGTTAGCATTCTGATCCAGCGAATCTGTAGCAGTTAGAGGAAAGAATGCCACCTACTGAATTATCAATACCAATTCAGTTAACAACCTATATTTTTCTTACAGTTCTCTTATCTTAATACCGATCAAGCTCAATACTAGATGGCCCTGACATTTGGCAAGACCACAGACCAAAGAAGTATGACTTCATGGTTTATATGATGGGCAGCTGAATTTTCAGATTGGTGAAAATAAATATAAATATAAAGCATTAGTGCATTTTGCAATATGTTGTGTTTCCAGAAGGACTTAGAAAATAGAATTTTAGGAGGTTTATGAGATTAAAAATGCTGAGAATTAAAGTAACACAAACACAGATTTTTTTAAGTTTTGAAAAGCAGATATTGATGGATCACAGATCATGTATACTTTTAAACTTACATAGTGATCAAAACAGTGACAGTAGAAGGTGCTTCTTAGAGCTTGCACCTTCTCAAAACTCTATGAAAACAAATGACTAGTGATAAAATTATTTTAATGTGCCTTATAGCTGTGGGCAATGCAGCTGAGACAAGTTGTGTTGCATGGTACCCCATGTTCCACTGATGATATCGCTAACCAAGTTCTGTTCCAAAATATTTGACTGGCAACAATTCAGCCAAGATGAATACAGTTAAATCTCTGAAACTTTTGGTGAGTATAATTTACTTCAAAGTAAACCCGTAACCTGAGAAGGCTTGATCTTGAAATTGCTAGACTAAAAGAGCATGCAAAAATATGAGCCAGTGCTATTTTGTCCCAACTCAGTTTGACTTTACGAAAGTACATACGCCAGGAGAAAATATGGCCACGAGTAGTGTTTTTATGATGTTTTTTAATTACAACAATCCCAGTTCTGTTATTCTGTTATTCTACACAGCCTTACCCAATAGTTGTGTTGCAGCCATCCACATTTATATGATTTTTTTTTTAAAAAAAAAGGTTATTATTTATAATGTCAGGCCTGCATTTTGGGTGTAACTTCAAATGACCTTTGCTACACTTGATAGTATTTTTTTTACAGCAATGACACTCACAGAAAGAAATAGAGTGGAAATCAGTGCAGCTTTCAAATTAAGTAGATAATGGCATTAACATCTGCTGTGTAAAACAAGGAGAGCACAACTCCCAGTCTCAATTTTTTTGAAATTAGGTCACATCATAGGAGAATGGAAACCCTCTTCTAAATGATACATCTGAATGTAACAGTCCTTTTTCATATACTATAGTCATTTGAGATAATTTAGAATAAGTAGAACTTTATTTGTCATTTAAATATGCACATTAGCACTGAATACCACAAAGCAAGCAGTATTCACATTCCACTCAAGAGCAGAAATATTATCCTATAATTCATATGGAAATTTGTACCTGAAAAACAATGGTGGGAATCACCGAGTCCATACCGTTGTTTTGTGTGGCTGTGTATTAAGCATTGAAATAAACTTCCATTAGTTCACTTTTATTTTTCATATACAACTCAACAGCAGCTGTCGTTTTAAAATGAACGTATAAAATGTCTAATGTTGTAAATAATATAAAACATGGACACAAACAATAATGAGAAAATACCTTATTTTTGAACAAAACTGGTATGCATTTCAAGGTAATCAATCATCCAAATGAGAAGATGTGCTCGGTAGGGTGCTGGAGTATCGCAGGAGAGGGCACTGCTCTGTTAAGCCGTATATGATGATGTGGAAAACAGGAAAATGGGCTCACATACTGATAGTGAAGAAATATTTTTTGTGTGTGAGCAGGAGGGGACAGAGGGCTCTGGAGCCTGCCTTAGCCATCGTCCCACACAGCGAAGGTGGGGAGGGACCCCGGAGTGGGGGGAGCAGGACCGTCCGCTGCTGCTGTTTTGTGGCTGGCAGGTGCAAGCCCCCTTAATCTCATTCACTGCTAGGTGACCTTGCGATGACAGCCCAGCACCTTTCAAAGCTGTAAGTACTCAACAATATGCTCAGATAATATTTTAATGACTTCGAAAAACTTTTAGAAACAGCCTAGTCTGAAGGAATGTCTATGGGCAGACAGCAAGTGTTGTTAACATTAAAATTCATACAATGTTAATTCATTAAAGTAATAAAAATTCCCCTGCAATTTGTATTATTTCCTGTCAGGAGATGTGAAAATACAACAACAAAATCATGTTGCTTTTTTTTCTGCTTTAATTCACGTTTTGCCATTGATGCAAGAAATTCTCCCCACCTCTGAACTGGTGTAAAAATAGCTGTTACTCACAGGGTTGTTGTGACTACAGGTGGTTAAATTATTTCTCACAATTTGACAAAGCAGGCTTTGTTTATCTAGGGCACATCATTTGCAAACAGAGTTCACACTTCACAAATATATTCTCTGCTCATAATTGTTTAACGAGCAACATTTACAAACAAATACCTATGGTGGGGCTGGTTGTGGCCAGTGTCCTCTGCTCAGCATTTCTACTGTGTTGTTGGTCATTTTAGCCCCACCATTTTGTTTCTGCTCTTTTTAACAACTCAAGTGATTTAAAGAGGAAATGACACCTATTAAGTAATGACTGAGAAACAGGTATGTTTTTCCATATGATGGATCTTTTTTATTCAAAGCTCATTGTATTTTTCCATTCCCTCTGAGAACAGGCATAGGACTGGAGCTCACTGACTGACACTGAGGGCCATCCCAAAAACCCCAAAATACTCCACAGAAATAGCAGCAAACAAGCAGGGAACTAGCAAAACAGAATTGCTGCTGAGAATTTAAGTGGTATTTGTGAGCTTGGTCTCGCAATATTTCCTGAACTCACACTGCTCCTGTGAGGATTAATGGAACTTGTAGAAGATGTATATTACCATTATCTTCTTAATATATCTCATTGTTGTTTTTTTAAACCTGATAATACTTGGTTCTTTTCCTAAGCTTATTTGTCACAACCTAAAGAAATGCTTTTTAAGAATACTATTAGCATGGTCTTTCTCTGAGGCCCAGCAAAACAGTGAGCACTGCTGTTTGATGATATGATAACTCCCAGTATTTATTCAGAATTTAGTCACTACTGCTACCCTTTTCAGGCCAATATCTGTCTTTTGGCCTTAATCTCCCCCGAAAACGAAATGTTAGGAAAGGCAGAAAATGAAACAGAACTTTCAAACTTCCATCAAGCAAAAAAGCCACAACCAAAAAAACCCTTCATCCTTCTCTCGTTATGGTTTGTTGAATCTTCCTTTGTCTTGTTGTATAATAGGAATAATGTTCATGGCACTGGAGTATACACACAATAAATAGCTTCTGTGGTTATCAAACACCTCAGCTTCACTTCAGCATTTAATCACCCACAAAAGCCATTTCTTTGCCTTGTATACTTCTCTGCCACAAACATTATCCGGTAGCTAACATACACCCTGGAGTGCCAGACCTTCATTTTGCAGTCTGAAAGCTGAATTGGAAGAATGAAAAATCCAACCCTCAGTTTTTAAAATAACAGTTTAAAAGTTTAAAAGGGGCTAACAGTAACCAAAATCCCCAAGCCCCCATTAATGTAGTAGAGAAAAAGGGCTGTCTGAAATGGTTTCCCAAAATTACCTGCTGGAAGGACTCCAAAGAAAAAGCATAGTTATGATAGACATATGCTAGGAGATTATGATAATAACTTTGTTCTGGGAGGAATTAACTTTGCTCCCATATTAGAAATAACCCTAGCAGAGCCAGCAATTCTCTGCATAACACAACTTAGAGAAGTTTCTAACAATAAATATAAATGGCTCTCTCAAGCTGCTTTGGCAGACCCAAATGTTAATGACCTGAAAGGCATAAAGAAACATAATATAAAATTAATCTTCTCTGCCTTTTCCACGTCCCTCTCTTCATAGCTCCTCAGTTTGCCCCTTTAAGTTGTAGACAGCATTGAATTGTTCCTGAGACCTTCAAAACTGATGAACTTATTTTGTTCTTGGGCAGTCCTGCGCTGACAACCTGTATGCTCCTGATCAGTCTGTCTGTCCTCTACATTCATGCTTTCATCTCATCTTAGTCGGTCAGACAACCAACAGTGCCTGCCCAACCTAAGTTAATCCAGTTCCTGGATGGGTATTTGTGTCTTCAAAGTACTTAGAAGTCAAAAAGGGAGAGGGGAGAGAGAACTGGGCTTGTGGAAAACCTAGAGGATGAATGAAACTTTCTCCATTAAAGTCAGAAAGGAAATATTCTGGGATAAGAATAAGACAAGGAAAATGTGTCTGAAGAGAAAGAAGGAAAAACTGAAGGAAGGGTGGAAGGCAGACAAAAAGAGAAAGAGAATGGAATCTCTACAGAGAAAAAGTAAAGAATTTGGGTGACCAGAGAAAATAATGGATCAGCAAAAGGAGGAGAGGTAATGCTATAAAGAAAAAAAAAAAAAGAATATGACACAAGAAGAAGGAAAAACTAAACAAGTTTCACAGTGACTGGAAGTAGAACTGAAGTTTATTAAGAAAGAAAAGGCACTATAATACTGGAAAGAGGGACAAAGACCTGGAAATGAGAAAGGGGAGGTCAAAAGAGAAAGAAGGGATGAAAGAAAAATACTAGAGGGAAGAACAAAGCAGCTGACGTTAGGCTGGTGGATGTATTTTTCAGTGCTTTGGCCACTGTGAAATTATAAAAGTGAAAACCTGGGGACTACTGTATTATACCTGCTCTTGTATAAGCTATAGTTGGATGAGAAACACCATGTATATACAAGCAGAGAGTCCTTGCATTGGAGCTTACCTCTTTTCCTATATCCTTTTGATTTATTCTGAATTTGTTAATGTGAGTTAAATGGAAGGATTATAAGGTGAAGCAGCAAGACGAGTGAGTGTGCATTGGTGCATGTTAGCAACCTGCCCCTGATTCTCTGGGGAGGAATTTAAAGAGAAGAGTTAGAGTCTTTTGCCTGCATGAGGAGGGAGGCTGCTCCAGGTCCAAAAAACAGCATAGGAAACAGTTCAGGGGCAGACATTGTTTGAGCCGTTTCTTGTAGAAAATGTCCCTTTTAGCAAGAGCAGAGGTTGTCAGAATGTTACTCAAATAAAATTGTCCATTTTAATTTCCAGTATCTGTGATGTTATGTTTGGTCTTAATATGAGGCTCACAGAGAAAGACTCGTTATAGTAAGAAGGTTGCACATTTACTGTGTTAGATAATATGATGCATTGCAGCTTTACCAGTCCATCTTCAGAAGACTACAACAGAGGCAGGTAGAGTGAAGTCAGGAATATGCCAATTCAGATATATTATTAAAAGATTAATTTTAATTAAATATACCAGCAGGTGGAGAGAAGGATTTACACCAGGTATTCACCCTGCCCCCTCTCCTGCACAGCACGTATCCAGCTACAGGAAACGAGGAAGGAAGTCATCTCAAGGGGGAAGTGAACAGAGAGATTTATTTGCTGCTGTGTTGAACTTTGTCATGTTAAAGCGTCCTGCCATCTAATGGAGTTCCCAGTCCTGATTCGGTCAGTTCTCAGGGGTCCCCTATAGAGTGAATAGGAAGGGGTGGGTATGAAAAATCACATTCATGAAAGCAGAATGCTGACCTGTTAAGGAGAGGGTTTTATTTATATTCATCTCATTCAAGTGTCTTAAAAAAAATCACATTACAGAGTCATTTTCTTGCCTTTATCCATTCAAATGGCCCAAATAAATATTGCATTATGTCATATAGATTCACACAACAGGCAGAGGAGGTCCCACTGCAGGTCACCTCGCAGCCAAGGGCATTCCCAGGGGGAACCAAAAGATGGGATTTAAAGGCCCAACAGGAAGGGGAATTTTAAAGCTGGACCTTTCACAGTCCAAATAAAAAAAAATAAATACTGACCTCAGGTTAAAGTGTGGATGCAGTCACCCTCTCCTCCTGTTATTCTATGTTACCTGAGCCTGCTAGGTCCAGCCCCACTGGTGGCATAAGCAGAGGAAGACTAACCTGTGGCTGTTTAAGGCACAAGTAGTGAGCTTAGGTGCTTTGGCCTCTCTGGATTTAGGAGTTCCTCAAGGTGTCAGGGAAGCTGAGGTACCTACAGGATTAGACAAGGTGATACAATGTCATTAGAAACCAGCGAAACCTAAATGTTGGACTTAGGTTCCTAAGGAGGCATTGATATCCTTAAAGTCCCCCTTGTAAATTGAGCCCCATGTTTCTTCTCCCATAAAACTGTCTCTGTCAGCAGCATTGTTCCTTTCAGAAATGTTCATTTTGATATTTTTTCCTTTATATATCCTCCTTTACATTCTTTGTTGCTTCTACAAACTTATGAAATCGCTCTATTATATAGAAATGTAAGTCGCTTAAGTCATCTAACAATATTAGCTCAGTTCAATACACTCAGGATGAAACAGCTGTATAAGCTTTAACCCTTTATGCCAGTCTCTGTTTATTATCCTTACTTATTTGACTCACAAGCTGAAATAGCTTCCTTGTCCTGAGCCGTGCACTTCTCTCCTTCTGACCGAGCTGCTAAATGTTCTGGTTGTTCGGCTCACTTTAATAGCTTTCGTTTTGCATTCACCCTGGCTTTTCAGCACATTACAAGTGGGACTGGAAACACAGCCTCTCATTTAAGGTTGCCAGACACTCTGCTGATTTCAGTTACTTAGAGCTTAGCCAAATGTCAGCTGTTTGGGATAAAATAATGTTCTATGTCTTGTGTCTGCCCTAGGCTGGATTTTTTGAGAAAATTTCAGTCAAGGTAGTTGATCCCCATTCAAGAGCAAGGTGAGGGATACTATGCAGGTTTTCTTATATTGAAAAATACTGGTATCACTGCTGTGAAGAATTTCACCTTTTCTTAGCAGTGAGGCGTGGACTATGGCTTGGACTAAGTGGTCTTTGTATCTAGCCTACAGACAAGAGAAATCCAGCCTGCACGGGGCTGCCCATTGCCCCAGCTTGGTTTGCTGTTGAAAGTCAGCCCACTTAAGTGGCAATATATGCCAGTGTAGGCAGTGCTAGCGGGGAAGCAGGCTTTGGTTCCCCTATTTTCCCCCATGGGCTGCTTCACTACTGGGAGTCCCACAGTCACTGGGATAGGAGGGCAGAGCTGATGTGGGAATAAGCCCTCTTCCTACTAATGTGCAGCCCATGCAACTTTGCTGGTTCCAGGTCTGCACTGGGACTGTGAAAAGCAGTTCTGCTCCTATCGAATTTGTCCCAGGTCTTGCTGCAACCTGCACGCACTGCTGTTCTCTGGGATGTAAGGCTCCAGGGATCACGTTGAGGTCACAAGTAGCTGCATCCAACCTTTGACTTGATCAGCTGAAATGGGGAGTGACAGGGACTTGAGCACAGACTTCAGGATGAAACAGTGGCACCAAGTGACTCCCCAGGCTGGGGACTGGGGAAGAAAGATCAGATGTCTGTGTGCAGAACAGACATCAAATGACATCAGGACCACAGGGTGAAGGGTTGGACTCCAGTAAAATATATTGCATAGAGTGGCAGGATTGTTGGGTGACTCCAGGCAATAAGTTAAACCAGAATTCCCAGAAGACATCAATAACTGTATTTTATTAATTTCCTGGGTCCCAATTTCAGACTGGGATGTTTGATTTGTGGGAGTGGTAAACATTTATATCTGACACAACTGAAAGGGGTTTTGCATGTATACAGGGATGCTGCAGAGTCCTCACAAGGACTCAGAAAAATCAGATTCTAGATATATGTAGTTGAGAATCCAAAATTAGAGCAAGCTTTCTATTTTCATCAAAATTTGTTTCAGCTTTAGCCTAGAAATAATAACAGCACCATAACTATCCACTTGATGAGACTTATTGAGAACAATCCCCACTGTTTGAGAAAAGTAAATTGGCAAAGCACCCAGGTGCACTGCTGGCAGGGCAGCATTCGTAGGAGGCTCTGCATGGCATGCACTTGCAGGTGTTATATCTCTGTGTTATGCCACGGCAGGAGTTGCATGGCTCTCCTCACTGCCAATACAGCTATCCTGCTCGCAGTGTGCACCAGAGACAAGCTCAAAAATAACCAACTCTGCCTTCGGGGAAGGTACGAAAAGTGTGCTATAAATATAGTCTCACAGCACACACCAAGCAATGAGGAGCTGACAAAACACAGAACAGCTTGTTAAGCGGGGGTTGTCCATCAGGTATGATGGCTGGGGTCGGGCCTTGCGAGCAGCTACACATTAGCCATGCAGTTAAGGGCCATACCAGAGTGAATGCAAAAAATGAGCCAAATCAGTGTTGCCCAAGCCATCTTTTCTAGCATTTGAGGGCTGGTTCTGAAAACTTTAATGAAGTTCTTGCAAAGCCTTTCTCTGTGTGTATGTGTATGAAATTAAACTCATCACTCAGTCATTTTTTATAAGCTGCTTTTGTTCCTTCTTTTTACATATACTCATTAATCTGCATTTCTTATTTAAAATTAAATGAAAAAAGTATCCTGATATCAATGATGATAGTATTTTATCAAAGAATATCTTCTAAAGATGACACCTGATATTTATAGTGTCTGCATTCATTGTGGTGGCATCGTAATACTGTAATTATTTGATATAATAATAGGTATTATTTCTCTGTGTAAATCTTACCGCAATCCAAGTAGCCAATTTGGCTCATTGATTCTCCCTACCAGGAGTATCCATCCACCAATGATTTCCTGTAAATCTAAACCATGATAATAAGGAGACCAGGCCACGTTCATTATTTGTTACCTTCATCAAAGGCAAAGTATAACGTCAAGGATACATTTGACCTTATTATCTTTAACTCAGTGTTAAATTTATAATAACATTCATGAGGATGTTAAAGTACAACACATGACACCGGACCCAGATTAAAAGCATTAGTGACAAAATCAACATATTATTGGTTTAATCCACAGTAACAGAAAGGACTTCAGGCTGTTGCAAAAAGCTTGCAAAATCAGCTTAGAACTAGAGGAGAATTTTTCAAAATGCAGAGAACAAAAGTGAATGTTTGTGAAAGCAAAGCACTGCAGTAAAGCCAGACTGCCTTCAAGTTGCAACTACTGAAATGCTTTCCTTGAGTGAGAAAGCTAAGCAAGATTCGGTGCTTCTGTTTATTGGGATTGTGTTGATTAATGCAAGAGGGGTTTTGGAAAAACCATGTAAGATACTACATTTAAACAGGAAACAGATGGCCCTTAACTGGGCATGCAGGTGAGGAAACAGTGGCTTCCTAATTTCACTGAGCCAGCAAAACAAGAAGAAACGTAACGCCTTGTTTGTTCCCTTCAGTCCAGTATGCACTGGTTTTTATATTACTTTTTTTTAATGTATTTTAATTTTTTTGCACACACTGGTAACAAGACTACAGTCTGACCAAGGACTCATTCCTGATGAGTATCCTTCCTAATCATGTATATTTTCAGAGATGTAAACCGTTCCCGCTGAATTACACATACAACGGTATTAAGGCAAACAACAGAAATCCATGCAAAGTTAACTATTTGCAAGGCATGATGGGCCTGGGAGAAACCACAATAATTTATAGAATGCATTAAAACTGGATTGCAAAGAAATTTATGATAGGCAGCCACACAATAATAAAAAAACAAAGATTAATTAACATAAAAATTCTAGCTGTCATATTTCTCTAAGTAGAAATAATTGCAAGGCAATTTTATTTCATTGAATGAACCTCCAAAGAGGCACAGAGTAAAGTCAACATGAAAATGAAAGTCACCTTTAGACCAGTAAAAGAACAGGCCACAACTGTCTGGGTGGTCTGGTAGTAATGCAATTAATTTGTAAAATGCAACTGTGCTGGAAACAGTATGAAGTTAAGGACATAAGAAAATGTAAAAGATTTTTAAAAATCTGTTTTCCTTGCAGTTTTGGAAATTTATGATAAATGCAACACCCTCAAAAAGCAGACATAAAATAAGATAAAAGGAGTGAATCAAGGAGAGGAAAGAAGATTTTTTTTTTTAATAACACTCACAGGGTAATTCTGTATGAAAAGTAGTATAAGCCCGACCTGTATAACAGTGTGTGCATATAAATATACACATATATACTTGCCCCACACAGATATACAAAAATCAAACACAGAAAGCCATATCTTAGGCACAAAATGGAATGACACCAGTTTTACCGCCAAAGAAGAACCTTTCCCAGAGGTTTGAGTTTGCTCTCTTTTGCGTCGCTCTGAATCAGGAGATACCCCACTGAAATCAGTCAAATCCCATCTCTGAGACTGGCTATTATATTCCTCTGGCTGACTTGGAAAACAAAACCTGAGTTATTTCTTTTAAGTCACTCCTCATCTGCAACCTGTGGCTGCTGGTGGTGTATCAGAAACGGCTAATGCCACTGAAGTGGGAAGTGGAATGTTTTATAGAGAAAACTTCTGGGTTTGACCTGTCCTGACTACTTTTGCAGACTGCCACAGAGCAGTTGCCACTGGTGTGCAAGCACAGGGGAAGCTGACCTGTTTGCCCTGCTTTCATCCTCTCTAATTAAGCCGGAGCAGATACATTCCTTGTCAAAATTGATAGCTGGTGGCAGATCCAAATGAATTTTCACATATTTCTGATGATGTACAATACAGTCCTGTTGTTTATGCAGCATTATGCTGTATGCCAACATGATGCACCATACCATGTAAGACTCTGGCAAACTTACAAAGGAGAGCGGGAACAATTTTAATAGCTTTCTTTCAGATTGGATGGTAGGTATCTGATCTAAATGTTAGGTGATTTCTCTTGAAGTGCATATCAGTAAAGGTTGATGATTTAAACATCTCCAAATACTTTTAATCTTCAGATGTTTTAGTGCCAAGCTCTTCTAAGTGAATATAATGGATTTCAATGTTGAGAACACTGAAGAGGGTGGGGTTTTCATATACATGCAACTGCAAGCATCTTTAATGCCCTTTGAAATGTAGTAGAACAAAGCTGTTTTCTTCTCTGATTTAGCTAAATTGAAGTGAGGGTTTATTTCCACTTCGACTCATTTAAAGATGTATTTCTTTCTCTGCATTGTATCGGAATATAATATTGTAGTTAGGAAATTCAGATGGACTTTGTCTACTGTTCAAAGTCTACTTTGAAGTCATCAAATTTTCTTTATCATCAGTTCTTAGTTTAGCATTTTATACATAAATATTCTGATTGGATTCAAGTTTCCAAAATTTTCAGCTAAAAATTTGCTTTTCTATTTATATTTTTTTATATTTCCTACTTTTTTCATTCATGTAAATTTGGTTAAGAGGCTAATACTTCAAACACATGGAGAAAAGGGGTGTGGTGTTGTGGCTAGACCACAAGGCCAAAAAGAGAAGTGCGTATGAAATAAGCCTCTGGTTTTGTAACTTACGGTTCCCCTTACATATCTGTTCCGTTAGCTTAGTTTCCCTGTCATATCATGAACCTCCAGCTTCCTCCTTCTGGCTCCTTATCCTGTGAGTTACACTTTCTTGGACTCCATTAATGTCACTTAAGTATTTGAGTGGATCATCTCGTATTTCCCCTCTGCATTTTGTACTGCAAATCAGGAGTCAAGGATATTTACTCTTCTTGTATCGCAACTGGGTTCTTACTTCGAGTTTTCTGGTCTTTCAGATGAGTGTCTTGCTGACTATCTGCTTCAGAGGGCTGCTGTGATATTTAAATCAGTCATTTTTGTTATTAAAGCACACATAGGAGCAAGGGACAATGCCCCCCTCACCCACGCACCTCTTAAGAACGCGCCTTCAGACAACAGATCTGCACAAAAAGATCTCTGACTCCCTGCAGGACATTAATGCAGCAAGGCACTGATCTCTCTGTAAAGTGCCACATTTTCAAAATCACCTCAGCAATCAGCAGTTCCTAAAATTTGGCCTCAATTACACGAACTGAGCTCTTTGGAAGGTCCATCCTGATTTTTGTTGAATGTGCACATTAATCAAAGATGGAGAGTGTGGCGTGCTGACAATACTTTGTTCTGTAAAAATGTATCTGTGCTGATAATGCCTGAATTTGTTTTGCTTTGAACCAGCTGTGAACTCACACCGGTGAGTGCGAAGTAGGTATGAGATGATGCCAAATCAGAACAGCCCTTATTTTATATCCACTTTCAACCAGTGATAAACCTATGCAAGGAACAATAAAATCCACATGTTCTAACTGGACCAAATCTTGCATATGGTTACATGTCTGTGCACGTTCATCTTGCAGAAGGACAAAGCGTGGTGGGAGGCTGTGCGGATCTGTGCTACCACTGCTCGATGCAGGGCTCGGCAACTGAGCAGCTGAACAAAGCCAGCCTGCTCTGAAACAGGAGTAGGAGTGACTACTTAAAATGAAAAAAGATAGATATCACGAACAGGTTACTTGGGGCAAGCTCAGGGTAGAGCAGAACAGCCATGTAAGTTGTAGTAAATAAAGGAAATGTCATTCGTAAGTCTTAAAAATACAATACCATTAATAACTCCAGTAATAAATAAAATGTGCTGCACTATCTGCAATGATTACACACATTCAGACTATTATTTTTGGTGACTAGTTGTAAAGATTCCGGTGTATTGTTGAAATAACAGTATAAAGGGTCTGGGTGGTGATGAGGCTTTTGCTTCCCCAGGCTTCCTTTCACTGCCTTTTGTTCAGCAATTTTTATAGACCTTGTAAAAACTGGAATTCCCTATCCTACTAACGAGACATTAACATGCAAAATAGGGTGATATGAAATGCTATATTTTTATGAAACTAGCTATATTCCTGTAATCCTCACAACAGCAATATTCCTTGATCATATCCACTGCATGAATTTACCTTGCCTGAGACTGCATTTGTGATGTGGTAAAATTAATGCACTAAGACAATAGTTTAGCAAAACCTGTCCAAGAATATGCAAATAAACTCAAACTGAAATATAACTTAGTTTATGGTGTATGGTATTAAAAAAAAAAATCTTTGCTTTGTTTATTTGCTTTCAAAATATGATTCTAGGCTTTAGTGTCAGAAATAAGGGGAGATCATGAATGCTAAAAAAATATAAGTATACTCAAAAAATTTGATAGTGAAAGAAACCAATTAAAGCTTGGTAATGATTCGTAAATTGCAACGAGCAATTCAAGAAATGTTTAAAATAGAAGCAGCAGTGGTATATGCAGTATTTGAACACCCTATCTTTTGTGACTGTGCCGTCAAAGTCCAATACAAACACAACATGCTGTACCTAGAGAATCACTTGGTGCAAAAACACTACATATTTTACAATCTAGATGTTCAGTTATGATGAATGTCAACAAAAGCAGCCACAAGAATGACCCTCCTGACTGCACTTCAAAATCTTGCCAAGAAATGTATTCCCTATACTGTCATAAACAATCTATTTGCCTTCATTGTCTGCTGATAAACATTTCCTATCCATTCTTTTGAAGCACGTAATATTGACATACTCTGAGATAACAATAGGTAGTCTAAAATAAAATCCGTTTGGGTTAACTCTTATGTTCAAGGTCTACTTTCCTAATAAATATAGCGATTTTTAATTGTTGTAAGCAGCCATCAAATACTGTGAAATGTTTTGGGTGTCACAACTTTAGACACACTGCTGTGTGTTAGCAACATTATCATTTTCCAGTGGTGACACAGCTTTCTTGTGCAGAGCTGATACTCCTAAATTGGCAGTGTAGTCTGAAAAAACCCCAGGAATATTGTTTCATCAAGCAGCAGCATAAAGTGGCTTTTTTTTCTTTAGCTTAACTGTTAGCAATCGAGTCAGAGCATCCTGCCAGTTATCAGTAAACAACTGATCCATAGTCTCTCAGAGACCTGTATCTCTAAACATATTTGTCAATCAATTTGCCTACTTTGTATTAACAGCTATACTGGCCGTGTTTACAATGTCAGGAATGTTTACTGAATTAAACATAGTTGTCATGCAGATAATAGTATTAAACCATCGGTATTAACATTGACTCACTATAGTTCCAAGCCATGATTTTAATGCATGGTATCTTACCACAGACAAAGACAATACAGTAAAAAGTCACTTTAAATATGGAATAATCATATTGTGCTATATTACACCGATGTCTAAGTCAAACGGGTGTTTCAGAAAAAAAAAGAAAGAGGTTCCACATACATTGATCTTTTATCTCAGGTGTTGATGAGTCAAGAGTCATGGCGCACTTCCTAAACATAATTTCAAGGCCGTTTTCCATGTTTTACACTGAAGGTTTTCTGAACGCTTATCACATCTTGTCCAACCCATAGGAGGGAGCTAACTTTTACCACATCCCTTTTACAGCTTGAAAGAGTTAAAAAACTGGCATGTATTTATTAGTCGTAATTATAAAGGTGACTGTAAGCCGGGCACCAGGGCTTTGTGTCTGTATAGTGCGGTCTATCTACTAGGCTACTGTCAATAAGTCTGATAATACATAGAAATATAGGTATCTTTATGACAATTCCCAAGGAAGGAGGAATAACAGTGTCGAGGTTCATATTTTTTCCAGACACAAAGAAAGAAGTGATGAAAGAGAGAAACAAACACAAATTCAGTTTTGTTTTTCTTCACCCTCTAAATTAGAAAAGAGTATTTCTAAAAGCATCTATGTAGTCTGATATTCTGTACAATATTTGTTCTAAGACGCTACATTGCTAAGACATCTATCTGAGTCACAATAGCTGAATTATGCATTGTATTCCAAAATAAATACTCAGAGCCCTAGCACCTGCTGCTTGAAGTCTGTAAGGAAATGCATTTGTAAGGAAGGTAAAAATCTCTTAGGAAAACTGGCAATATCTCCCGAGAATCTTCAAGATGTGGGGAAAAATGTGTCATTTTCTCACCAATAATCTGCACTTTTATCTTACATGAAACAATTTTTCACAAAAAAAGTCTGCACTCCTTGTATTTGATAAAGCAGAAGAATTAGAAATAGGTCCAATTTCCTTTTGAAAAGCAGGCTGCTTCTGCTTTTGATTGGCCTTTTCCATGACCCTCTATACAAGAAGACAGATAATAAATATAATGATTTGTACTGAAAAGAAAACTGTAAGGATAATGGCCCAAACAGTGTAGTTTTTTATAATGTTACCATAGTAAATAATAGCAGTATGGTTCGCATGGTTATAGTTATGGCTGTATCCGTGTTTCCATTATAAATCCTGGTTTTCATAAGTTTGTAATTTCATTTTAATAAATTTTCTCTTGGATGAACTGCAACATAGAAGGTTTCAACAAGGAACACTTTTCCTTTAATTTAAAAAATAATAATTTTTTTTGGCTAGTCACAAGCCATCTGTTAATCAAAAAGAACAATTTACTTGTTTATAACAATGTTTTGCACCATCTAACAGAAGAAAAAACACAAACCAACAACCAAGCTTTAAATGAAGTAATGAAACCAGGCAATTGATTAACCTATAGCAAACTGTCATCAGTCTTGATTGTGAAACAAGTTCTTTTGCTCATCTGCTAAATGTACTTTTTGACTACACATACTAATACCTCCTCCAAGCCCCCATTCTGCAGTTAAGCATATGCTTAAGCGCTCTCTTGAATAGGAATGCTTTCCAGAGCTCAGGCCCTAGAATTATATACATATTTAATTAGATGGTAGTGCTCGAAGATAATTCAATCCTCTCCAAACAGCATGTGGTTTTATTGACTTCTGCGTGTCTAACAGCAGTGTATTTTTGCATTTGTGTATTAATGACCAAGTATTGCTTTCTTCCCTCCACACTATTCCTTCATCTTGATGGGCATGTTTGCTAATCAAGGAAAGGTGAGAGTACACCTGAATATCTGCTTAATCCTATGGTGCCTCCGCATACAGCACTCACTAATTTCACTAAGTATTTTATGTTGCACAGCCTGAGCAAAATTATAGCTTGTTTACCATGCATTTCCTTGATTGGTCTGTGTCATAGCTCTGGAATTACCGAAATGCGGAGATGTGTGTTAATGGGGAATATTATTCATTAAACATAACGGCAACAGATCTATTTTGCTATACATTAATATACTATAGTGTTTCACAGTGCTACACTAATCTATTTTACTTTACATGGCTAGATATTAGTGACATAATTTAGTAGTGACATAATTTAACAATCTAAATATAAAAAGAATATTTCATCATTGAATAACAATATATAAATATCAGGGGTCCATGGAGCTGCAACATTTTAAGCAACCATGCTTAGGGAAGTTCAGATCATCATGTTTGGAAAAGATCTCCTCTGAATAAGTCAAAAACCCGACCTGGGCAAACACCAAGGAGTCAAAGGGCCCCAGCAAGAGCTGCCGATTATTACTCTGCAATGATCCTTCTTGTTTCTCCTTTTCAGAAAGGGAAATATCTGCTGTCGTACCCAAAGAGAAGCTGAGTATCTTGGCTGTCCACAGCTGCCAAGACCATCAGGATCTTCTGCAAAGTGGGGGTGGGATAACTCTTCTGAGGGGAGGTGGGATAACTCTGCTGTCTTATGCAGGGGAGCCAGCACCGCAGCAGCGTTGTGCAAAGGCTGCTCCAGTGCTCAGTGGATCGTGAGGACTCCGTCTGTGAATATGCTTTACATTCAGGGTTCTGGGTGAATTCTGGTCTAAAAATAGGATTCAGCTTTTATTCCTACATCCTGAACACCGGACTCATTCTTGGCCTTTATCCTGTGCTAGAGCATCTGCACTTACTCGTATTCAGCAGAGCTGCTGCCTTCCCACTGCTCAAGGACACTCCATGCCAAACAAAGCTGGCTTATGCCAACTACCCATGCCTGTGGCTGGGGGCTTGGGGGTGAGCAAAAGGGGCAATGCAAAGCTACAGGGTGGCAATATGGGGAGCATGCCTAGGCCATGTGACTCCCCGCCCATGCCCATGTCCCTCACCAGATCCTTTTCCTCACTGCTTGCCCTGATGTGTAATCCCATCTACTGGGAATCTAGCAACCAGAGAGGGCGCTGTACGAGGGCCATCAGGAGCCTCCATTTATCCCTTGCCTGCATGATAAACAGCTCTACAAATGTTAATTTCTCCAATGTTACTAGAAGTACAAACAGTACATATTGCTTCAACACTGCTGTGCACGGCTTGTGCATTTAGAGGGAATGTGTTTAGTTTTTATATTTATTTACTAGGGACACAAATTTTAACAACATGAAATATTTTGCTTGTATGGTATGAACACCAATAGTTTAACATAAACTATGGAAGGAATCCAGGCTGTGTTGACATATTTTATGAATGTTATGGGATGCCAGATTGGAGGTGTACATCTGTGTGGGCTGGCCAGTCATCCCACTGCCGTCTGTGTATCTGTATGCTTAAATGAATTAGCTATTATAAAAACACTGCATAAACAAGTTTAATGCTGTACACTTTCCTTTTGCTGATATAAAAGTATCTGAGTCACAGTGAAGCAAGCTAACAACGATATTCCATTGCTCTTTCACTACTCTCATGTAAAAGTTGGAAAGCTGTGCACTTTAAACCATGCCATCTCCAATGCTGAGGACCCCCTCTCCCTTTGAGTCCGTCTCCCTCCATGTCATTGGCAGCAATCTTCTTGCAGCCCCTCATGGCGGGAAGTACCACTGCATAATCCCGCAGTCAAAATCATTACCCAGCAACTGCCATCCACAAGGTCACTCAAGGTCACTAAAATCCCTTCCAACCAGCCCGGGCACGGAGCAATGACTGCCAGAAAGCGGCACCAGATTGCCCTGCTACCAGTGCCAGGATACCAATATAGAAGTCAGGAGCTGTGAGGTACCTTAGGGATTCCTCATACCTGAGGCCATCATGCTGGCTATCAAGGCAGACATGGGAATTGTAAAGAAATCTTTTTCCTTCTGTGTACCTGAAAATGCTACTACAATAACTCTTTGTTGCTACCTTTTTTTACACAGCACATGGCAACAAAGGCTTTGGGTTCAATTATTGTAACCTTTACATTTGTCAGAGGATAAACATAGAAACCTCGGTGGTCAACGAACTTGGTAAGAAGTAGGATACTCAGCACTGAGAGAAATCACAGGCGAACAGGGAAATCAAGCCGTTTCTATTTTACTGTATAAATAAACATTTATAAGCTCGACATTATGCATCTTGGTCTGAATATGCTGGTCAAATGGAATAAAAAACTGGATTAGAAGAAAAGTTTGTGTGTTTACTTACAAAATTTATCTTTGAGTTAATTTAGAAACAATAAAACATTTGATTTTTTTTTTTTCAGCTAACAGTTTGTAGGCTAATTTTGAATTTGAATTCATTCCAAGCATGATAGCTTAGATATGCCCCAGATGGACTTTCTGTTCTGTTCAAATCGCTTGACAGCACCATAACAGCCATTTGTAACTAAGTCTGCAGAAATGGGCTGGCACTTGCAGCCTACTAGCGTTGCTGATCTTTTTGTATGGGAAAAGCACCCATAAATCACAGTGCATTAAAAAGGCACACACATCCCAAGCAAACATCATGGAGAATCCATTGTCCTGTAGATAAGTATACAAATAAGTGCAAAGCATCACTTAAGTTTTATATAAGGCACATATTTTTTTGGAAGGCAACCAATGCAGTTTCACATGCTGTACTTTTTCTAATCTGACTGACTCACAGTCTTGTGATAGTGAGATAAGCTAGGTAGGCAAATTTTTACAGAGTTGCAATTACTGAAATTGTCATTACGCTGCTCACTGTAAAATAAATATAGATAGAAGTGAAATTATGCACAGGCTAGAAGTAGAAAGTGTTTTGCTTCTGTTTGCTAAATTAATCTCTTCCTAAATGGCTGCAGGCCAGGTAGGTTAGCATTTGTGGTTTCAAAGGTTTTCAGCGCTTGCAATGAGCCATGAAATTACTGCATGCTGCTGAAAATGGCAGCTGATGAAAGGAAAAGAGCGAATCCCAAAGGCAGAAAGACAGGAGGAAGCAAAATTACAGGCAGAAAGTCTGATTTTTGATGTTGCTCATTGTGAAATGTACACCCAAACTTTTAATAAAACATAAAACATTAATAAACCTGCTAACAATTCCTTACAATTTCTTTTGAAGTCTCAGTATAATTTCTGAATACTTATTAAAACAGGCAATGATTCAATGGTGGCTGAGCAGTTTCTGTCTGTCGGATATGGTATATTGGTAATACTAGTGACTTTTGAAATTAGATTTTTATTGATGTTTTTTAATTGAATTATCCAAAGGATTGATGTTTTCTGTTAATAATGTGACCCTAAAATCTTGAATTGTTGATCAAATTTAACTAATATTAAATTAGATATTCAGTGGTAAACCACACTGTCTGATCAATGGTGTTTCACCATTCCAAATCTCAGCTTGGTTGGGAAAATAAATCTGGCTTCAGCTAGTCATGTTGCTAACACCTAGTTTATTATATGACATGTATATGCCACAGGAATGTTGGCATCACTGGGAGGGATGAAACAATGATTTTAAGCACTACGAAAAGGAGGGTACTAGCAGAAGATTCTTGCACAGCAATAGCTGGGATGCTTCAGTATAGTACCATTTTAGTTTAAAAGGAACATATGGATGTACAATTCCTTTGGATTGGTATCATGCCATCAATTTTTTTGGCTGAATTGCCTACTACTTTCAAAGACTCACAGTGTGGTAGGATCTTCTGTAATTACTTTGTAATTATTAAGACACAATATTTCATAGAAGAAACTTGTTAGCAAAGAGAAAAATTAATTTTCAATTTTTAATATTACAAAATTGGCTTTCTATTAAAAAAATACTGAACAGATTAATGAATTATCCTAGAATCTGGTTATATTTTTCAGGGCTCTGGGCAGGCAGATAACTTGCTCACTGTGATCAACCATACTGTAAAATGGGCTACTTCCTGGTAGAAATAAGCTTGCATCTAATATCTTTGGGGCTGTGGAAGCTTACACTTTTCTGATATAATTGGTTATGTAATGTCTGCTTTTACAGGCCCTTTAAAATAGGTCTGAATTGAGCAAGGCAAGCAGGCAAGAACTGAATTCAATACTATGTCTAGAAGGAATCAGGGATGGAAAGTAGGCTCACATCCTAAAATTTCATTGATAGACGTGACTGGCTTTGAAGGTTTCTTTACCTTAAAACAGAACTTTTGACCTGAATTGTCTCCGAAACATATGCCAATACGTACAAGGACACAGAAATGGTCTACGCTTAGAGGTGGCCGCTAGAAATAGGACTGCAATATAGGATGTGATGAGAGGAGAAGGTATTTCAGCAAAGGAAGCTGGACAAAACAACTTCTGGCATGTCAGAGGCTCCTCAGGATCTGTGTAGGAAAAAAGAGTTCTTTGGCTTTTAAGGTACTGTACACCTAAGAAGGAAGAACACAGAAAATTGCAAGGAATGCTGTTATTTACCCAGGGAGGTCAACTGAATCAGGGAAATCACATTGTAATTTGAATGCAGACTTAGAAAAATCATAGCCTTCCTGAACAGGTCCCCAGCTGCAGAGCTGCTGTGGCCAAATCTCTTCTGAACAGAAGAATGCGGTGGCCAGGTAAAACTGCAGGAGGAATGCCACAGGTAAGAAGAAAGTAATTGCTGAATTGGAGTCATAAGCATGTACATGCACACAAATTGGGATTTTGTGTGCATAAGTTCAGTATGTGGTAATGCATGTGCAAAATGTCATGCCCTTATCTGTTCAGTAGCTCATTCATACCGCACTAATCACTGTCTCAGCACCTAATGTTGAACACTATAAATATTTTATTATCCACACAAAAATCAGAGGTGGTAACTGAGCTCAAGCTGTGCCCTGAGGAAAATAAAGCAAATTGTGCCACATAATAAAAGATAGATATAGAAAACCATTGCATGGACATCATTCATATTCATATTGAGGAGCCCTATATTATAAGTAGAGTAATCACATTATTCATTATATATTGTACACTATAAAAATAGAAAGTGTGTACTACACATATTGTAGCTTAAGAAACATATTTAATTACTTTTTTATTAAAACTTGTAAAATAAGAAACAAACATGGAACATGCTTACCTCTCAGTGTGATAGGAAGAATTTACTGTTGCACTACAGAAAAAGACAGCACAACACATGTCCAACATTTGCAAACAAAATTGTATATATCCAGTCTATGGTCTTCCTTACCAGACTGAAAGAATCTTATAGAAGACAAACAATGCCAACAGATATTGTCACACATGCACAAAGAATAGCACTGACCTTCATGGAAAAACACACTCATTCTGAAGCTGACTTTTAAAACCAAAGATATTTCTGACTTTTTAAATCTTAATAGTCTAGCAACTTTCCCCTCATCCTCCTTAATGAAAGAAAGAAGGAAAGAAGGAACGAACGAATGAAAGAAAGAAAGAAAGAAAGAAAGAAAGCCAGAAAGAAAGAAAGCCAGAAAGAAAGAAAGCCAGAAAGAAAGAAAGAAAGAAAGAAAGAAAGAAAGAAAGAAAAGAAGAAAGGAAGGAAGAAAGGAAGAAAGGATGGAAGAATGGAAGAAAGGAAGAATGGAAGAACGGAAGAGAGAAAGAGAGAAAGCCAGAAAGAAAGCCAGAAAGCCAGAAAGAAAGAAAGCCAGAGAGGAAACAGGCAAGCAGGCAAGCAGGCAAGCATCCCTAGGAATTAAAGTCTATGGAAAAATACATGAGAAAAAAATTAGTCAGGAATAACAGAAAATGCTAATGGTATGAATACACCTGAGTTTTGGGCTGAATTCTGTGGAAGTCCCCATTTAAAAAATAAAACCAATGGCAAAAATGAAGATATGGAAATTTACAACTGAAGCAAACTACATGCTGGCAGCATCACTCTTTCTTCCTGGTCAAGTAAAAGAGAAGAATTTTTTGGATGGATACTCCATAAGGAAACAATGCTCTGTGTGATAAGTAAAGATAGAGAGGTATGCATTATTTGATGGATTATTCTGTAATGAATGCATGGGGAATACCTAAGTGAATTTGGGCAGAGAAATAAATGAATTCCATATGTAGTGTGTTATAATTTCAGGGTGGAAATCTAATGCAAGTAGGAATTGTAGAGGAGTTGCAATTCACGTGCAGTTTCTGTGGGGAAGAAAAAAGAAAGGCGGCTCCTAAATCACTCGCTTAGCAGGCTGAGCACTATCTCTCTGAGTCAAGAGAAAGGAGTGCTGGCTCCCAAAACTGTCCCTCTTTTTGCTACTGAGAAAGTATTAGGTGAATTCAGTAACTTCATTAGATAATGTGTGAGTTAAAATTGTGTGTGAATAGATGTTGCATGTGTAGGTTGGGGAGTAGAGATTATCCTTGAGTGTTTCGCTACTAAAGGTTTAAGTCTGATAGTATACATTGTTTCCTAGTACCAGTTAGAGAATGAAATATAATGATCACACGCTGGACATACACACTGTGCAAAAGTCAATAGGTCTCTGCTATTGTAAATCAAGGCAGACTACAACTCTGCCAAAAATGATAGGAAGTATTTTCCAACTAGATTGCCACTTTTCTCTGTGGTGCTGTGGGCTCACACACTCCCTCAGCAGGATTCATTTTGAAGATGGAAAGGTTTGACTAAGTGGTTTGATTAGAAGATTTGATTAAAAGTGATTAAAATCGAACGTATTCCTTCCTCTGTAGCAGGTGAAGTTTCACAGCAAACGCTTTCATAGAAACATGGGTTTGTTTCAATCCATTTGACCTCCTCTCTCTCATGCTCTGGATTAGAAACAAAAATGAATCTCAAAACAAATCTCCAAAGAACTGCCATGACCTGTATGGTTTCACCTAGCAGTATGCCCAAGAAAGCTCGAAGATCTCCATTCTGCATTACCTTAAGCTGTTATCTTTGAAAACTGTTCCCTTCCTATGGGAAGCAGATTTTATTTATTCCCTTTGGGATTCAGCCCTTTCTTCAGCCATTGTATCTAACACAGCTCAATTAAATTTGTTTAGTTGCAGGTATTTTACAGCAGGATTTACAATTAAAACTAGGAACCCCGAGTGATATGATAGAGCTTTTCCCCATCTGAATAAAAAATGTAGGTCTTTGGCATCACTGAATTTGAAGCTGAAGCTGAACCACATTCCTTACTCTGGCACAAGATTGATATTATGTGCCTAGATGACTTCTTTGTCTACCTGTATATATGAATATTCTTAGAAGTAAGGTGGTGTAGGTTTAGTGCAACTACTACTGAAACTCTGAATCTTGAAAAATTGCAAGGAGCTTGGTAAAGGGCCACAGGAATGACTGACAATTTAGATCTCACCTTAATGGTAGAGAAGTATAAAGCTTTATTTCTTTCATTTGTCAAAGAGAACATGAAAGAAGCAACTTGATCAGAGCCTACAAGTGCTGAGGCAGAAGATTTCTGCTTGCAGAGGGCTTTTTCTACCTTCAGTCAAAGACTGGACAAAATTCAATACATGGCAGGTAAAGCCAGACAAATTCCAGGTGGAATTGATATAATGTTCTAAACACTGAAAATAATTAACTATAAGAAGTTTCTACCTAGGGAGGTGATAGACATCACCTGGAATGCTACCCTTGATGTCTTTCTGACAGCTAAAGCAAAAGCATTGGAAGCAGTGGATGAAATTACAGCTTCTATTTTATGCAGAAAGTCAAGTTAAATTATCATTATGTCTCTCCTAGTTTTAAAAAACTGCAAATCTACAGGAAAACAAAAGAACAGGTGGCAGTTATAAGAACAGACAAATCAGAGAAAAAAATTAAGCAAGCCAAGCCAAACCTTTGTGAATTCCTCTTGTTGATTATTCAGGCCACATGTTCTCTTTTCAAAATTTGCCAAATCATTAGTGCTCACGTAGGAGCCCATCATACTCAAATAGATCACAGTTTTCCACTAATAAAGTGGTTGTCTCTTGGACTGTTAAAGTAATTTCTAGTCAAAAGAAACAAAAAAGACAAAAGTGCCTCCCCAACTGAGAAGCAGATTAGGATAAAAAGTGGGTAAGGCCTCTCAGTTTCTGAAAGCAGCAGCGTGCGAGGGAGTGAGATGGACAAGGGCACATCCAGCAGCAGCCCAAACAGCCAGCGCCTGCTTCCTGATGTGCCGAGTAGAGCCAGTCCTCAGCACAAGTCAGAAGCAAAACTTCAGATCACTTCTCCTCATCTCCTGGTTACACCCCTTATCTGTACTGTTAACTCAGCCTGGCTAGGCTGCACGGGGAAAAAGGGGTGAAACCAGGCTGGAAGTGTTTCAGGTTGCCACATGACACACTGTTATCCTGCTCCCTATTAAGGTAATTACCTGCACACACTGCCACTGCCGGTTGGCTGCTCGGCAAAGTTGCCATTCCAGGAAACTGTAGACACAACGGGAAAACCATTGCTTAAAGACAGCCTGAAAGGTCCACCTTCCTCTGAAACACAAATGTGAAGACATTCTTAAGATGCAGGAAGCAAAAAATAACCTCAGCTCATGACTCTGCTGAGAATGCACCCCCATGCACACTAGTGGCAATATTATATCAAAGAGAACTTTTTTTTTTTTATGCATTCCCCCCAAACACTGATGTTTCTGTCACTCCCTCTGTGCAGCAGTGCGCAGAAGCACGAGAGGTTAAAGCGCATCCTGCCTGGTGCTGGCAAGTGAGCAGGTGTTGCAGGAGGAGGCTGAGGACCGCTACAGGGACGGGGAAGGAGAGCTCACCCTCATCTGCCCGCTCGCTCAGGGCTTTGCTGATCACCAGGTGAGGGATGGTTTTGCTACCTCCCTTGATTTGTGTCTGCAAAGATCCTGTCCTACTGAACAGACCTTGCTACCTTTTGCTGTATTTACTTCTGCTCAGTCATTTTACCAGCCTCTTGTTTCAGCACCTGCCTGTGTCATGGCCAGTGAATGAATGAGTGGAAAGCCACAGATCAATGCACACATTAAACATATGGGAAGAAAAGAAAAACCCCAAGCAGGACTCAGAAAAAGGCATATTCAAAAGGGCATTCAGAATGGTTAAACACAGGCAAATATGGAAATCTGCACTTGCTTTTGTCAAACTGAATAAAGATGTGTATATTATAAATTGTTGGCTGTTTTTAGGACCTGATTCTGATTTCCCTAAAATCATAACTGTAAAAAAAGTCAGGGTTTTATATATATGTACAGGTTAAACCTGTAAAAAAAGCCAGGCTTTTATATATGTACAGATATATACACAAATCCTCCGAGTGTTCACCCCTCCGCATGTTGCAATGTGCTGAGAGTGATACTATGTCTGGGTAAATTAGTGGCCAGACACATGTTGTTCATAATGGTGCAAAATTAATGCTTGTTTGCAGAAGATGTCACTGTATGTGTTCTGCACTTCTGCATCTTTACCAAATGGTTGCATTTAATTGGTACTTTTCTCCAAAATGTTCAAACTAAGAAAGTATTAACAATTGTGTGGAAATAGAAGATACCAAGGAATAGAAAATATCAAAACTCTGGAACAGAGAGAACGTCTCCTTATCAAGAGATCACTTCGTCAAAACCCAAATAACACATTCAAGGTATTTAGAAAGGCTATAAAGATGTTTTATGAAGATGACACAGGGAAAAAAAAATCCCTCTCTTATGAGCAGGGAGTTCAACTTAGAATTTCAAATTAACTTATTGTATGATGCATTATTTAATAAATGTTAGCATTAATTTTTGAAGAGTTCAATTTGCATACTATTACTGGGCCAAATGGTTGATGAGGATCACAATTAAAGAAAGATGCACCATTCATTTGGCTAAAAAAGAAAAATCAAACGAAGTGAAACTTTTATCATTACACAGAATAAAGGTGGCCTATAACTGCCAAAAATATAGAGCTCTGTGACAGATGTATTTAAAGTTCTGCTGATATTTAAATAAAACTTCTTGTAGTCTGACCCTATGCAAAAGCTCAAGACCTTCTCCTAGACTCAGCTGAAGTATTTTAAAAACAAAAGCTTCTAGCCTAGGAAAAAGATCCAGTGAAAGAGAAGTAAGTTAGGGTTTCTTTCAGTATGACATCTGAAATAAGTTTTCATCACCTTATCTATGACTCATTTTCCGATTTTTTAAATGAAAAATAAAATTAAAATATTTGAGCAGAAGTGTTAGCATTAACTTACCCTACCAGCAGTACGTGTTATACCAAAGGATGTTACAGCTACAAATAAACACTGGCATTTAGAAGAAATGAACCGTAAAAGATGGTAGCTCTTACAGATTCATGGATTATTATGCTGGAAGAGATGATTGTGACCCTCTAGTCTGAACTCCTGCATAATGCAGGCCACAGGACTTCTCTGAATTAATTCCTGATTGAACTAGGGCATCTCCAATACACTCGGAGTTCAAAGGCTCCCATTGCCTACCCCGAGCAGCCACCTTTTTCCACAGTACACAGAGCTCCTCCATGCAGATCCTAGTTTGCCACATGTCACCTTTGCTTTTGGATTCAGAGAAAAAGATTAAATTAAATATTTAAAAAATATTTTTCATTCCTCTAAAAATCCTTTCATGGAAAAAAAACCTCACACCAATAAGTGAAAAATGTTAAAAGTTTCCAGTCTTCCATCAAAACCTGGAAAATATAAATCAAAAATGTATTTTGGAGAGAGGGGGAAGGAGAAGTTTTTGGAAATAATGCTCCACTAAAAGACTTCAGCTATTCTATTTTAACCTGAGCACAATTGCCTTCAGGGGAAGGAGTCACAGTTTTTTTTCTGATATGAAGTTTCAGAAGGGCCCAAATCCTCAGATGCCCTGGCCTGACTCCACTACAAGGGGCAGAGGGGTCCTCCCTCATCTTCATGCCTCTTGAATCCTGCATGCTTTGTCACAGCCATGAAAGGAGACTTCAGGTGCTGTTAAAAGAGAACGATGCTAAGTACAACATTATTGTAGCATCTGGCAGTTCTAGCTTTGGACTCGGTCTGCATTCTACTTGGGACTGCACAAAACAGAGCAAAAGGAAAACTGTATCACAAAGACAATGTTTGGGAGACAAAAGGAGGAAAACATGTAACTTCAGAGTCGTTCAGTGTCATCTCTTAATCATGAAGGGCAGCACAGAAGAAAGCACAAAAAATTGAAAGCTGGGCTACTGGGAGTCAAGATCAACTTTTAGATATTGAATCAGGGCTGAGTGGGGACAACAGTGGTTGGGCCTTGTACATGAAGACAAGTAGGGCTTTTTTTGAGGTGATGAAAGGTAGTCACTGAAGATCTGTGTAGAGAGGATTCTCTCGAAAACCTGCCATTCCTGCAAGGATCTACAAAATACTTGTTACAAAGACCAATCTTATCTCATTATTTTCTTGAGCTTTCCTGGCTACCTGCACCATGTGTTGTTTTTTTGGAGATACTATGCCATAATATGTAAAGCTGAGCCATGGCTTGGACATGAAAACTAAAAATCTGAGGCAAAGATTATGTCCATGTTAGTGGTGTGAGTAGCAGGCAGAATGGTGCTGCTGCTAATAGCAACAGAGAAAAGTCTGGGGCAGAAAGGAAAGAGCTTTTTCTTAGACATGTTGCACTCAAGTTGAAAGCCGCATCCTTGAAGATATATAGGTTTAGCTTTTCAACACAAAGATCTATTTCAGGACAGAGCATTAGAGATACATGTATATGATTCATCTGCACAGAGATGGTAGCTGAAGTTGGGTTATTAACTAAATTGCCCAGATATCAGATGCTGAGGAAATGTTACAGCGTTAATGTCTTCGAAGAGTGGAGCTGACACACAGCAAAACGTTGGGAGGCCAATGTCCATGGAAGCTTTATCTAGTATTGAATGTTATGGTTCATTTTATCAGAATGGTACACTGTACTCATAGTCCATGCTTTTCCCTGGCTACCCATCTATTGCCAGGTCAAAGTGTTGGTTATAATCTTTAAATCCCTACAAAGCTTTAGGGTCTGCAATTCTAGAGACTGACTCTCCATTTTATGTTCTCACACAACAGTTAATCCTAGTTATGACTGTTTCAGGTAAATGGGAAAAAGCAGCAAAGGATGCTCTTTAATTAAGCCACGATTCAATTTATTTGGGATCTATTATCTGCACCATGAAGTCATTTTTAAATCATTCCCAGCTGAAGAGAACTGCCCCTAACTCCACTCCGCTGAGCTACTGGACTCACTTGCTTATTAGACATTAGAAACTCAACTCTATCCCACTATTTCTTTAACAGACACCTTCCTCTAAAACCATTTTCAGTGTGGACTCATGAGGAAATCTTTTCCACCACGGACTTGTATTAGGTTTGTGTGGCAAGGTTTTGGTAGCAGGGGGGCTACAGGGGTGAGCAGCTTCTGGAAGCTTCCCCTGTGTCTGACAGAGCCAATGCCAGCCGGCTCCAAGACGGATCCGCTGCTGGCCAAGGCTGAGCCCATCAGCAATGGTGGTAGCACCTCTGGGATAGCGTGTTTAAGAAAAGGGAAAAGAAAAAACAAACCTGCACACTTGCAGCTGAAGAGAGGAGTGAGAATCTGCAGGCCAGTGCCGCAGGAGGGGCAGGGACGGAGAAGAGATTCCCCTCAGCCCCTGGGGCAGCCCATGGTGGGGCAGGCTGTGCCCCTGCAGCCCAGGGAGGCCCACGGGGGAGCAGATCCCCACCTGCAGCCCGGGGAGGACCCCACACCGGAGCAGGGGGTGCCCGAAGGAGGCTGTGACCCCATGGGAAGCCCGCGCTGGAGCAGGCTCCTGGCAGGGCCTGTGGCCCCGTGGGGAGAGGAAAGGGCCCAGGCTGGAGCAGTGCATGGGGGACTGTCTGCTGTGGGAGGGACCCCGGGCTGGAGCAGGGGCAGAGGGTGAGGAGTCCTCCCTGGGGAGGAAGGAGTGGCAGGGACAGCGCGGGATGGACAGACCCCAACCCCCATTCCCTGTCCCTCTGGAGGCAGGAGGAGGGAGAGAAATGGGGAGTGAAGTTGAGCTCAGGAAGAAGGGAGGGGTGGGGGGAAGGTGTTTTATGATTTTGTTTTTATTTCACATTATCCTACTCTGATTTGATTGGTAATAAATTAAACTAATTTCCTCAAGTCGAGTCTGTTTTGCCCATGATGGTAACTGGTGAGTGATCACTCCCTGTCCTTATCTCGACCCATGAGCTTTTAATTATATTTTTCTCTCCCCTGTCCAGCTGAGGAGGGCAGTGACAGAGCAGCGTTGGTGGGCACCTGGTATCCAGCCAGGGTCAACCCACCACCTCTAGTGAAAAGCTTGACTAAAGAACTCTCTAAGATAAACTTTGGTTAATAGTAAATAGTTAACCCCATGACTGACTAATCAGCCAGGGCAAAATACCCATACCCCATACTGAGTAGTGTAAAGGTGAGAGGAACAATATCTCTAAGGCATCTAATGTATAACATCCCCAGCTGACTATGTTGATCTCAGGGGTAGGGACCACTAATCCAGACATGTGAGCAGGATCAGACTTTGATAAGACAGCAGAGTTTTTATCCCTTTCCATATATATAGATCTACATCCAGTAGGGGGGTGGGGCGGAAGAAGGACCCTTAAATAACATGTCCTTCTTGTTTTATCTCAGCACTGAAGAAAACATATATTCTAGAAACTGTGCCCCTCTCATGGCAACAAGATCCTAGTATTGGTTCTTGGAATTTCTCTTGGAGTTTCTGTGGACCTCAGCAAAGCAGTTGACACTGTTTCCCCCAGCCTTCTCCTGGACAAACTGGCAAGATTGGGTGAGTGGTCTGTGAGACGGGTAGGAAACTGTCTAACAGGTCACATTCAGAGGGTAGTAACCAATGTTTTGTTTTTTACTTAGGCTGGCAGCCTGTTACTAGTGGGGTCCTCCAGGGATCAATACAGGGCCCCACGCTGTTCAACATTTTCATAAATGAGCTGGATGATGACATTGAAAGCACACATATCAGGTTTGCTGATGACACCAAACTGGGTGGAGAGATAAATATGTGAGAAGGGAGAGACATCTTGCAGAGAGACCTGGAAAGGCTGGAAGATTGGGCTAGCAAGAACTGTATGAAGTTTAAAATAGACAAGTGCAAATTCCTATAGGCTAGAATCTGTGTGGCTGGGGAGCAGCCTTGCTGAAAAGGACCTGGGGGTCCTGGTAGAAAACCAGCTGAACACAAGTCAGCAGAACACCACTGCAACAACAAAGGTGAATTGGATCCTGGGCTGCATCCACAGGGGCATTACTAGCAGAGATAGAGACGTGATCATCCCACTCTACTCAGGACTTACCAGACTGCACCTGGAGTACTGTGGCCAGTTCTGGTCCTGGCAATTCAAGAAAGACTCAGACAGACTGGAGAGGGTCCAAAGGAGAACTACAATGTTGATTAAAGGGCCAAAGAACCTGCGCTATGAGGAAATACTGAAGGAATTAGGTCTTTTCTCCCTGGAGAAGAGAAGGCTCAGGGCAGGACCTCATCACAGTATTCTTCTGAAGCATCAAGTCCACTCCATGATCCAATGAAGCATATATTGATTTCCAAGGGACAAAAAAAAAAAAAATCTTGGCTGTTCCACCTTATTTTCAGTTAAACTCTGTCTCAGTTTTTATAGTTTTCCCGTTTAAATGCATGCACTCTACTGTCCAAGGCCATGTTAGCATCAAATCTTTTACTTTGAAGTAGTCTTCTCTTTTGTCTCCTTGTATGACACTGGTCAGCAACTTGGGGTTTATTTCTGTGTTTGCCCATTCACAAAATAAGGATGGTGAAACCTTCCCTAGCAAAAAAGCTTTGATACCTACCTCAAAAAGCACTACATTGATACTAAGAATTTGTGTTAATCTATTTGTGTTTTGAAGATACAAGCTAAACTAGCAATAGTCTCACCAAAAATTTTTGTAGATTGACTTGCAGTTGATACACCTGCAAAATCTGATAGAAGTCTCATTTCCAGTGAAGAAAATATGGGAATGCATTTAGAAAGTTTTGAGCACTTTTAAGCAATAGGTATTTGAAAACGTATTTTATAGAATAACTGGTTTATGACAGATTATGCTAAAAAAGAATCCACATGAATGCAACTGTGTTGAACACCTTTTTCAAACTCAAATATCTTGGCTATTTAAAATATATATGTATAATGCCAAAAGTAATTAAACTGTACTATGAACTAATTCCTTGCCAAATTTTCCTGCTTACACTGCAATACTTTTCAAGTTACACAACTACTAAAAAAAGCCTCAATAGAAAAACACCAAACAGCTGAACCAGTATCTTTGACAATTTATTTTGAAACCTCACATCACTCCCAAGCTAAATCCTTGAAGCTCTGGATGCCAAGTTTCAGACCAGTGTGGGTTTTTTTACTATTGAGCTTTAAAACTCAGAAATGAAAGTTCATAATGCAAGTAATTATAAAATATAATTATAGTGATGCCGCTGGGTGCTGCTGTAATTTACAATGTATTCTTAGACTATAAATACAAAAAAATAAAAAATAACAACAAATATAAAATAAAGAATCATAGTGAACATTATTTCAGGGATTATCCCACTGTGATAATGGAGTCTGATTCTTATCTGTTGAACTGATACTTTACTGACCCTTTATAGATCCATTCTTCCAATAACCCTTGTTACTTACTGTAATATTAATTCATTTATTCACATTTCATTCCTCAAGAAAAAGCCATTAACGCACAACAGTTCAATGTGATCTAAGGCAATCTAGTTAAAACAGATACTTCGGTAAGGGTAATTTAAGATATTTTTTTTTCTCTGTCACTAACAGACTAATGGGAATTCTGAAAGGTCTTGCTAAACTGTTAAATATTTGACCCTAGATATCATCTGAAGCACTGTTTGCTTTGTGCCTGAAGACCACTATTTAGTAGTTTAGAGGAAAATATTATTTTGGTTTTCTTCTATTACAACAATGTCAGGTGGCAGTCCCATTAATAAAAGAAGTCTGTTGAGAATAAATGATCCAGGTAGGGTGTTATCAGCCAAAAGATGTTGTCAATCATTAGCATAGATTGCAGTATCCAGTGCTGTTTCAAGAGGGTTCTGGATCCAGCAGTCTTTGGGGACTAACCTCTCACAGCTATAGTGTGAGGGATAAAGCGTGTCATCTGTAAGTCAAGTTGAAAATCTCCAGAGTTTAGCTCTGTTTAGTATTTTTATCATCTCAGGTGTACTTAGAAGCTTTAATTACCTATGCATGGTATTGATAGATGAAGTGTCAAGTGTTTAAAGCACAGGCTGGTATCAAAGCTGCACTTCTCGTTTCAGAGAAGGTATTTAAACATTAAGGCTATTTCTGTATACTTCATGGCGCAGTCCCAGATACCTGGCCAAGTGCTTTGCTCTCTCAAGACTGGCTTCCTTCAGAGGGGGTCACCCACTTCTGCAGTGCAGAATGCTTGGCTCTGGGGCCAAGATGTCCCAGGGGCCCACCTGGCAGCTGGTGGTCTTAGGACTTTCTTTCATTGTGATGTTTTTCAATTGGAAGTGCCTGATATTTTGTGACATTTGTGCCACAGCCCACCAGAGTGTTATTTTTAACAGTACAATGCTAAAAACATCTTTTTCATGCCCAGAAGCATGTATATAGTTTGAAAGTAATGGTGATATGGACAAGAACTTTGAGTCTATTTGGGACATAAAGGATTTTTAAAATCTTTTTTCAGATCTAGCCTGTACGGTTCATCACAGGGACTCTGAACTCTTTGGGAAGGACCAAGGGAGAAATACTGCCTCAGCTTGAATCACTGAGAGTACTGCCATGCCAGCAACACTGCTAGGATATAACCCATATCTCTATTTCTTATGTGTATCACATTATTCAGAAACATAATAATCAGGGGCAGAAACTCACTGGCAGATGAGATTTCATTACAAATATCAGAAGCCCAAAGAGCAAGGTCACTAAACTGAGTTGACCTAACTTAAGCATGGTTTAATATAATACTAAAGAAAGTGA
Source organism: Egretta garzetta (assembly GCF_000687185.1). Taxonomy (NCBI): domain Eukaryota; kingdom Metazoa; phylum Chordata; class Aves; order Pelecaniformes; family Ardeidae; genus Egretta; species Egretta garzetta. The sequence goes on along the minus strand of NW_009259600.1, from coordinate 7,070,062 downwards.
AACTGTTTGGAGAAACAAACAAGGCCATTCTACTATTGTGTGGTCGGACCCTAACTTGAGGAACAAATTACACATTTTCCAAGAATTTTGGTCCTTTGCCATAGGCAAGGCAAACAGCCCTTGAACATCCAAGACGTGTATCCTGTCTAAGTATTAACATGTGACTTAAATGAATTTGAATGCCCGTCTCCACTATTAGCATTCTGCATTACTGGTTTGATTGTATTCCATGACCTGAGTTCTGCCTTTCAATAGTCTCTGAAAATCATTGCATATCTCAGAAAATCTCTGCTGCGCATGTGTAGAAGGAACTTTCTGCTTATGCTGAATGGCAGGATAGAGGAGAAAATCACAACAATTTGCATACTAATAGGGTTGCATGAGTGATGCCTGATATATTTTATTAAAGTAACTCCTATTTTTAACATAAATCGGAAGCAGAGAAAAATATTTATCATCATTTTTTCAGTATATTTTCTTTATTTGTATGGTAGCTTAAAACATTTTAGTTACTTGTATTAAACCTTAATAAGATCCTATAGAAATTAAAAACAGGGGTTATAAGTGAGATATCAATTAACATAAGAATCAATTTAATGGTAATTTAAATAGCTAACTTATAATTTTTGCATAATGAAGTGGCCTGTGGGCTTGAAGTCCTAATCATGACTAATTAATTTAAAGGATGTTACTTTTTATTATCATTGAAATGTCTGACAGGTGATAAAACATTTAGGGTTGCAGTCACAAACTTTTTACATCAGCTATAATATAAGGCGACAGGTTATATAAACCCTTTCTCTGAAAAATGAATATTTAAGGAAAATAGTGTTAAGCAATTTGGATCAAATTCAGCCATGGTAGAAGTGGGTGAGAGTCCCATGAAGACATTATGTCTGCCTACGTGAGGGTTCAGTTTTATCCTATCTTTCAGTAGGAATTGGATTGTGAAATTCTGGGTTTCTTTGCTATATAAAGAGAGTCCTATTGAAATGAATGGATGCATCATGCAAGGAAGTCTTCACCAGGCAATGTTCTCACAGTCCAATTTTTCTTTCTTTTTTCCTACTGTGAGTATGAATAAACATAAAAGGTGACCTAATTACATCCTAATATGTGGTATCTTTTAAAGAAAATAATGAATTGGGGTGAAGACAACCCTAGTTCTCTCCCCCTAAGAAAGAGTAGTTGCAACCTGCAGTATGGTTGTTGCCCCACCAGTTATTGCAGGTGGACTCTATGTGCCCTGTGCATTCAGCATCATGGCATTCTGGCATGCAATATCTGTCAGAGCCTGCTCTCTCCTAAGGCTCTCATCGGATTCTTGCCCTGATGGCACTGAAGCTAAAAAGGTTCTGTATGTCCTTCAGTTCTTTTGCTTATACATAATCCACGTTGTAGAAATCTCTAATAGCAGGGGAAGAGGGCAGGTCATAGAGTACATGAGGATAACACACCTCAGAGGACTGTAGTCAGCGTCAGGTAGGTAATGGAGTGAGTCTTCAAAGGGCTATCTAAGATGTGCCACTCGAGGTGAACTGCGAGCCCTCTCCCTGCCGTCAGGAAGTTGTGCTTATGGGCTTTTTGAATAGTCCGTCAAGGCAGCTTTTCCAAAGCAGGTATCAAGTCCCGATGCCTAGAGTAAGGGAATAAAGCTATATGGAAATCGAGACTAGTCTATCTCTAGAAGCTGCAAGAGCAGTGCTGTACTGGGCTGTAAGGAGTACCTGTAATCTGAGCAACTCATGTAACTAGATAAGCCGTCAGAAAATTTTCAAGATTTGTCAGCTATCACACGCAGCTCACAGACCATGGAAGCAGCTTCCAGGAGTTATGGATATGTTCTTCTCTGTTCTGTGAGGGAAACCCTATGGGGAACCCTATAGGGAACCTGCATATAATTTTGTGAGGCTAAAGGAGGAAAATTATTACCTGACTTAAGTGAGATCCAATGTCCCAGCTAGATCCCTGCACATAAGACTGAGGCATTACAGGCAGCCTGCCATGTTTCACCAGGACTAGGAAGGGTAACCTGGATTTTTCCCTATGTCTTTCAGGGGACTGAAGAAATAGTTGATTTTTGCTGGCCTCAGTGGAGAAATTCTTGATGGCTAGACTGTCACACCATAAAGAATGCAAAACCACTAATTTTCATACTGATTAAGAAGATAAACTTGATTAGAAATAAGACTTTCCAGAAGCACTAGTCACCTTTCTTCAGAATACCTTAACTTTAGCAATCTATATTAAAGGTTTAAAAAAACTTGAACAAGATGAGACATTGAAAAGTTATTTTGTGTCACATAATTTAATAGCAATAATAAAGGAGAAATTATATAGAATTATAGATTCATAGAATCATTTAGATTGGAAAAGACCTTTAAGATCATTGAGTCCAACCTTTAACCTAGCACTGCCAAGTCCATGACTAAACCATGTCTCTAAGCACCTTGTCTACACAGCTTTTAAACACCTCCAGGGATGGGAACTCAACCACTTCCCTGGGAAGCCTATTCCAGTGCTTGACAACCCTTTTGGTGAAGAAATTTTTCCTAATATTCAATTGAAACCTCCCCTGATGCAACTTGATGCCATTTCCTCTCATCCTATCACTTGTTACTTTGGAGAAGAGACCGACACCCACCTGGCTACAGTCTCCTGTCAGGAAGTTGTAGAGAGTGATAAGGTCTCCCTTCAGCCTCCTCTTCTACAGGCTAAACAACCCCATCTCCCTAAGCAGCTCCTTGCAGGACTTTTGCTCTAGACCCTTCAGCAGCTTTGTTGCCCTTCTTTGGACACACACTTAAGCACCTCAATGTCCTTCTTGAAGTGAGGGGCCCAGAACTGAACACAGTATTCAAGGTGAGGCCTCACCAGTGCCAAGTACAGGGGGACGATCACTTCCCTGGTCCTGCTGGTCACACTATTCCTGATACAAGCCAGGATGCCATTGGCCTTCTTGTCCACCTGGGCACACTGCTGGCTCATATTCAGCCGGCTGTCAACAGTAACCCCAGGTCCTTTTCCGCCAGGCAGCTTTCCAGCCACTCTTCCCCAAGCCTGTAGCATTGCATGGGGTTGTTGTGACCCAAGTGCAGGACCCAGCACTTGGCCTTGTTGAACCTCATACAACTGGCCTTGGCCCATGGATCCAGCCTGTCCAGATCCCTCTGCACAGCCTTTCTATCCTCAAGCAGATCAACACTCCTGCCCAACTTGGTGTCATCTGCAAACTTACTGAAGGTGCACTTGATCCCCTCATCCAGATCATTGATAAAGATGTTAAACAGAACTGGCCCCAACACTGAGCCCTGGGGAACACCACTTGTGACCAGCCGCCAACTGGATGTAACTCCATTCACCACCACCCTTTGGGCCCAGACATCCAGACAGTTTTTTATCCACTGAAACGTACACGCATCCAACTCATAAGCAGCCAGATTATCCAGGAGAATGCTGGGGGAAACTGTGTCAAAGGCTTTACTAAAGTCTATGTAGATGACACCCACAGCCTTTCCCCCATACACTAAGTTGGTCACCTTGTCATACGAGATCAGGTTAATCAAGCAGGATCTGTCTTTCATAAACTCATGCTGACTGGGCCTGATCACCTGGTTATCCTGCACGTGCCACATGATGGCAGTCAGGACGATCTGCTCCATAACCTTCCCTGGCACTGAGGTCAGACTGACAGGCCTGTAGTTCCCTGGATCCTCCTTCCAGCCCTTCTTGTAGATGGGTGTCACCTTTGCTAACTTCCAGTGAACTGGGACCTCCCCAGTTAGGCAGGACTGCTGATAAATGATGGAAAGTGGCTTGGTGAGCACTTCTGCCAGCTCCCTCAGTACCCTTGGCTGGATCACATCTGGCCCCATAATCTTGTGTGTCCAAGTGGTGTAGCAGGTTGCTAACCATTTCCCCTTGGATTATGGGGGCTTCGTTCTACTCCTTGTCCCTGCCTTCCAGCTCAGGGGGCTGGGTACCCTGAGAACAACTGGTCTTGCCATTAAAGACTGAGGCAAAGAAGTCATTAAGAACCTCAGCCTTTCCCTTGTCCTTTGTCACTATGTTTCCCCCCACATCCAATAAAGGATGGAGATTCTCCTTAGCCCTCCTTTTGTTCCTAATGTATTTATAGAAACATTTTTTGTTGTCTTTTCAACAGTAGCCAGATTAAGTTCTAATTGGGCTTTGGCCCTTCTAATTTTCTCCCTGCATAATCTCATGATAGCCTTGTAGTACTCCTCAGTTGCCTGCCCCTTAACAGATGAAAATATGAGAAAAAATTTTGGGAAGAAAAATAGACAGCAGTAGAAGCAGGATCAATAATGAAGTGTAGTTTGAAATAACTAGGACTACACAGATGAGGAGAGGAAATTTGTGTAGAGACCCATGAGGACATAACTGCATGTTAGGAAAGAAACACAAGTGTCAGCAATAGATATATGGGCCATCTGTATGTCAGAAAAAGGATGAAGGAACTGCTATAGAGACAACTATGTGTGGATGAGTAGAAGGCAAGATCTATACAAAAATCTTTTTATCAGGCCACATGAAGTTATGTTGTAAATAAACACTTTCAGCACAATAGATGCCAAAAAATAAAATGCCATATATTCACCTACAGTGAAGAGGGAGCATGCCAGCCTCTTCTGCATTGCCCTAAATACAACTAGGACAAGGGAAGAATGCAAATGAAAAACGCATTTTGTTTGTAGAAAGATATGCAGCTAATCGTGTTCAGTTATTATCATAGAAATTACACGTTTTCTGCTTTAGCTATATTCTGCCACAGTTAATAATTAAAATACAAACACATGAAACACTAATTTAATGACAGACTTTGTAATTACACAAGTACCGTAAGTGTTTGTTTTGTAAACATATGTGAAATTCTTTTGTACATACTGTAATTAGGAGATCATAAAAATCAGAGACTATCTCAAAAGGAAAAACTGGCCCACTTTTTTTTTTTTTCCTAAAGCAACTGTAAATGTACAGGAGCTGTCATCAAAACAGGTTTTTCGCAAAGCCTTAAAGTACCTAAGCATGTCAGTTGGTCAATGCATGTCTATTGCTGATTCTACAGTTTATTTTTTACAAAATAAAAGCTGTTGGCTCAACCTGCTTGTAGCTGTGGGAAGAAACCCTGCACTGGAGCGGCCAGTGCTCATGGGGTCCCTAAGGAATAGGCAGGGCTGCCAAACCCATCCTGGAGTCTGAAGAAAAGTAACAGTGGCTCTGAGAGCAAAGGCTTTCATTTGAACAGTCATGGGGAAGGATTTAGATTTGCATCCTATGGTGGGTTTCTCAGTAAAGAAATTCAGCTTTTGGAAATCTTTGTTTCCAAAGAACTTGTCCAGGCTGCACTTTTTTGTTTGTTACTTGGCTGGGTGTCTCTTCTTCTGCGCCTGTCTAATGGTGAAGAGTAATTGGGGAAATGAAGTAGGACAGAAGCAAGATCTAAAAGGAATTAACTTGGAGAAAGAAGGAAAGAAATACAGTTCAGAAAGAAATGAGCTGTGCTACAGGAGAGCAGAGCCCAGGCTAAGGAAAGCACTGAGACCAGAAAGGAGAGAGATCCACAAAGTGGTAAGAAGAGGAGGAAGGAGAAATAACTGAGGATTTGGGACATAAGGGAAAAAAGAGGTCCTCTCTTTGGAAAGGCAGGAAGAAAATGAGACAGGCTTCCAGTTCCTTGCCAGCCCCTCTTTGGGTGACCAAACAAGCTCCCCTTTGCACATCCCAGACCCCTTCCTCTTAGGTAACTATGTTCATTTTCCTTTTGTCACTCAGGTTTTGTTTGGTTTTGAATGTTTGTATTCTTGCACCTGGACTTCTTTAACAGGGATATTATTCGACAACAATACTTTTTGAAAGAAAATACAAGAGGGCTGGGCTTCTAGCCCCTGGACTCAGTATAATCACTGGTTGTTGTCTGTAACTTTTCCATTTCTCATCATGCTCAGCTTTTTCTTTTCATCTGAGAGTAAAACCTCTGTAAAGCATAGGGACTGGGTTGATTTTTCTCTCTTGCCTGTTGCACATCTCCCCAGAGGATGTTACTGCTAACTTTTTCCCAGTGGGACTCTCCTGGCTCTAGAAACAGCCTCCTCTGGGTAAAGAAGCAGAATATCCACCCAGGCCTCCAGAGCCTGACCATTGCCCACTCTGGTTATTGTAAAACATTAGCCTGGTTTGCTATTCAGAAGGGACAACATTTGGACACTGTTCTAATACATAATTAGGCTTGAGTGAACAATTTCAGGGCTTTTTTATGATTTTTTTTTCCTTCAGGTCATCCTGCCTTCAACTAAAACCATCACCATCCCTTCAAAGACTGTTTGAAAGCCATCTCTGTCAACACACTTCTCAAATCAGCATCCGAACAACCAGACAAGCTGCTTCTATTGACTTCTGCTGCTGTTTCAGCACATAAAACGTCTTCTCATTTTGTATCCCGTCTTCACTTGCTCTTGTAGTCATGTAGCCTCATTTCAATGTTTCCTTTGAAATCCACTCAATCATCAGCAGCTGAAATCTTTCCTCAAATCCATCCATGCACAGTTCATGTATCCTGGTGAGCCTGCTTATTGATGCTTATCTCAGCACCGCTTTCATTGAACTAGGCTTTTACATTCACACCAAGACTGCTCTGAAGGTATACATATGTACATATAAGCAGTCCTGCAAAGTGAAAAAAATTCAAAAGGAAGTACTGCAAATGCATCCAGTTCTGAATCTCTGAGGTCCAGCCACTGCAACAGAGGATATGTGTTCAGATCTACATAGATAAAAGGAGAACATAAATGCAGTCGAATCTCTCTATCCTTTTTGAGATGGGCATCAAAACTATACACAGAGGATACTTGGATTTACTTAATGGCAGAATTATACATTGTGTTTGTGCCCTAGTCTTTTCCTAATAATTCCCAAATTTCTATTTTGTTTTTGTTTGTTTGTTTGTTTGTTTTTAACAGCTACTCTGTGTAAGGATAATGTTTTCTTAGCATTACCTATTATGACTTTGGGATTTCTTTACTGTGTGGTACAGCTCGGAGCCCAACACCATATTTGTAAAATTGGGCTTGTTTTTCTCCAACTGCATTACTCTGCATTTATTAGCACTGAATTTCATCTCCCATTTTACTGCCCAATTACTCAATACTGTAAGATCCTTCCACAGCTCTTCAGAGTCAGCTTTCATTTCTCCTATACTGAATAATTTAACATCATCAAGCTTTATCAGTCTCTACCACCTTTTCTAGATCCTGTATGAATATGCTGAATAGGACAAACCTTAGTACAGGTCTCTGTAGGGTACACTGTTTTCCTTCTCTGATGACCATTTACTCCTACCTTTAGTTTACTGTCTTTTAGGAAGACATTTGTCCATGAGAGATATTTATCTGTTCTTTTTACAAGAAATATTTGTGAAGAGCCTTTGGAAATCTCAGAAGACTGTATCTGTTGGCTCATCCCTGTGCACATGCTCAACGACTCTCTCAAATAGATTACCTAGTAGACATGTGAAACATAAGTTCCCTGTAGAAAAGCCATATTAACACTTCTGTCTATATTTGTCAAATCATTGGCTGATTAATCTCTTTTACGATAATTTCTACAAAGCTTCCCAGCCTGGACATCAGATTTGTAGAGCATTCAGGAGCCTGTTTTAAAAACTGGCATCATATTTGCAACTTTCTTTTCCAGAGGCATGGAAGAAGCTCTAAGTTCTGCAAACAGAAGGTCAAGAATTTCGTGGCACAGTTTCATCATAATGTGCACCTGAGCACACACAATCCTGATCTGAAGATTTGTTATTATTCAGTATATCAACATATTCTAAAATCTCTTTTTCTGACGCTTTGGTTTCAGGCAGACTCTAAGAGGTTCCCCATGGAAGTTCTAACACTGGAGTCTCTTTACCTCCTCTACAGTGAACAGAAATGCTAAGAATTTCTTTAGCTTTCCTGCTGCAGGCAGGTTTTCTGTGAGTGTTCCCTATACACTCTGGTCAGCTATTGGTCCTCCAGACCATCAGAAAAGCTGCTTGGTCCTGAAATATTGGAAAAAGAACTGGTGATCATTTTTATAGCTTTAGCAAACCTCCCTTACTTGCTGTTTTACTGTAACAGCCCTTCCTTGATCTCTTTGGAGTGTTACTATATGCTCTGTGCCCCAGATACAGTGTTACTAATTCATCTGTGACACCGGCAAGCATTTTACCTTTTGATTACCTACCTCACCTTACAACTGGAACCAAAGGCATTGATGCCAGCCAGATTAGCTGGCAGATAAAAATGGATCTGAAAATCTCTCCTGAGAAGATTTAGGATCAGCTGGGTGACTAAGGCCAACCCATGGGTCTGTGTGCAGAGGGTCCTTCGTGCTTAGCTAATGATCTTCTCTCCCCCTTGACCCCTTTTCTTCCCTAAGGTGTGTCCCCTGCTTATCCTTTATTATCTGTTTTTTCACTAGGCGGATTTGACAGAAAAAAAACAATGGAGGGGTTCTCCTGACACAGAAAGAAAACAAAGCAGAGAGAAACAAAGCATATGCTGCAGGCTGAGAAGACATACAGCAGGCCTCACGTGTGCGTATACCCCCTGCTGACATCTTCTTCCGTGTTTACACCATATGCCATTGTCAGACCAAGCCTCTTTCACTGAACCATCAAATTATTATGACTGGGTTTATGTTCTTACCTTTGTGAAAAAATCCACTATTATGTTTCTTTAAGTGTGAACTTTTAGACTAGATATAAGGAAGAAATTCTTTACAATGAGGGTAGTGAAACACTGGAACGGGTTGCCCAGAGAGGTAGTGGAGGCCCCATCCCTGGAAACATTCAAGGCCAGGTTGGATGGGGCTCTGAGCAACCTGAGTGAGTTAGCGGTGTCCCTGCTCACTGCAGGGGGGTTGGGCTAGATGCCCTCTAAAGGTCCCTTCCAACCCAAAACATTCTATGATTCTATGATTCTATGAACTTGAGGAACTCCCTGAAGTCTTCATATCAGGCGTTGTGGATAAACATCACTTTTCCCATCCACCATATCCCGCATGTGTCTTCCCAGTGTATGGTAAAATTGGAGCAACTGTGTTTAAATTTGATACAAGTCAGCTCCGTACCATCTTTTTGATGAACTTTGTTAGCATTTACTGGAGAATCAGCAAAGGGCCAGGGGCGGGGGAGGGGAAAGGCAGCAGACGTATGATTAGGAAGGCCTGTTTCTATAGTTCTTTTCTTTCCTTTCCTATCTTTTGCCCTGAAAGACATAGCATAGCCCTGGAAATAAAAAAGGAAAACATAATAAGGGTTAGAAATACCTGCCAGCAGGAAAAGAAGGAAATGAAACAAAGAATTACAATTTGCCACCTGCATTGTCTGCCTTTGCCAAACAGATAAAAAAAGTCCTCCTCTGCAGGGCATATTAGGTCGAAGAGGCTAGTAAAAATTCAACCAGACTCCGTAAGGATTAAGCTATTCAGAAAGAAGATGCAGAAATAGAAGGGAGTGTCGCTTTCTGCATATCTCAGCTGTATCACCTGCTTCTTTCACTGGGTCTGCTTACATCTTCTTCTCTACAGTTTTCATCCAGCTACTTCTCCTTCTGCTGGATACTGCTTTTGCCTTTCCAGTTTCTCAGAAACTGGACTCACTGTCCATGTTCCAAGGCATCAGACATGAGTTTCTCTTTTACTGAATATTTGCTTTCATGCTTCTCAACTCCATTTCTACATAAGATGAGATGTCTGGGCACTCTCATATTTTCAGAAGCAATACTCTATGGTATTAAAGTATTTCTTTTACTACCATGTGACTTTTTAATCTGTGTTGTACTCATGAAAATTTTCATGGGTAAAAACCCCCACAGTAATCTTAAAAGAATGCCTTTTAACTGAATATACCAGGCACCTCTACAGGGGATTTGTTTAGGAATCAGAGCCTTCTATATCCCTTCATGTCAGATGATACTCAGCTAAGGTGCTCTACATGAAACAGGAGTTCAGTTTTTCTCTCATCAGCAACATACACAGTAATTGATAGCTGAGGCAGTTTGTGAACATAATAGAGCCCCAAGAGTGATTTTAAGCTTGTATTCACTACATGGCCATCTGCTGTTATTTCAAATAGAAGTTTTATTAACTTTTACATTTTAACCTTAGCATTTCTACAAAGGTCACAATTAAATATTAACACTTTAACTTGCAAAAAAATTAATCATTCCTTTTCTACTAATAACACTTGGTCTTTGCTTCTGAATATGTCATAAATGTGATAAAGAAAGTGCTAGAGTGCAAGGGAGGTTTCATTAGCAATCTGGTCAGTGAGGTTAGAAAATTTATTTGTGTATCATTTCTTTCTCTCAAGGAAAGAGTAATTAAGATGTTTTGTGATGAGAAGAAAAATCATGCACATTTTAATCTTCGTGTGCACATTCTTTGCAAATACAGAGCAGGTCGCTTTCTGAGCACATTATGAACTAGAATTATGATGTTGGAACTACTAAAGTTGACACATCCAGAAACAGTTCACTTTAAGCTGAAATGCTAAATAGAATGAACACCTGAGGGTTTTGTTGGAAGCAGGATTGAAGTACTGTTCACATCTGGAGCACTTATTAGCTAATGTAATTTAAAGTATGCAATGTTTAGGAACGCAGTGTACCAAATAGGTAGCAAGAATCCCCAAAGAAGCACTTGGAACTTTGAAGATACCAGTCTTGAATGCTCAGTTTAACTTTTCTTGCATATGATTTAAAATTCTGAAATGATTGCCTGGGGGCTTTTTTTGCCTTTTTGGATAGAAACCATCAAGCCTATAAACAGGTCCGATTCTGAAAAGGTTGAGTTCAGTATAACATGAAAGCATAATTTTTTACTGTTTCTTAAACTAGTATGCAAAACTAGTATTCTTGAAATAATTTGTGATTTACAAAGCGTAGGTTTAGGGATTCCATCAGACAGGGAGGATGTTCTAAAAACGTGGACCAAACTAAACAGTGGAGGGGATACTACAATGACTCGTGGATATCAGAAGAGAATTTTATCAGCATAACTCATCTAGGAAAAACATAAGTCAAAGGCAGAACTTACAGCACTTGTGTCACCAGAAGGGCAGTATCTCTGATGCTTAAATTCATAGCCTTGCAGCACTAGCACATCTTTCAGCAATGAAGACAACAGCAAACTGGCAAAAAGAACCCATAATCAGTCTTCCAAAGGCAAACTAAGTGTGAGGAGAAATAAAAGTAAGTAATACTGAGTGGGAAACATGAGTATTGCGGTGCATCTTAGGTTCACTACATAATACTTGGGACTGTGAAAAATGTTTGGAACCGTCTTAGTATTATCCTTATCAAAGAGAGCTGAGTTAAGCCAGTAAAGACTTTTTAAAAATCCGTCTTTGTATGCATGTATTTTTTTTTTTTTTAAAAAAGATGTCCTTACCATCTTTGAAACATTTAGAAAATGTGGAGCTGGTAGTGACAATTAAACAAAACCAAACACAGCACTTAATATAGAATAGTGCAAGATATAGGGCTTGGTATGGAAGTAAATTCCAGAAAAAAATAATCCACTAAAGTTCATTTTATATATTACAGCCACCTGGACAGCAAGATACCATGATACACTGTAGAGGCTTAAACCTAGTTCAGCTGAATCCTGGTAAGGACCTGGAGGACACAGAAATGCACTGTGGTGGTACGTGAAGTCTACTGTTTACCAAAATAAAATATTTTACCCCCAAATGAAAATCTACAAACCCCAGTCATTTTCCGTGGAATGTTCTGTCATCAATAAAATCTTTTGTTTTCTGAAATAGAAGTATCTTGTCAGAAAGGTTTTAAACAGTCTAAACTGTGAACATGTAATCCATTACTCCTCGTTGTTTCATAATAACTGAGTCTCATTTCCAAGATATTACTTTTCTGAAGAGGAAATGAGCTATGTCAGCGTGCTGGGGAAAAGAAGAAAATTCTGGGAAAGGAGATTGTCCTGCCCCGCTGCTGCAAACACTCTGTAGCTGTAGCTCTTGTTTTGCTTGGCAAGCAAACAATAAAGCCAGAGCAATGAACGCACTAACGAACTCTATTTCCTGAGCGTGAAGAGACTCCCCATTAGCTGTCAGCAGCAACAAGTTTGTCTAAACAGTGCCCTGAAGCGCTGAGTCGGGATCCCCACGCAGGGCAGCCGGGATCCCCAGTTGGCTCTGGCTGTGTTGTGGCACGTGCCTTCCCAGCTTAATTGCACGGTCAATCTGCCGTTTAGACAGGCACAACACTGCCAAAGTACTGTTTTTCTGTGGCTAATTCATCTGATTCTGTCTCAGATGTACCTGTAGATAGGGAGGAGATCCCCCCTTTGCTCTTGTGTTTCAAGGGAAAAGAACAATAAGACATAAATAATTTCCAGGCAATTACCAGGATGTGCAGAAAAGTTGCTGAGCTGCGGGGTACACCTTCATGGGGAAAATATTTTGCAAACTCTGTGTCCTGCTAGGATGAATAAAAAAACTTTCTATGGAAAGGTGATACTAGGAAAGTAATAAAACAGACTCCAGAATGAGGATGCAGGTTTTAATCATTGCCATTGGATACTATGTGAGGTCTACAGAAAGGCAAATGTGACTGACATTCATCATTGTTACTAGGGTTCACTTAAAGTTTCACTAAAGCTGCTGAAACTAGAATCAATCTAAGGTGTCTTCACAGACACTGGAGAAATGCAGGCACCAAAGTCCTAAATCATCCTCTGGAAACACCTCACCCTCTTCTCTGATTTCACAGTGTCGAGGGCATCTCTAGCTCTCATTCAGACACTGCAGCCAGGTGCCTAACATTAGATAACTGAGTATGAGTCTGTGTTCGAAGCTAACAGGTCAGAGATGAGGTGAATAATGCATTTAATAAAGGTACTGGGAAAAATACACAGAGCTTTACTACTCAAATAGAAGTATTAAGAAGCCATATTAGTGGAAATATTTTCTTTTGCTTTATAGTGCATATATGCAGTTATGTGCAGCAGACATGCTGCTCTTCTACACATCTTTAAGTCCCATATGCAACATATCATGCTGCTATCCTTTAAGATGCACACCTCGAACGTATGTGTACATCACCCTTGCTACTGCGCCCTTACTGCATAGGTGCCTGTTATGCCGTGCTCCCAACATTCAACAGCACAGGTCCCTAAACCCAGGTGCTCCTGGACTGACTATACTATAAATTTTCATATATTACAGCGAATGAAGTATAAATTGTCACATTTCAAAAATATTTTAAGGGATTTTCTATACAAAGCTTCTAATATATAAAAGACCATGATAGAGTGGCTCTAGTTGGCAGAACCCTCAGGGTGGTTTGCGGTCTTATGCCCAGTGGTTCTATTGACCTTGACTACAAACCATTCCCTGTGGATCACCAGTAGTCTGCCTAAAAAGACAGAGCCTTTAGGCTACACAATTGCTATTTTTGAAATCCTGAGGTTACTGTAGCTTTGGGATTGGGAGCACATGGAGAAGTCTTAAAGGTCTATTTTTGTCAGTTTTGCTTATCTCTGACTGTAGTTTCGTAGTCATTATAGTCTGATGTGAATTCGCATTAAGGTCTGTCCCACCATCCTCAGCTACTTGTTTCTGCTAACTCCACTGTGCTGGCACCAGCATTTGCACAACTGTTGAGAGAGCTGGGCACTGTTGAGAACTAACCTGAAAACTAACTCGATCAGCTCCGAACCTTGGTGTCCTGTGCATTCCTTTCACACCGGGCACACATTTATGTCAGATGAAAGTGATGTTGTAGCTACCACCTCTGCAAATTTACACTTCAAATAAGGTATGCTTTAAAATATTACACAATTCAGGTGTTAGGGAATTCTGGTGGAGCAGGGAAAGGAGCCTTAACACCACCACTTAAACTCTTCCTGCCCCTAATCTTTATTCTTTCCATTTGGAAAACACAACCAATACTTTGAAAATAAATTACATAAATTGAATAGGGATCTGTAATTGTTGTCAGACCTATTATAGAGACTGACCTGAATGACTAAATAAACTTCATCTTTGGATTCACAAGCAATGGTTACCAACATGTAAATATAGATGCATAAAAGATGGAAAATGTAAGGGTTTTCCTTTTGTTCATCACTAATTCCTGCCTTCACAACACAGGCATGCATTTCCTCTTCTGTTAGACATGTAGCATTCATTCTACTCCTGAATCAAGGATTTGAATGGTTCAGCCTTCTATAATTGGGATTTCCTTAAAAATATTGAACATTTTTTACTATTAACTGCTATCTTCAAAATCCTAGGGCAACATTCCAAGAGCTTTGATTTGCCCCCAAATGATTTGGTTCCCAGAATGTTTCAATTTCTGGATTTAGCAACTCTGAGCTGTGGTGCAGAAAAATATATTTTAAAAATTCTTTGAAGCTAAGTGCAGAGAAGAGCCCAGTAGCCAGCTAGAAATTGCAGCACGCTTTATTTTATTTTTTCCGGCTTCAGGATTCCAGCCCAGCAGGCATACAAACATCCAGTGTGTGCCAGAAAACACAACGAATGAACTAGATATCAGGATTTAACTTTTTCTAATAATAAAAAGGCAGAGAAAATGTGGCTGCTGATGTTAGTTTGGTAATTATCAGCTTCCATATTATCTGTGCTTTTTTCTCCCATTGCTGATGTACACAGCTTACTGAACTCTACTTTCAAGTTTATAGTCCTAGCCATAGGTAAAACCGTGCTAGTGTTATAAAGCCTTAAATAAAGGCAATTTTCTTTCTATCCCCATCTCCTCATCTTCAGCAAAGGGAGTAAACCCTTAAACTAACAGTAGCTGTGTGCCAAGGATCTCAGTTTTCGAGCCTTGCTTTGCTAGTTTATGTGCTGGCAAGAGACTCAAGGGGATGGGAGAGATTATATTTAGTCCTGGAGGAATCTGGATGAGTATCCAGGAACTCCCACCAACTAAGTAAAGAGGTGATGTTGATATTTTCTGAAAAGTCTTTCTGGGAACAGAGAGAGTGACCATATTATAGAAATTGGAAGCACTATCTGGTGGATTTCTAAGAAGGTACTTTAGGTCCAGTCTTATTTAACATTTTCATTAATGAGTTGGAAGTGAAAGTAAGTAGCCTGTAATTACATTTGCTGATACTAAATTGAAAGGAGTTTCAAACTTCACTGGGGACAGAGAAATAATGCCAAGGGACCTACGGTACAGATACAGGCAGAAAAATCA
>NW_009259600.1:7003179-7054795 GCF_000687185.1 Egretta garzetta | reverse complement strand
TAGAATAGCATTTTAATTATTTTTTTAATTGATTTGTGTTCCTATCCATTAATTTGCTTTGTATCACATACAGACAAACACTAGTTCCAGGTATTGAGTAGGCAGTCAAATACTATAATTAGGTATTTGGCAGACATCTAATAGGAATATGAAGGAACTGCAGAGTGGGAATGAGGGTGTGTGGCTGCAAGGACAGCTGTGGGTTCACTGTACCTGGGAAGCAGCTTCACAAGCAGCGGAGGTGCTCTGCTTCTGGTATGGTTTGTGAAGACCTCACCTTCAGCCTCTAGGCAGAGGAGAGTGTATGGGCCTGCACTGGTAAATCTGGGCACCAAGCAGTGACTGAGGGCTCTTTAAAGGGAAGTGAACCCAGTTTGTTCACTTGATTAATGCAGGAATTGAGGCAGGGTTGGGTTTTTTTTTTTAATGCTCCCTTAGTCTTTTCATAATATGACCCTTGTTCAGTGGTGAAATGATGATTTCTTTTCTCTTGTTACTTAGAAATTTTTGGTTACTTAAGTGGCAGAAAAACATACGTCCATATGTGCACATTTACACATGAAGATATAAACCAGTTAACAAGAATGGAAAACAAAAAAGGGGCCTTTTGCTGTTCACTGCAGAAAGCCTTCACCATGCTACTAATAAAGGCACAAGATGTCAGAAGGCAGAGCAAGTACTGTATGTTAAAATATTAATGTTAGTAAACATTGATTTGTTTCGATTTAATATAGAGGATTAAGGAACGAGGAATGAAGAAATGGGCATCAGGTAGTGCCCCAAGGTAAAATGCAGCCTCGTAGTTATGAAAATTTAATTTGACTGCATTGGGAATAATTGCTCCTGTTTGGTAGCAGGCTTATGCCGGCAAGATAACAGTCACTCAAATGGACATCACCCTGCGTACACTCTTAAGCAGCTGCATAATATTCTCAATTGGAGAATGATGTTGTACCCCATTGTTATAGGAGAACCATGCAGCTGAAAAAGACACTAAATCAGTCTGAATAATACTCTAGTGCAACATTTTTCTGTAATGAAGTTTCCTTTTGTTCTCACATAAAAGTCTGTTTAAAAGCCAGAAAATTTTTCTTCTAAAGATGGAAAATCTATTGCATTGTTTTAAAAAAAACCAACTTTTCGGTCTTATTTTCACTGAGATTCTTCCTTCCTTCTCCTCTCCTCACCTCTCTTCCCCTCCCTTCCCTTCCCCACCCCTCCCCTCTTTTCTCTTCTCTTCTCTCCAGTATAATACATAAAAGCTCTTTAAAGGTGTGTTGATTATATCTATTTTAAACAAATAAATTCTATTTACATTCAGTGTAGGATATTTTGACATTTCTAGCCCAGGATAGAAAGGCCATAATAAAGCAAAAGATCTAAGTCCTTGTGCTTAGTCCGCCAGATTCTCTGTTTTGAAAATTTGCCGGTAGCCCCCCAAAAATGAGAGAGAAAAAAAAATAAGGTATGATCTGATATTCTTTCAGACCACTCTAAGATATAACAGAAAATAAGTGAGCAAGGAACTAGTACCCCAGCTGAAGACTTAGAGTAGTAAATGTACTCATGCACTGCCTGCATTTCCTGTAACACTTTTTTTCATTCATCCTTTTCCTCTTCTGTTTTCCACAACACTTCACGGCTACTGAGAAAACGTCATTAATAACTGATACAGAGAATCACGCATGTGCATATAGATAAACTGAGGATGACAAAATATCAACTTGCAGCTGCTCAATTGAAAGTCGTATCTACACAATGGGTAATTACTTTTAATTTAATTAGGACTCCTGGTATTGTTTCTATCTCATAGATTACATTATAACATGTAATGTGTTAAAGCAGGAAGACGAACTGTGAGAAGACACAGAAAATATTACCTGTTTTGTCTAGAAATACCATACTTCAACACCTCTCTAAGCACTTGCTGCTCATTGACAATGATCAGTTCTTGCATCCTGCTCTTTTTTAGCACTTTGGTACATTCAATACACTCAAATAATGTGATTTGGAAAGATATATTTTAGCTTTGTAGAAGTAACACAAATTGACATATGTATTGGGGAAAATTTTAACAGATTATCTGCTCCAGAAAATGCAAATTTAAAAAAAACCCTTCAGTTAATCAGCTGCAGAGTATAATCACCAAGCTCAAAGAGCAAAATACATGACTTACAAAAATCAGTTTCAAGAATAAAATCATGTTATGTGAAATACAATGGGGCAAACTTCCTACTGGTGTAAATGGGAATACTTCCTTCATTTTCACTCACTTGTGCCACCAGAGAATATATCAGTTCTTAGAAGAGCAATAAGCTATATGAAACAAAAATAGTCCCTAAAACCTGATAAAATTTTGAACTATTCATGTAACTGGACAGATTTCAGTGCTGCAACTCGGGCTTTTACACATCTTGATAGTCTTTCAGTATATTATGATACGCAATTCTTTTGATAGAACCTGATTCTGTACTGAGAATAGTCCCTTATTTTAACATATAAGAGAGTCCATAATTTTTTTCTCTGTTTCCCTATTATGTGGCCCTTTGCTTTCTATTTATCAGCAAATCTCAATAAAAATATTCAGGCAGAAGTGCAAATATTCTTGCTTTATTATTTTATTGTGTTGGACAAACAGATCTAATGAAATCATTCCTGGAGGTTCAAGCTAACATCTGGCCTGTCTATTCCTCCTCCTCTCCCCATTCCTATCCACCAGCATTTTACATCCTCCTGCAGGGCAAACAGCAGGGAAAATGCTATGTACATGGTAGATTATCAGCCCAGATTACTGTCCATTTTATATTGTATCCCATTTCCACTCGCCCTATGAGTGTGCCATGGAAAAAACTTTTCTTTTTATATTGCTCAATAATTGGTGGCATTGGCTTTCAAAGTCCCTTTGTCTTTACTGCTAATGTTAGAAATGCCTTTGGGGCTGATTTTATCGATAGAACAACCCGAATTTTCCTCACTTTGTGCAATCAAATAAAAGTGAACTTGACATGGGTGTTCCAGACATACAACAGTTAATAATAATAAACTTTTTTCCTATAATATAATCAAATTCTGACCTTGACAAAATTATTTTTTGTATGAGTTCGACTGAAAATGAGGGTAACTTGCAATTTAGACCTGAAGAACCATAGCCAAACCACCAGGGTTTCACTGGTGGATCTTTCAGTAAATTGTTCTGTGTATTGAGCAAGTTCAGTTCTCCAAGGTTGGTGCATATGTCTAAACCTAAATATAAGCTCTCATAGCATATACAGCAAACATTACATGTAACATGAATAATGAAAGTATGAAAACATCAGCCCTTCACACTGAAGTGAATAACTCTAAAGGAAAATAAACTTCAGCAACGATCAGAACAAAGATTTTGTTTCAGGACATCCATTAAAAATTGAAACATCCATAAATCCTCACTGCCCCTGCCCCAAAAAAGGAAAATGCCATATGGAACCAACCATACAAAGAGAAAAAAACCCAGCTGCCAACTGCTGTACTTCATATACTTTCTACGAAAATGATTAATCCTCTGAGAATTACTTTGTGAATTTGCTCTGAACTTGAGTGAATGATTCATGCACCCTGGAAATCCTGTCCTGAATCTGGTTCTGTTCCTGGAGTCACTCATACCACTCACAACGTAATACTTAATAATATTCCTGGTAAAGGAGGAATATTTTTTATACACTTGTAAAAGTATGGGTGATTAATTCTTTTCATTCAGACACTTTAAAAATAACCAAATAGCAGGACACTGAGGGACGTGAATTCCAGAACATCCTGATGAAGGATGCTATCCTTCCCTGAGATGAGTGTGTTGGAGGACTGATAAAACCCTGCAAACAGGAGATAGCGATACTAACTGACAAACTTAGACCTTTCAGAGCTGTGCTGGCATCACAAGACATCATAACTCTTCAGAGACTAAGACTAATTAACAGAAAGAGATGAAGACCCAGGGCCCAGGTTTAATGGGAAGTTCAGAGCCACTTTGCTGAGTCTGAACCCAAATGTCATCAGTAAAAGTCTTAAAAGCTGGTCTTGGCAGGAGTTATGGCATGCAGTGTTTTGGAGACATTTTCCTTCTCCTATGCTTTACTTCCTGTTTGAATCCTGCCTAGCTGAGGTATTCCAGAAGGTGGCAATAGGTCTGTCTGTTCACCCTGACTGTCTTTGCCTACTTATAATCCAAGGTTATCCTTGAAGGGAACATTGAAATTTTAGACTGTTTTGCTTAACAAGGAAGAAAATGAACCAGGCTTGAAAGCACTGATAATGATACCTCTTTGTAATCCCCTTGGTGATAAGCATTTAGTTATATCAAGGGAGAACACCATATATGTAATAATTGTACAGAATTTCATCTCAATATGAATCTGTAGAAAGAAACTGAAGCTATTTGCATGGAATCACAGAATATCTCAAGTTGTAAGGGACCCTTAAGGATCATCGAGTCCACCTCCCTGCTCCTCGGAGGACTATCTAAAACTAAACCAAATGATGGGGCTCTGAGCAACCTTATCTTGTTAGCGGTGCCCCTGCTCACTGCAGGGGGGTTGGACTAGATGACCTCTAGGGGTCCCTTCCAACCCCAAACATTCTATGATTCTATGTTGCATAGCTAGCAACATTTGGTATCTTGGTAGAAACTACATACTCCCCTCTTGGGGAGTGGTCTGCTTTTCAGCAGGTGCATCTACTCTCTCAGCTCATCTGTTTCCTCTCTCTGGAGGTTCTGCTCCACTGATTGTCCAAACCATACACACTGATTTGCTCCTAGGCATTTTTCTCCCAGTTATTTCCCTCTGAGCTGAAAGTCAGATGTGGTCTTTTGTTTTGTTTTCTATAAGATGAAAGGAGACTTTCTACATTTCCAAACTTTATATCTACAAGCACCCTGCCTGCTTCATGTCTTACCACTGCCCATAGCATGCATCGCATCCTCAGCATGCTGCTATAAACACCACGAGAAAGCTTGTGGGTTGAGATAATGACAGGAACTTCACTTACCAATTGTCATGGGCAAAACAGGACTGGACTTGGGGAAAATAAATTTAATCTATTGCCAATTAAAATATATTCAGGAAATAATCACTGCAGCATTTACCTTTGCTACTTGGCCACGCTCATTTTGAAAAGTAATGATGATCCCATTCCATATAATTTCTTCCTATCCATATTCCAAATCTTTCCAGACAGGCTATTGAAATGAATGAGGAATAAATGTCTCTAGATGTAATGATAGCTAATCTTATAGGCATGATCAAGGCGTCACAAACATTACTGATCAAAGCAGGCATTACTGATGTCCTTTTTATCAAATGTTTTTGACAGCATGGATCACAACGTTCTGAGGCTTCTCTCTCTGTGAATAAATGAATGCTATACTGACTTCAATCCGGCTTCTCTGAAAATCTCCAGGGATAACAATAGGTAATTGTTCTTCATTCTTCAGGTTTTAATCCTTTAACCTTTCCTATTCAATTTGTGTGTAAAACTGGTGGGATGGCCAAACTTCCAGCCTGATTATACCCAAGAACATCTCTTCTTCAGCAAAAGGAATCCAGATTGTAGTATTTCTTCAGCAGAGTATCTGAAGGAAGATGACAAAAAAAAAACCCAAAACCCCACAAAAACCAAAAGAAAATTATTCAGAGATAAGTTCAGGTAAGATGAAGGTAACATTTGGAGGAAGAAGAAACCTACTAACAAAATCCCCACATTTCCAGTGAACAAGGTCAATCACCATCACAGGAAGCATGTAATTTTAAGTAAGTACATCAAAAAATCTACAGTGGACCAAACCCTATCTTCTAGTGTTGACAAACCAGAAAAAAAATCCTCTTTTCATCTTTATCTGAATTTGTTATACAAAGTTTATAATTAATATTTCTTATTTATCCAACAGTGAGTGGATTAAAGATGCTGGAACAGAAGTTTAACAACAAATAAAACTAAAATTAGCAGCAGAAATGGTCAAGAGATCCCTTAAGAAAAAAAATGGCAGGACCAGATGTTATCTGTAGTTTTTGGCTTCAGTACTTTGTATTTTGCACCCAAGTCTAGCACAAAACTCCAGGCAGTTCTCTCAGGAGTAATCATTAAGATGCATGTCAGAGTAGTGTTAATTATGGAAAAGAAAAGCACGGGCCTTCAAGTAGTTCCCAACTCCTAAATAATCACATGTCTCTCAACCATGTGCAAACTGCTAACATTGATTCTATTAGAGCAAATCTACTACAGTGTGGTTACCAACACAAATTTCATGTGGGAATGAAAAGGATGCAAAAGAAATACTAGTAATTCTGGGGATCAACTTCTGATTGACATGTTGGCTATGAAGACTGCCCAAAGCTAGAGAACCTCTGGACAATATGCAAAATCCATGAGGTCTTTGATTTAGTCCCTCATACATGAATAAAGAAAGCATTAAGAATGTGCAGCACTACAATAACATAAATCTTGCAAGTTTAAATAAAAACATCTCAAAGACAGATCTCACCCTCCAAGATTGCAATTTATACCTGTCCTTAACCCATCGGGAAGTTTCCTGGGGAACTTGTTATCATCCCAATTTTCATAATTTACAACTTGATATTATTCAACCTTCAAAGGAAAATTTGAATGGAAATTCAATGCATCTTGCAAAGCATTACTAATAACCACCCCACGTATGAATAATCTCAGATGATTACTAGGTCAGGTAAAATTATCCTAACCTCATAAAGACCACCAAGTCTTTCCAAATATCATGCAGCTCAGATGAGTTGCAAAAAATTATTTACATTTAACATTGGAGGAAGCCGTTGAACTGTTATCCCTCAGAGGAAACTGATTTCTTAAATGCCAAATTAACAGAAACAGCCTCTCTTTAAGGCCAATAATTCCATCCCCTCTCCTGACTATATGTTGCAGGGACATATTTTAATAGAACTGAAGCAGTTGGAAGAATAACCAAAAAAGTGGCTTACTCTATAAACAGCATTACGTCCAAAACCACGTGCTGAAATATTAAATATACTTAGGAGGAAAGCTGGAAGAAGCCTGAAAAACTTGTGTTTAGAGTTATTTCTCAGACAAGCTTTAAAGTTATTGGGCAAGGAAGTAATTGTGGAAAACGCAGGAAAGAAATCCAATCATGGGAAGAAAATCAGTTTTAGAGGCAGGAGGCCCCGATACAGGAAATGGGTGAAGGGACATTAAAATGTCGATAAAGACTCTTCTGGGCAAGATAGCTCAGCTAAAATCATTCACTGCGGTCCTGGCTGCAGTTGCACACTGCCTCTTCACACACAAAGGGAGGAGGGATAACACACGCGAAAGGCTATAAAACATAATGCCATAATACATTTGGCACAATGTGTAAACCACAGATAGCATCAACATTGCCCTTCACGATGATCTGTGTGGCCAATATTCCCCTCCTAGACATCACAAACAATGAGATCAGAAGTCTGATCTACTGGCAGATGAAAGAAAAAGGGAAGAACCTTTGGGATCTTGTATCTGGATAGATCAGTAAAAGGCAGAAAAATGGATTCCAGAGACTTCAAGATCATCATCACCATTATCAACCCTGCCTGCCCATAAGCTTAACATAAGACAGAGAGGGAAGTAAAATTCCAATATTTCAGCACAACCACTTTGAATATAAGCTTTCAGGAGAGCACTGAAAAGGACAGGAAGGAGAATGATCAGAGGAGTACTGATTTTTACAACTTCTTCTGTGGCTCAGCCTAAAAGCCCTAGACAACCTTTCAACGGCTTAAACAACGATCTGAACATTTCCATCAGTAACTAGAGTCCCTGGGAACCTGGCTTTTTCTTTCCCTGACATCTTTCACATTTCAACCACACCCTGACCTTGAAGATCATTTTTTTAGCTGGAGGTGAAACATTGCCAATTTATAAACAATGACACCAATCCATTAGAATGTGATATGAAGAAATAATAATAACAAAAAAAAAAAAGTTTGGCAGCATAATTATTCCAAGAAACTAGAGGAAAAACAAGAGAATTTCACAATAATAAAATACCCACATATAACCAGGTTCTGAGCAACCTGATCTAGTTAGCAGTGTCCCTGCTCACTGCAGGGGGGTTGGGCTAGATGACCTGTAGGGGTCCCTTCCAACCCAAAACATTTTATGATTCTATGATTGTATGATTGCAAGCTCTGCAGCATATTGTTCAAAAGATGACTTCTTCCTTCCAAAAAAAATCTTGTTAGAATTGCTATCTGTTCTCTGTTTTCAAAAATCTGCTGTCATGACCCACTGTCTGTGTGTTAAGAAAGTGGTGTAAAGCTGAATGCAACTCCACATAGCCCAGGAATTGTTATTGCATGATGTGGGCAATATGCAGAGGAGGGTGAAGTAACCCAGGACAAAATGAGATGAGTTACTCTGAGTATAAGCTACTCATAACCCAAATAAATTTCTGACTTTGGTGCTCCTTAGCATAGTTCAGATTAAAAAAATAAATCTCTTATCTAAAAAAAAAAAAAAAAAAAAAAAGAAAAAAAAGTGGATGGAAAAGACTGTAAATAGTCCCATTATCAAGTTGTTGCCCTTACTGACATTCCTTTGGGATTGACTGTTGTGTTGTGTTGCGGTCACAGAAGCCCATTTGCCTGCTGGGCATATGTTGACACATGTACTGCATTTCTAGTAAACAACCAATAAAGAGCTTTAAATGAATCATAAACTTAATTTCACATGGTGGACTATATGTTTTTTTCTAGACAGAAAAATGGGATTGACTTCAGCAGTTAGTTTGAATCTGCACGACAGGATTTGGCTCACAGAGAGGAGATGCAGCAATGTTAGTTTGGAGCACAGCACAAGAAATCAAATGTGTTTCCTGTCCTCATTCCTGCACTTTCCAGTTTTATATCACAACATTCAAGTCCTTCAGTATATACTAGATGACCTCTAGGGGTCCCTTCCAAGCCAAAACATTCTATGATTCTATGATTCTATGATTCTATGATTCTATGATTCTATGATTCTATACCTTCCACAATTGTTTCAGTGCCAGCACACTTAGTCTATGTCATTACCAGAGTGAATTTTGTTAACACAAGCAGTGATCTCAACAGTACACTGTATTTGATCAACTGGCTACCGTTCTCGATTCTCTTCTCCAGCATCATTACCATATGGTCCTGTCTCTTATACAACTTGAGAAGAAATTATTTCATCTCAAAGAAAATGATAGAGTTGGTCATGGTTCTGTGTCTTCCTACATGCTGCTTAGCTAATGCAGATAGAGTTAAAGCTGTACGTATCTACCAATGCACAGGCACACACAGAGGCAGAGAGCACAGTATGGCATGAAGTAGCTGACTACGAGTCTACTTTGAGAGACATGACCCAGTAAAGTATCCCAATATTGTAGAAGTTGCAGACTTCTTGACTGGGTCCGGCTGTGGGGAATCAATATGGATTCAATACTCACTCAATCATTATTTTATGATTAACAAAACTTGTGGAAAAGAAAGCAGTTAATTTATAATCACTGATATGTATGCCCTGTAATTAACAAACTTTCCGTCATCTTTTTCAATTTAAGAAAGATTTAAAAGTGAAGTGCTGCGGTAAAGTTTCCTTTTATTAAGACTTCATTATTTTTACAGAACACATTCCATGCAATGTTCTAATAAATAATTAAAACTAAACAAGAAAAAACTTCTACATCTAGAAATACGGCATCTTGGACTTCAAATTGTCTTTTTTGTTTTTGCTTTTTTACTCACTTGCAAAATCAGTAAGTTATAATGAGTCTCCAAGCTCTGTAGTGCAAATCATAACATTTCCACTATATTCCTGAATACTAATTCTCTTTCTGTCTAACAAATTTCACACAAGATAAAGAATATTTCATAGTTAGCAGAGTAGATCTCTAAGTGGGAGACTGATGTTATCTAACTTCAGTTGTCTGAAAACTGATGTCTACCTTGAGGGCTCTGATAAAAAAGGAACAACGTTTAAAAACTGGACAGCAGAAGGAAAGTCCATTTTGCATCTGTGACACGAATAGTTAACCCAAGGCAGGAACACCTGATCCACATATGAATTTTCTCCTGAACCACTGTGTCCACTATGCAGGTTTGAATGCAGCAGTGATTCAGGAGCTGATTAATGTGTGGATGAGATGTTTCTTCTTTAAGGGTAGAAATATTTTTCAGAAATTTAGGTGGTAGCTGTGAAGCAGCAACAAGCTTAGCTATCCAATTTCAATATTCTACTGTATCTTTCTCAAAGCTTATGCTTGTCATCTAGGCTCCCTCTGTAGACGATGAACTGAGACTCTTCATCATAGAATGTGATGAAACACTCTCTGGAGTTTCCTCTCTCTTATTGACAACAGTAGTCTGTATGACTATCTTAGATTATATTCCTAACTCTTGGATAGTTAATTTTAAGTACAATGAATCCCACCTCAGACACTTTATAGCTGTCGCCAGGTTGACCTTCTTTGGTTTGATACATGACTGTGTTTCTTACCTTGGTGCTTCATGCTAACTGTGTTTTAACTTGTAACATTCACCATTTTAAAAGGTTGCTAAACTTGATTTGGGACATAGAAATCTTAGGAGCCTGGCTGCAATGCAAGTTTAATTGTTTGAATACACCCAGAATTCATTCAAAGTTCTATGCCAATCAGATTTTCTTGACTTCATTTTGAATAAATTTTCATTTAACAAAGGAAAGGGTTAAATTCCTGATTTCAAATTGGGAAACATATTTGTAAAAGAAAAATATAAAAGCAAGAAAATGAAGACATGCAGTTTCACCATCTAAACAGTGTATCTTATTGAATATATTATTTTCTGAGAAGGACTCCATCCTGGGTTTGACTCCCATTTATATTTCATGGGTTTCTTATTGTTGTTAACTGCTAGGAAAATTTCAGAGCTTTTCTAAAATACTTTGTTTTCTCTTTTTATTTGGAAGGCGTTATTTTGAGAAGGATTTTGTCATTTCAGAGAGTGCTAATGGAATATTTGTAAGATTCTTTAAGGCTAAATCTTCCTGATAAACAGAGTGAGATATTCTATGCCTCATTAACTCTCCATTCAGGTAGTAGTTGGATTGCAGTTTCAAATGTATGTCACAATGGTTTGGGGTTTTTTTAATAATAGTGTAAAAGCTTCTTGTCTGTCTGTGATGGTTTACTGTTAACTTGATTTTCTAATATATATGTTGACTATGTACGATACACTAAAATATGCTGACAGTTTATTGCAGAGACTATGTGCAACTTCATTATACTTGTGACAGACTGGGCTTTTAGAATACTTTACTCAATCTCCTGTTAGCCTTGGCAGCTTTGAGGTTTCTGCCATCACCACAGGACTTCAGTTTTCTGAATTATCCAATATTCCAGATATTGACTTTTTAAAATATAGTTTACTTGGATGGCAGCAGAAACACCTGCTTTCTGAGTGGCTGTGGTTCCACCAGGGTTTCCACTTTTCTTCTGTGTTGGAGTGAGATTTAAACAGTTTTGATTCAAAGGATCTTCATAACCATCTTGGGACTCTCCTTGTTCTGACATTAATGCTGGCATTCATGGCACTTTACAGCAAGAGCTTGCCAGAAGTTCCTTTCATTGACATCTTATTAATTTCAGGTACAATAAAATGCTGCTGGCTTACACTTAAAAGTTCTAACAAAACACTGTCCTTGCTCCCTTTCCCCTCTTACTTCTATCCCTCTATTATATCTCTATTTTCTCTTTTCTCTTCTTCCCCCTCCCCAGTTTGACCTCAGGATGAGCAAGCATATGCACATACACACAGGTGCAGTCTCCCTGTAAATAATACTCTACGGCCCCCTTTGGTTTTGATAGATTTCTGCCTGTTTGGTGGCTCCGTCGGCATCACAGCTCCAGTCAGACTTGCTCTTCACTGCAATCCTAATGGGCAATTTCAGGCTCATGATGAAGAGTAAGACAAACAGGCAAATGGCTGTAAGCACGTAAGCTTGAAGGGGTTTCATTGCCAGCTCATTATAGCTCCACTAATGAGATTTCCATCCAATTTGTGGGATAGCAGAGCTCAACTCAAAAGAGGGACAGAGCTACCAATACAGTAGGATTAGTGTTCCTTATTAAAAAAAAATAACCTTTCTTAAATCAGGACGCAGTGGTTAGGGCAGTGTCCTTATACACTGGCACTATGCAAAAACAATTGCTGGATTATTTACATTACACTCATCAGCTTGGCATAATTGCTGAAGTGATGTAAAACTCATACAATTCACTTAGGCGATAACAAATACATACTTTATGTACAATCTTCAGTACAGTACACTTAGTAAAATTTTTGCTAGCAAGTAAAAACCAAAGCTGTTTGTGAAAATGCTTTTACAATGAATCTTGGGATGCATAAAGTAAACGGCAAAAAGAAATGCAGATCATGTGACACTAAAATAGAACCCTATGAGGAAATATAAAGGCATTCCCCAATTCTGTGGTTGTACATGAGGGACTAAAATGCTGAAAATATGAACAGGTTCTAGAAATTTAATAAAAGTTTCTTTTTAATTCACCCAGACGTCTGCCATCTGTGCCTCATGATTGCTAACCTCCAAGTCTCAAATAAAGTGGTATTTATTATTTGCTCAGGTATAATTATTTCTTTTGATTAACCCAGTCCCTATGTAAACCCCCTTGAAATTTAGACCTACGTCTTCAAATTCTGAACTCATTAACAAAAGGTGACCACTTTATTATTCAAACATGCAATTATACATCTCAACAGGTCTCTTATAAGCACAGATCTAGCATGTAGCTAAACAGAAAATAGTTATAAATGTTTCATGTTTACCAGAAGTAGATCTTGGTTCCCTAAACTGTATTGTCCTTGCCTTCACCGCAAAGGATATAGACACAGTTCTCGGTGTTGTGAGGGCCTTACTGTCCTGAACTTCTGGAAGTAGCAAGTAATATTCAAACTGAGAACCTACATTTGTCCTCTCCGAACATTGCTCTGTCTCCATGGAGGCAGATATTTCTGTCTAAATCCACGTGATTTTTTTTTAAAACTGCAAAGCACTGTAACAGGATTTTTTTTCACAGTAACAAAACCTCAGTTCTGTAACCAAATGGAGTCAGCCTGGTTTAATCAGGCTATCAATCACCCTGCAGAAACTAGAGAGGAGGCAAATAATTTTTTTCCATCTCCTGCAAAGGCACAGAATACACTATCAAAATTTCTCAGTGTTGCAGTGGATCAAATTTGGCATGGGACTTCCACCAGAAGGTGGAAATATTGGGCTCTGTTACTTAACCCACTGCAAGTCATTTGTAAGCCATGCTAGGAAAAAGGCAAAGCTACATTTAGGGACCTTCTCAAAAACACTGGAGGGTAGAAAGATCATTAGAATGTGCTACCAGACTGCTACTCAATCAGCCATCAGCCAATATTTATTGCAACAGGCTGGAGGCTCAAAGTCTCTGCCAGTCTTATAAGGCAGGCTCTCAAAGTGGCAAACACATGTCAGTCTGTTATTTTTCACTCATTGCACACCAGCAAGACCAGCTGCTAGCTGGAGCATCCCAGTAAGTGCTGGACTCAGGGAGGAATGATCCATGCTATGGACTCGCTGGTCCACAGGAGAGCTGTGCAGCACTGGCAACTGGACCCAGATTTCTTGAGCTGTATTCCCATGTACCAACCACGGGCTTCTGTGCAACGAATTATAGCTTGATCTTAAAGATATTTGAGAGATGAGCATGCCACACAAGAGATCTAATAACCCCCACAAAAAGCAGAAACAGAAGACTTTATTAGAATGTCAGTGTTCCTAAGTGCTCTAGTGACACAAACCGAAACAATTCTAGGTTGGTGTCTAAAATAAAACGGCTTAACTGCAGACAAATCTTGCAGGGGCTGCTTGTCTCATTAGCCTTTTCCTGAGGGCAAACCACTATCTGCCTTGCTGTTTAACCCACAGATATGCTGGGAGATCTATTTAATATCATACCTTGTGTATTTTAAAGCCTGATTAGTTGTATTTCTACCCTGGCCCGGGGGCTGCCAGTTTGTCTAAGTCAGACATTTCTATGTTCTGGCATAACGATACTCAAGGGGAACTGGAGGAATGTGCTGTTTCTTCAGGAGTCTGAAAGTAGCTCTAACATTTTTGTACAGATAAATGCAACAGTTTTATAGTTTGATGAGGAAAGAAACCACCACAATCTGCTTTGGCAGCATGTTCGCTGTGATTTCTGCAGTGTGTGAACACAGCAAGGAGAGTGACAGGTTTGGGGGGATTTCTCAGCCAAGCAGCATAAGTCAGAAACAAGTTCAACTCTGGTGAAAAATCTTCTTTGTCTTTAATTATCATCTCTTTTTATATTTATAAAATCTACTAGCTTTAGGGCACAGTGTTTATATATAACTTTTTTTTTTATAAGTTAGTTCTTTCTTATGTGTTTGCTAATTGTTTTTCATTCCACCACAAATGAGGCAAGAGCCTTGGCATGTTCCTTGTGGAGTCCAAAGAGAAAGGAATGATTTACAATGGCTTTGTGTCTATGTTGCTTTGGAATCACAGTCTAATGACTCTCATGGTGAAAATATTCAGACATGGAAATCCTCCTGATTCGATAGCATTTCAGAATATTTCCCAACAAGTACTTAGGCCAACAGATACTTCAGGAGTTTGATTGGGTTAATAGTTGCAAAACTAAATTGGATCAATGCACATGTCAAACACCATTACTATCCTATTATTCAATAGTACATTACTGAAGGAAGCCATACAGAACTGTATGTATGGAAATTAAAAACTCTGAGGGAATTCATGTTTTCCCAGGGAATTACGTGAATATCCGTGCACTTTCCAGAAAATTAGGTCAATAATTCACTTCAGAAATCTCCTGTTTCTCACAGAACCTCGTGGTAGCAGACATAGCCATAGCATGTGAATATGAAGTGATTCAGAATATAACTTTGCTAATAGAGTCCAAAAAAAGACAGTCAGTTGCAAGGTACCCCTTAATGAACAGGTTACACTTCCTAACCCTTTTTCACCTGAAA
This sequence comes from Egretta garzetta, assembly GCF_000687185.1. Classification (NCBI taxonomy): domain Eukaryota; kingdom Metazoa; phylum Chordata; class Aves; order Pelecaniformes; family Ardeidae; genus Egretta; species Egretta garzetta. The sequence goes on along the minus strand of NW_009259600.1, from coordinate 7,039,730 downwards.
TCATTTGTTCATTACTTTCCCTGGCCTTGAACCAGAGGTGGTGTGGAACTTGGTGCGCTAATTTGCTTGTATAAGGTACAATTGTTACCTTGCTTGATGCATATGAGATGTAAAGGGCAAACATGGCAGTGGAAACCTGTTCTGCCAAGGACATTATGCTTTGGTTTTCATATAATTGTTCCTGAAGGAAGGGAATTTTCCCAATGAATGAACCAAAGGTGTAGGAACTAGGTTTTAAAGCAAGTGTCTTCCTGTAAGCAAAGAATTTGTTCCATGACTACAAAATTAAGGACAAAAAGTTCTTATGAGTTCTAGTTCACAGACGTGGTAAAATAAGCCTATAAACTGCTTGTCAACTTGTCAACAGACTATGAAAAAAGCCTTTAAAATAAGCATAGTTCCCTTCTTTTCTCTACACCTGCTTTATGAACATTTTTTACATTCAGATCTCGTACATAATTACCTTACTTGTTTTTACATTACAGAATCACAGAATCGTAAGGGTTGGAAGGGACCTCAGGAGATCATCTAGTCCAACCCCCCTGCTAAAGCAGGCTCACCTAGAGCATGCTACACAGGACTTCATCCAGGCGGGCTTTGAATATCTCCAGAGAAGGAGACTCCACAACCTCCCTGGGCAGCCTGTTCCAATGCTCTGCCACCCTCAGAGTGAAGAAGTTCTTCCTCATATTCAACTGAAACCTCTCGTGTTTCAGTTTGCATCCATTGCCCCTAGTCCTGTCGCTGGACACCACTGCAAACAGACTGCTTCCGTCCTCTTGACTTCCGCCCTTAAGATATTTGTATGCGTTGATGAGATCCCCTCTCAGTCTTCTCTTCTTCAGGCTGAACAAGCCCAACTCTCTCAGCCTTTCCTCGTAGGGGAGATGCTCCAGTCCCTTTATCATTCTAGTAGCTCTCCTCTGGACTCTTTCCAGGAGTTAGTATGGCTTGTGTCATGACTGATTTTGGTTCAGCTAGCTGACAGCAAGGTACCTTTCTCTTTGAATGTAAGAGTCCTTTAACCTAGGGTTGGAAGTCACTCTCGTGGTGCCCAGTGCCCCAAAAGTGAGATTGGGAAGCCTGTCTGCAGCTTGGTCAGGCTGGGGGACTCGGGGCCGGGCAGGGAAGGTGCCCTTGCCTGTGCCCAGTCACCAGGCAGCATCCTGGATGTGCATTGCCAAACTGGTACTGGGGGCACCATCAGAGCCAGGATCCCCAAAGAGCCCACAGCAGTCTGGTAGTTTAATTAAGCACTGGAGCTTGAGAGTTAAGGAGTCAGTTCCTTATTCTACCACAGGGTTCCTGTGTGACCGTGCTAATAATACTCATTTTTTTCCTGGAATAAGAACTGTTTTAAGGGTATGTCACACTGCAGACAGCAGTGCATTAGAGAGATAACTGAGGTAGCTTTAAACAGGAAGGATAACTGGCGCCTATCATTCCGTGAGCCTATACCTAATATATCTGTATTGCTCCTGGTAGCCAGGCTAGCTTAGTTATCTTTGCATTATACTGCAGTTTACACTGAAGTCCTGTTCATAATATGTTAACATCTATCACAGATAAATCCCAACCCAAGATGGGGCTTGCACTGAACAACCGCTAAGACGTTCAATGACGGACTCTTGTGTGTGACGAGTTCTTCTAATTGAGGCAGCATTGTCTGGACCAGACAGTGACACTTCTACCCATGGCAGAGCAACATTCCTTCTCACTGGTTTCAGTGATCCCACTTGTTTCAGACTGAGCTACTGCTCAGCAGTTATGATGGTCACAGTTTGGCCAATTAAGGGAAACAGACAGAAACTTTTGAAAATATAAAAAGAAATTTTAAATTTCCTACTGTTTTCTTTATTTGCTCCTGGGACATTTCATTTATCTGACTCTAACCAGACATCTTCACTGCACTACAGATTTTGGGAGGTGTGCACAGAACAGCGTTGTGGAAGTTGCCTGTGGCAGACATAAGGAAAGATGAAAGATGGGGTTTTGAGAGTTCTAAGGAAAAAACAAGGACACAAATAAAAAATGGTAGAGGGCTAAGGTTGTGGAACAGTCACAGAAATATCCTTCCACTTATCAGCACTTAAATAGTTAACAATTGTGGCACTTCTATTATCTTTAAGTTTCACAATGGACAATCCAACTGAATGAACCAGTTTGGTTTACATCTCTGTTACAGATAAAATTTCAGGCTCCCTGAAGATTCAGAAAAGAGTATTTTTATCAGCTCGTACCTGGTGCATGTTTTAAAAGATCACACTGATGAACATATGGGAGCTGTTTTTATTTTTTACAGTTTTTTGATTCAGCATCAAGGAGATGATTCTGCAACCAGTGATAATTATGAAGAGAAAATCCTGGGGTTTTAGTTTTAAACATAAAACACTGCAATAATCCCTATAGGCTCAATGACTGCAAAAATCTAGGTTAACCAGATCCACTCATCCCAACCAGTACTAATTCTGTGATCTTAGGTTGTAGGCTTTCATGGGTTTTATTTTCCAAGACCTGACATCTCTGCCCGTAGCTATCTGAAGTGACTGACTCCTTTCAAGTGAATGACACGGACAAAGCTTTACTGCTCTATAGGAAATTGCCTAGAACCCATCTATACCACGGTTGAATCATAGCTTCAATTTGGTCACTTTCATTACTGACTTTCAGGGAATGAGCAAGCCCAGAAGCAGAATGGTCTTTCTTTTTACTTGTGAGATTACTGTCAGTGCTGGAAGTGATAAGGGTATCCAGAGACAAGGCTGGTCATGATGATACTAAAGGATGACTTCTAGTGTCATTACATACATTATCGATCTACTCATGTCCTCTCTTTTCTTGGTCTCCTCATGCAGTCATACATGGAGAAGTTGAATCTGGATGGGTTGGGGAAGTCAAGAGGATTTTTGCAGGCTTTTACCTATTCAGCCAACAACACATGCTTCATCCTGGCTCTTGTGGTCTAACAGCAAATCTGCCCAGTCATAAGGGTAGACATCCTGACTCATTTGTAAAGGAAATGTCATCTCATCTAGGCTCCCTTTCCCACAAAAGATTGGACCAGATGATCTTTCAAGGTCCCTTCCAACCTGGACTATTCTATGATTTTGTGATTCTATGATACTTCTCTTCCATTAGGCTTCAGCTACAGAGTTGCATTTCACAGGTTTTGCTGCTGTTGTTGGGTTTTCATGATCAATTTGTAAAGAACCCAGTGTCCTAATGGAAAGTGCTCGGTATAGGTCACCTCTGCTTTCACATCTCAGCAAGCTCTCGTGCTGTACATAGCATCCACTGTCTTCTGATTGAGAATAATCTTTCTGGACTTAAGAAATGGCCACCAGGCTCTTTTTTGTGTATTGTGTCAGCTGAGAATCTCACAATGTCTTTCTAGTATTCAAGCATTGCTTTGCAGAAGGTTGTAGTTTCAGCTTGTCTGTAGAGCTGATATCTCTTCATATTGAATAGCATCTCAGAATTTACACAGGACTGATGATCCCTGAGTATACTCTACTATTGATAACTTTGTGGTTTTGATGGTTCATCCCCCTTGTGTGCCATATATTGAGGAAGTCCATGCTGTGTCGCACATGTAAAGAGGCAATGACATTGTCCGCTTGTGAATTCCACCACAAATAAATTTCTGATATTTATTTGGTATTCTATGATACTGAACAATGCATGCTCAGACTCAAATAGTTACTAAATGTAATAATTCCAGTCTCTGAAGTCTTACGAGCTAATGTTTTCCAAAACATACTTCTCAGTCACAATGAAACAGCATGATTGTTACAAGATCCCCATATGCTTTTAGAAGAACTCACCTGACCAAGTCAGACTATATTATATTCAGTGGAGTGTAACAGGCAACTAGTTCATGTCATCTAAAGTAGACATCTAAAATAGCCTCCTTAAGACCCTGTTCTTTTCCACTAAATAAAAGACATTCAACTGTGGCCAAGTCTGATGTGGAGTTACTTTTCTTGTGTGCCCCTCAATATAAGGAGTTAAGGCAAAATAAAGGCTGTGGAGTCACTTTATAGGCATTTGTTTTGTGGAACATAAAAATGCAGAGGATATTAATGGGATAGTTTTATCCTGGCAATGGATTAAGATTGGAGAAAATAAAGGTTGTAAACTATGACTGTTTCTTAACATATATGAACGATGGGCAGAAAGGATGAACAACAACGTGACAAAATGTTCAGCTGACACATCATTCAGAACAACCAGTGCAAAGATAAGGATTTTACAGCACCATGCAAGTCTATATGATTAGGCATCCTCAGAAAAGTCAGCTCAGTGTCAACAATGGTCAAAGAAGGAAATAATATATAAGAGTGAATAAAGAATAGGATAGACAATTACCCTAACAAGTTATATCAGGTCATTATACAGCAAGTAGTACATCCTCAACTGGATCACTGTGTTCAGCTGTGGTTTTCCTATCTTAAAGCAAAGACAGTAGGTAGAGTTTTACTGACAGTTGATCAGTATTATTAGAGTCATGAGAGAACTACTATAAAATTATTGTGAAAAAATGTGCCTGGCTGTTCTAGAATAAGAAAAAATGAGGGTCAAGTAATAAAAACAGCGAGTAATAAGAGATAGTGGGTTTTGCTAGCTTGCTCACATTTCATTCATGCTTCTAGGTAATAAGTACAAAATATTCAGAATAAGGAACTGTGGATAATGGAAAAATAGGGTTATGAAGAGATCATCTAATCCTTCGCCTGCCCTAAGAGAGGACCTAAAATGCCTAAACAGTATATATATGTGTGGTTTCCTTGATACAAAAAATCATCAACTGGGATTGCATAAATTTCTTCATTTGTGTGCGCCATTGCTTAAGAATCTCAGTTACAAAGTCATGTCTAATATATAACCCAAATCTTCTTTACAGAAAATATTTGCAGTTATTTCTGAACCTACCTATAGTGGACCTGAAGAACAAGTCATTTTAGTCTTTGTAACAAACTTTTACACATTGAAAGGATGCTACCATGCCTCTCTCTGTTTGTTTTCTCCTAGATTAAACAAGCCAAACTCTTTCAACCTTTCTTCATACACCATGCTTTCTAAACCTCTAATCACCCTTGTCACTCTCTCCTGGACTCCCTCCAAGCTCAGTTTTTCTTAAAGCATGGTGCCCAAAACTGGATAAAATATTCCATCAGTAGTAGATAGACCAGAATAATTACCTCCCAAATCTCCCATCCAATAATACTTTTTCTACATCTTGGATTAAGATTTTCTCTTCCTGAAACAACAGCAAGTTTCTGCTTCACATTCAGTCTCTGGTGGTGAAGGTGTTTCCTGCAGTACACCATTCTTTCTAGTTACTGTCCATTTTGCCTTTATGTGTTTGTTTTCTCCTTTCTGTATGTATCACTTTCTACTTTTTTCCCCTTGGATTTAATCTCATTAATTGCAGATTCCAATGTTTTATTTTATTTTACTCTTCAAAGTGTCTGTAATCCTCCTGCTTAGTTTTGACATTCACCAATTTTGTAGCTTCTTTCCAGTTCTTAACCCAGATCATAAAAGATATTGTATATGGTTCAATTTGACTCCCAGTTTTACAGAGTGCTCTCTTTGAGTACTGTTTTTCAACCTGTTGTTCATCTACCATGTATTTAATCTAGTTCATATTCCCTTAATTTTCTTGGGACTGTCATATATGACAGCATAAAAATCTTTACAAATATCAAGATAAATCATAATTATCTCTTCCAGCTTATTCCAATTACTCTGATAATTAAAGATAATATATAGCATCGAGATCATTTTGTATGGACAAAGCCATTGTTATCTTCTGTGTGCTTACAGATTATCAGCTAATAATTAGGTTAAATATAGCAAAATTAAGTCTATACTGTCCTATGTCCTTTCTCTTATTTATTTATTTTTATAAGTGAAGTATTCTGTTTTCCATTCCTTGGCCTTGTGAATCCCCTCCATATTGTATGAGTTCCTAATCATAATCACTTACTGAATTGTTTCCCTTCCCTCCTCTTCCCTCCCCTCCCCTTCCCTTCCCTTCCCTTCCCTTCCCTTCCCTTCCCTTCCCTTCCTTCTTTAGCATTGTCTCCTTTTCTTTTTTTTTCATTTTTCATTTTTTGATTGCATTAAAGATTTCAGATGTAACAATGTTGGTTCTGCATTGCTTATGCTTCACGATAGTTTACTGCTATGCCTTTAATCTTGGCTGTCTTATGTATGGCCAGCTCTTTGAAACTTTGTTTTTCTTCTCAGAATTCTTTCCCAAGGGACTTACCTGTCCATAGTTTACTGACATTTTCCTTTTCAAAGTTTATTGTGATTACTTTCCTCATCTTCTTCCTTTCAGTAGAATCAGGAACTTTCCATTTCATGAGCCTTCTGCCCACAAATTTACTGAAGTCCCTCCCAAGTAAATCAAATCTATATTGACTGCATCCAGTTTCATCTTTTTTTCTTCCAGAATAAAAGCTCTTGCTCTCAAAACAATCCAGAACAGAAAAAAAAAAATATGTGAAGAATAGGAATTGACTGACCTATTTAAGCTTTTTTTCACAGTACAAAAAAAGAAAAAAAAAGTGATATTGAAATTTGGTAAGTTTCAAGTTAATGAAACAATGTTTTTCCCCCCACAATAAACACTTTTTGGAACTCATTGCTGCTAGATATTGTAAAAGCAAGGAATCAAGTTCACACGAGGATTGGATTAAAAAAAAATATTAGTGATAGAAAATTTTATGCTTCAGGGAAGAGGTTCATATGAAGATTGGATTTAAAAGTATTAGTGATAGAAAATTTTATGCTTCAGGGAAAAATCCAGCCACTGTAATGTCTTAGAGTAGGTCCTCTGAAAACATACACTGTTTTTATTTTTCCCCTTTTTGCACTTTTTTTTTCTGAAATATCTGGGGTTAGCCACTGTCAAGATAATAGAAGTGGACTCCTAATCTGATCCAGTTCTTCTACTTCGATGGATAATCTTGGCATTTAGCTTGTCTGCAAATTCTTTCTTGTCTAAACACCAGTAAGTTAAATGCAAACTATAAATATAAAAGCATTGGCAGGCCAAAAATGGTTTTGAAGAACAACTTGCTAACAGCATAAAGACTAACAGTAAAGCCATCTTCAGACACATCAAGAAACCAGAAGTCTGCCAGAGAGTCTGTAGAGCTGATAGATGATGAAGGTGCAAAAGGGGAGCTCAATGAAAATAAAGCTTTAGCAGTGAAAAAACTCAGAGAATTCCTTGCATTAATGTTCACTCTTGAGGGGCATAGAGTCCAATGCTTGAGTCTTTCTTTGAAGAAGACAAGTTTGACAAACTGTCTCAAACAAAAGTGTAAATTGAAGAGATTTTAGAGCCTGTGGATAAAATGAACAGTAACAAATCTCTAGGACCAAATAGTATTCACCTGAGAGCTCTAAAAGATCTCAGTATGTTCTTGAACTGTGGTCTCGTACTCACTGCTTAACTGTGGTTCAGTCCTGGCAGAATGGGAGGAGGCAAACATGATGTCAGTTTCTAAATAGGGCTCCAGGGGAGACTCCTGGCACTATGGATCAGTAAGTCTCATTTCTGTACTGGAAAAGCTGGTAGGAATAGAGAAATAGGTTAATCATTGTGTATAAAGGCAGGGAAACAAAGAATAGGGATACAGTGCCAGTGGACAAAGGTTGTAAGAAGGTACCCATGCATCTCTGTGCTGATGCAACTGAATTTCAATTAATCCAAAATGAAGTATTTCAGGAAAATAATCCTAAATGTAAATTAAATAGCAGTAATAGAATATCAGATAGCTACTACCCTTCACAAGGAGATTCTGGAGATACTGTGGCTATTTTTTTTTTTTGAAACCTCAAGTCAGTGCTGTACTGCAACCACTAAGTCCTGATAGGATGTTAAGGAGCTGTTAAACGGGCAGCCTCTGTCTCAGGAAATTCCTAATCCATGCTGAGAGTGGCAGGATATGCCAGAATTACTGTTCTCTCCTTGCCCTGGGTTTCTTTGGTTGGGGTTTTTTTTTGAGTCTGCTACTGGCAACTACTGGATGTGGGACAGCGGGCGAGATGGATGCTTCGTCGTCTCCAGTACAAACATGCTAATGTTCACATTAATTTTTGATGGATTTACAGGCTAGTCTTGAATTTACACTGAAGAAGCAGCCACCAAATTCCCCAAATCATACAGTGATGTATTGCCCTCTGGAACCTTTTCTGGTTGAACATTTCTTGAGTTACCTGAGAATTTATGGCCAGATTTTTAAAACTGCACATAAACACATTTTTTTTATCAGCTAATACAGCAGATAAATCCATGTTTAGGCACCTAAAACTACAGATAAAAACATGCTTAGGTGCCTAAATACCTTTAAAATACGGCCCTACATGTCTTTGAAGATTATGCCAAGACTTCTGTGGACATCGTTAACATAGGGCTGAACTTCAAACATATTTAGCAGGATTCAGATAATGTACAGAGCCCATCTTGGCACAAGCTCATCTTAAAGGTCAAGAACTAAAAAAGGAAATTCTCCTGCAAAGATGGAGTGTACAAAGAATCTTTTGGGAAATAGAAAGACAGTTCTGGGCCTCCCTTTATCTTGATGAATAACATAAGGGTAATGAAAAACAAGGAGAGACAGATAAGGAAACAGAGATAAGAAAATAGATAAGAAAAGAAAGCCAAAGTTTTTAACATTAAATGCCATTAGAAAGCAATATGCCAACTGGGGAAATAAAAAGATATAAGAAGTTCAAAAAGAGCATTTTGGTTTTTTGTTTTTTAAAGGTAAAAGCACCTGAAGAACTTCTCATGTATGTGAAATAGCTTTAACCTACACAGGAGGGTGGCTACAGAAGACAACTCAGAAGTCTATCCCTTTTAAGACAAAAAATAACACAGAAGACAAGAAATAAAATGTTATCAATAATCTCTTGTAGATTTCAATTGGACCAAGCTTTGGGGGAAAAAAAAAAAGACATGCTCAAATTCTGTCCAGTTTGTTTCAAGATACATACATTTTGTAACAGGGAATCAATACTAAGCCATATCTCAATTCATTTGTTCGCAGTGAATACTAATTTATGACAGGAAAAGATCCATTGTCTGCTAGGGACCTGGTTTCACTATGCATTATGAAATGGTATACATCTCCTACTGCAGACTATGGTATTCTGGCACTAATTTTATTAATTAATATCTGACTTTGGTCTTGAGCCAGGACCATTGGTGACCAAATGACTGTTAGAAATCTTTCTGCTCTCTACAACTTGCTGTGAAATTGTTGTGACGGATGTATATGGCATTCAAATTGTTCCATGCCTATGCCTCTAAAGTCTGTAGCAAATTTACTTTCTAAAATTTCAGTAGTAGTTTTCTACAGATATTAACTATTTTTCTGGTGAATCAAATCTGGTCTGCCTGTGATTCTGTTCCTTCACTTTTGACTTGCACTTTTTGTTGCTATTTATGACTGCAAAACACGTGTTCTACCATACTGAAGTAGAAACATTCCTCATGTAAACTATGGAGGTGTGAATGAATTCACACAGGATTCATCCAATAAAACATTGAGGCCTATGGGTTGCTCAAGATGATGGCCATTTTTCTTATGTTAACAGTCAGCAAATGCAGTTCTCCAGAGAGCACTCTAGTGATGGAGAATATCCTGATAAAATGGACTAAAACAACACCAGGATGAACAAAGGTGGTGGTAACTCTGTAAATTATAATTTACTAATAAACCAGAAGGACTAATAAACTGAAGGATTTGTACAAGTGAAGTCAAGAGCAATCACAATATGCAATGGTAGCTAATGTAGTCAATGATTTCTACGGCTACACCACTGTATATATTTGACTAAATGCAATCCTGCTTCTATGACTGTCTTGATATCCAAGCTGGTTTTTATTTTGCATTTTATTAGTGTTAAGGCAGCTACTTAATTGCACTTAAATAATGATTATCAGTTCCATGTTATTACACTGAGCAAAATATATTATGATAATTGTAATGGACTTTTGATGTTAATTTGCTTATCAATTGCACCATTTTAGTAGTTTTCCACATCTGTAAATATGACACTAAGTGTTAATTAAAGAGGAAAAGAGAACTTAGAATAATATATGATCTCTGCAGCATGTACAGCAACAAAATATGAACTATCTTTATCTCACATTTCTTTACATAGGGATGACCTTAGTCATATATTCAAATAAAATTTAGTTCATGTTCATTTTACATTTCTAAAGAAGACTTAATTCCTTTGTCTCTTTGTTGACATTGATTTCTTTAACCTCAATTTTCAAAAATGCTTGTTAAATAGTCAGCAGTTATCATAAGGTTATGTAAATGAGAAACAAACACAATGTTTTCTTATATTCCAGACTGGAAAATAGAGCAGTATCTCAGAGCCTACCCCTGTTAAATGCTTTCCCTGCATTCCTCATTTTGGTATTTTTGTCCAATTTTGTTATATAATGTAATTAAGAGGAGTGCTGGAATTAAAATATAGTGTTTATTTGTAAAGACTGACTGGTCTCAAGAGAGTATCTCAACAGATTTGGTACTTTAATACTTGGGCAAAATTCATTCTTGGCTTAACTCTTGGTAGATACACCCAGGGATGAGTTTGGTCCTTTTATTTTGCAGAAATATATTGCATTGATTGATCCCTCTTTTATTCAGTTTGCATCTTCCAGGACTTAGAAAGATGTAGCAATATTATTGACTATCACTTTAAATCCCATTCCACTCAAAAATCCTTTGAGTAAAGTAAGGCAACTAAATTAAAAGTTTAAAATAAGACAATCCTTGCAGTAAAAATCAGTCACTTATCAGTATACTTCCATGCAGCTCATTCGGAATTCAGAATTTGGAACACAAATTTAGAATATTGAACATGGCATTATTCATTACCTGGCACACACTCATTCAAGGCAGTTAGCCAAACAAGCTATCTCTCTACTTACAGGTGAAACAACGTTTTTGAGAATCTTAAAAATTTGAAAACATTCATAAATCAAAATACGAGGGTTTCTAAGAGGGAAGCCAACATCGTGCCAATGTTAAGTATACTGGATAGGAAAACAAGTCAGCAGTTTAAAAGGCTTCTTTGACAAGCACTGCCACTTATTCAGACAATATCAATTAGTGTATGTAGCGCGGACTTACTGATGATGATATTTCAATTGGTGTGTTTTCCACATGCACAGAGACCCTATTTTTCCTCTCTTTGTTCTAGACTGCATCAAAAAGAACAAGTAATATTGAAGGTTAGGACATGAATCAGTGTATAGAACAGGTGCTTAAATAGAAGTCTGAAAACCTGTCAGGTCCAGAAACTTTTCCACAGTGGTCATCACCACCCCTCACAGTGAATTTCTCTACCAGCAAGCTATTTTTCTCCTTTTTTCTGTGACCATACACTGAGAAACATGTGGTAGGACTTCAGTCATGGGAAGAGCTGGTGGGAAGTGGCTCAGAAGAAGATAGAGGGGTGGCCCCAGCCACATAACCTGCTCCTGGCAGAATGGGCAGCCTGCCAGCTCACATGCCTGCACCCTGGCCATTGCACTCCTTCCAGCTCCTCGTCTTTGCACTTGCAGCCCGTTAGCGGTGTTTCCCAGTGTGATGGGTGGGAGCAAGCACTTGCTGTGGGTCCAGGAGGAGCATTCCCATCACACTGAGCTGCTGCAGACCTTCTTCCCTTCCTGTCGCCTCCTCATAGCACTACAGGGTTTTGGTAGAAGGAGAAAGACTTGGGAATCTGACATGAACATTTAGTTTGTCATGACACTGACTGCTGACCAAATGGAATAAAGCCCAGGTGGGACATACGACCAGTAAGCTGTGATTTCAAGGGTGGCCTTGTGACCATGCAGGCAAGGAGATTCAAAACTAAGCTGTCAACTGCTTCCTTAAACTCCCTTAAATGTCTGCTGTGTGATAAATAGAGGCAGGGTTAAACTAATGGCTCTGAGGCATCTTTCTGTTACGGTGCCTGTGCTTACCTGCATCACCTTACCAGCAGCATAGTCCTGGCTGAGACAGAAGAGAGACCTCTGGGACAATTTGGACAATTGCTGTGGTTGGAAGGATGAATACCAGAAGTGCTATCTGACTAGTTTAAAAAAAATAAGCTGTTAACACTGTTCAGCTCTTTATTTCTGCCACTATAGCTAAATATGTTTCAGACTATGCTGAAAACTGCCACTTCATTTGTAATATCCATGATTCCCAAGACTTTCAGTAATTTCAGCATGAATATTTATACTAGTAGGTAATCTTTCATCCTTTAGTATTCCTTTTTTGGGGTAGGGAGCTTTAAAAAGTATCGGGAATCCAGAGAAATAGTATAAGGTTTAGATGATCAGTTACGCTCTATGGACAACGAGTATTAAATATGATTGGCCCCTATCAGTGCTTCAAAAATATATCGGTCGTAATAACTTTCTGAGAAAGTCAAAAGTAAATACTCGTGACTAAAATATATCTACATTATGTTCAGTTTATGATACAGTTTATGATATAGCAACAACAAGAAAAAGAAGTCCTAAATTCATGGGAAAAAAATCATTCATAACAAAGAATTTAATCACATCTGCAAATATTATTCTGTCTGCTTGGAATCCCCTGGAGTTTCAGCTGGATTAGTTCTCCTTCACTTCCTGTCCTAAACATTTGTTTTATGGTTGTCTCCTGTTACACAGAAATTGCCTTTCACCTCAATGGATGCCAGCATTTCAGTGATGCATGAAGAGTTTCACGTATATATCCTATACAAAGTTTGACAATGACATAAGGATAGCTAAATGGTCAAGCACGTGGTATATTCATTAATATAAAAGAAAAGTTAACATGTACTATGCAATGCTTATAACCTGGGTTGGATTCATATCAGTAGAAATGTGTATAGATGCTGTAATTTCAATTGAGCTAGACTGATGCATACACTTCTATATACAGAACACAATATTTATGCAGGTCCTTCAATTCAAAGGGCTCCTAAAGTGCTTTGTGTTTTAGTAAAAATCTCTTATCTGTATTTTAGCTGGGTGAATAGTACTTAAGGAATCCATTATCTGAGAAATTTTACCATTTTTCATCAAATAATGTGTTCAACAAGTAGTTTTATGAGGTGTTAGAGTAATTGTATGTGTAGTTGAACACTATACATGCTTGAATAAAGAATTCAGTAAACAATGGTAATATGTATCAAAACATGCATTCAATTATTTTATTCCTTGAAAAATGTGACCAGCTACAATTAATTTCTGTATAAAGAAATACTAGTACATCTCTAATGCTGACCACCTTGCAAATTTTGCTCTACTTCCCCCCCTACCCCCTAAGAGAACAAACATCTGGATTAGGTCTTTTATTCTCATTTTAGAGACTGGAGGTACAGACATATGAAATACAGACCTTAAGACAGAGGTTTTGCATGTACACAAAGACAGAATAAATCCCTTCTAAGAACTTTAACCTGCTTGCAGTTGAAAAATTTCAGTAAATAGGATCTACATCTTCGACACCTCAGCAGAACCAGTCGACAAGAAGTGCTGACAAAGGGTGGGTGCTTCATACCCTGCTGGCCCTTCCCTCGCTCAGAGCTCCTCCCTGGTGTCTTTGTCCACCTGGGGTGCGTAGCCTGGCTCTCTTCCTTTCCTACAGTTCATCCCACCTTTTCTTTTAAACTACTGTACTCTCTACGGGTGCAGTCTACCTGGAAAATACCAGACTTCTTGCAACGTCCAGGTCACTCTAAAGGGATTTAAGCACATTTCGCACTGACCAAGAGAGTAGACTGGTTGGCTTGGGAAAGGTGGGCTTGAATTTCAGACACTGTTTAAGAACCATTTCTGCATTTAAAACTGAGCAAAATACAGAAATAATCTTGAATCAAGTCTTGGAAGGCAGTCATCTCTCTTCTGTGCTCTTCTTCCCTCCTTGTCTTCCTCCTGCCTCTCTCTGTCAACAGAGAAGTCATGTTTTATTTTGTTCATCTGCTGCACCCTCAAAAGTAGGCTAGGAGGTCAAATCCAGGCCTATACTTATGTACTAATTTCTGGATCAGCCATCTTCCCCACTCACTGATAGAGACAAATAACAATGTACCTCTGATACAGACATAGCTCTTTTATGAGAAGCTGTAATAATTTAATGAAGAAGCAGCAGACATAGTTTGCTAACCTCTTTAGGATCCTGCACAATGAAAGGTGCCCTATAAGTTACTATTGGTGGTACTATGATTGCTACAAAAGCCTTCATAGTGTCTTATCCTGGATTGATTCTTACAGCCAAAAAGACAAGGACGTATTCAGTATTTTAAAAATTGTGATCTACCATGGTCTTACCTAATTTTATCTTATTGGGAGTCTTCTGCATATATTTAAATAATGATACGATCTTCCTTCATCTTTATCTTTTCACAGTGCTCATGCAGCCAGAATGATATCAAGGTATTAAAATTCAAGCATTATTCTTTTTAAAACCAATTTTTCTTTTTCTGTAACTGTATGGTTTAATTCCATGTAAATTAATTTCACTCAGGAAAGTATTTTTTAACTTCAAGTATCTGTTAAATGCTTCCTTTTACACCCAACCTGCTGGCAAAAAAAATTAGAAAGCAAACAAATGAGATGATTTGCAGTGAAGAGACGGGATGCCAAAAGAGCATAGTATATAATTGGAAGAGCACAGGAGAATGTTTAAAATAAGTTCAAGAACAGCGATAAGACTAAAGATGATGTTATCTGTTGGACAGAAGAAGCCATTAACATACACCAGAGTGTTTTCAATCACTTAATCAGAAAACCCTTTTCCTGAGCACTGTTTCTTGTCCATGTGCCATGAACAAACATAAATATTTTGGATTTCCTGCATCCTTCACTCTGATAATGGGCTCTTAACTGTAAGCCCTTCCCACCTCAAAGAAAGAGCTAAAAACAGATGATAAAACATGAACCATAGAGAAGATTTCTAGACCAGATGAGTTACAGAATTCAACTGCATGTTCAAAATGGCTTTTGCACTACGCTGTTAGTCCTAGTTTAATATGAATGTAATTTAAAATGAAAGACAAGGAGAAAAAGGCTGTGGATGAGGATGTAACTGCTCCCAATGAGCTAAAATAACTAAATTATCGCTAACTAGAGTGGTGTTTGTTCAGCAACACAGAGACAAGAGCTTAACTATTCAGTTTTTCAGCAAATACCAAATTTTAGTTTTCAATGAAACCACATTTGATTTCCTAGAAGTACATTAGAGAGAGATAATCTTGTGCTTTTCTTTCCTCTTCATACACAGTTCATACATGGGGGAAATGTTCAGGAGCTCAGCTATGTTCCAAAGGACGTCTCTGAGAGGTCTTGAGGATGTCATTGTCTCTGCTGCTGGAGTTTTCCCCACCAGTTTCTGAGGATTCAAGGAGGACATTTAGGTGATGCTGAGTCCTCCATAGAAGCAATGACTGGATGATTTCTATAACTGTCGATCTCCACCAATTCTTTGTGCATATGTGCTGCATATATTCACTCTTGTTCGTTACAGCTGAATGGCAGTCAAGTATCCTGCCCCACACTTACAGCACTGCAGTAACGCATCCAAATACTGCATCAGGAAAGGGCAGGACAACATTCACTCTATAACGGTCACAGTATATTATCAGAAACATCCCAAGTTTGGCAACAGCAGTATGGCTTCAGGAGCGGTTTTCAGATAATTCTGACACCACTGATGCAATGTTTTCCTTGGTCCAAATGAGCTGTATCAGTCATTTGAATAATAATGAACTAGAAACTGCACAGTGTGTTTCAACAAATAAATCAAAGTGGAATACTTGGGCATCAGGTGAAACTAACTTTAAGTGATCATTACATAGAAAAAAATAGATCTGTTTTAAAATGGTTTTGTACTGCTTCAAACGACCAGGAGACAAATTTGTTTGCTATGTTACAACACGTAAAAGAAATCACACACCACACAGTAGATTGATCACTAGTCAAGATTTAACTTCCCAGAAGTTATATAAAAATAAAGAGTGACAAATAGTCAGCTGGTGTAAACAGCAACACTGCACTGAACACTAGCAACTTGCATCAGGTGAGGATCTGGCTGTTGCCGTATTTCAGGAACTTGGAAGTGGTAATCTGTGTGGCTTTAAAATATACATTTTGGGACAAAAGTTGTTTTAAATTCTGAATTGGACTACAAGAATATAAAATGCATCTAAATAGAAAAACAAAAAAGGGGTATTCTGGCAGTGAACCAAAGTTACAGAAAATAATTACTCAGTTCAATTAAAATATTTGGAAATGTTATATCATTGAATTAGTGTGCAAAATCTGCCTTTTCCCAGATGGCATGTAGTAGTTATCAGTTTTATACTTAGGTATAGGTCATGAGTGACTTTTTTGCCATCGCAGAATGTATTTTTGGGCTCTCACTTGTATTCCAAGTAAAAACAAACAAAACCTCCTTGAATACATGCAAAATGCAGAATGTGGAATGGAGTTGATTCAGTGCTTTTAGTGTATGTTCCCTTTGTGTGTCTGAGCTAGCAAGAGGAAAATGTATGAGACTTTCAGATTTATGACATTTTCCACTTGTTCTTCTCACAGGTGAGATGCACTTTTTGTAATAAAAAGGTGAAAAAAATATTTTTTTCTGGGGAAAATGCTAAGGAAATCTGATGGCTCATTAGAGAGACTGTTTTCTCATCATAAACATTTCCTCTCATTACTGAGAAAACTGCCACTAATCAAACGTATTTCTGAAGTACTACAAAAGGATTTGGCATTAAATTTCAAGATAATGGTTGTTAAGTGCATCTTGTTTCATTCTTAGTCTTTATTTTTAGTCTGTTATTGCCTTATTCTTTTTCTGTACACTGGAAAATGTGCAGCATTGTTTGTTACGGAGTGTGGGACATAAATATGAATCAAACCTGTTTACATATGATTTTGATTTTGGGGGGAGGAATTACTTCTCAGACAATCAGACTCAATAAGTGCTACAGAAATGAACAGAATGCAAAGCTGGTTTGTTTTTTCATTTTAGAAAATGTTGGTTGAATCACATCAAAATCTCAAGACAATTCCAAGATGAACCGACTCTGAGAGTAAATGACCTCTTCATCTCAGTGATAAAGTTCCAGCCAAAATATTCACTCGGCCTGAGACGTGATTCATTAGAAATATGTGCATGGTGTGGAGCTCTACTCTCTATCTGGCAGAGTCCGGCCTGCAGACTGATAAGAAGCAAATGCAAATGTCCTGATAAGAACTGAATGCAAATATTTATGATATGATATTCCCTGGGAATTATGTGCAGATAAAACAAAGTGTATTATTTTCCCGCTTCTCTTTCAGGTTTGCCAAAATGCCCTTTTTCGCTTTCGGAATTTGCATTTCTTCAAAATTGATTCGGCTTGCGTATTATGTTAAGCTATTTGTTTGCTAAGGATGGTAATTAGTTACTGTAATTACAGCAATGACAGTTGCTAAATTGTTTTTAAAGCATTACAGTGAGCCTGTGCCAGAAGATTGCAGTATTTTTTTGGATTTAAGCAGAGGCTGGAAAAACTCCCACTCTAAGGCCAGCATGGGATTTTCAACTACAAAGCTGCTTTTCCTGATTGAAATATTTTTTTTTAAGAAATCATTAATTTGCATTGATTGTAAGTACTAACTTTAAATTTTGGTTTATTCACAGATCACAGAAATATTAGTGATAGTGGGCCCTGTGGGAAAGGAGATACAAGGGGGACTCCCATCGTAAATAAAAGTGAAAGCTGATAGCAGAGGAAAAATGGTATAACTATTACTCTGAGCCTGTTAATTAAACTCTTTAGCCTGTTTTTAGACAAATTAAAAACAATTTAAAAATGCCTGATTGAAAGTCATTCCTGAACTTTTCTGAGGTGCTCAGAGCTAAGTAAGAAACTCAGAAACAACTATATTTACCAAGTCCATACTCTATAGCACTTTCTGAATCAAGACAGAGCAGAAGAAGGAAAGAGACAGCTCTTTCAAATAAACTCACAGTCACTTGCAAATAAAGGTTTTTTCTATCGTGACTTGAAACTGTAGTCACTGTTTTCCATTCTTATTTACAGACTAACACTGGACATTTGCATCCAGAGTATGTCCAGGGTGAATATTTGGTGCTAAACTCAGAAAGCTCCAAGTTCCATCCTTTCCTCCTTCCCCCTGGCATTTCCTCCAAAGGAGGTATTGTCACAGCAGGAAGAGTG
Organism: Egretta garzetta; assembly: GCF_000687185.1. Classification (NCBI taxonomy): domain Eukaryota; kingdom Metazoa; phylum Chordata; class Aves; order Pelecaniformes; family Ardeidae; genus Egretta; species Egretta garzetta. Next base: position 7,021,472 of record NW_009259600.1, on the reverse strand, counting down.
TGCAGCTCAGCAGTGGAAGAGCCCCAGGCATCTTAGCATGAGCTCTTCCTCTTCCAAGACATGTGGTCTCGGGAGATTAGCTGGTGTGTGTGTGGGAACCCGAAGGCTTTCACCCATCTCTTCATTCTGTTCCTCCTTCCACTCCACCCCCGTATAATCTCATTCCCCACAGTTTATAGGAATAGACATAATCACTGCACTTTTCTTCCTTCAGAGAAAAGGCAGCCTCCTTTGAGGCTACAGTTCTGCTCTGTAAGTAGAAAGCAGAACACCTGCAACCCACCTTCTATCACCTTCATCCCTATCTTTGATGCCAATTCACCTAGAGCCCTAATGCCTGAAGCACTGGGATTTATCTGAAGATTCCTCCCACCCCCTAAACAAGCCTTTCTTGGCTGGTCCTCACCATCAGTCTTGCTTCATTTTCTTTCCAGGCCCATTTTACCTCTTGATCACTCCTGCCTCTCTGTTGCAGATGGCCACTGTACAACGAGCCATAGGCGGCACACGCTGCTGTGGTTGCATGTGTGTGGAGTGCACTCTTCTACCCAGCGTGCTGTTGCTGTATTTAAATAGACAGCACTGGATGAGAGCAAAATTTGCTTCATGGGTTGCAGGCCTATGTTTTTCATTTTGACACAGAGTCAGTCCTTCAAAGGTGCATTGTGCTTCGCAGTATCATTTATCTAGTCTCCAGTTAATAGACATTTCCAGCTGATTAACTAAATACCCAGTTCGTGCCCCAGAACACCAGCCTGAATCAGCTATTGTCCTCATGCTTGCACAAAATTCCATTATTCTGATTATATAGAAGTCTTACATTGGTTTGGAAAAAAAAAAAAAAAAAGACTTCTGTACTGTATTGTCTTTATGAAGCAGCTAAAGATCCAGAGAAATGCAAGTCCCATGATATCACCAGATCATTCAACACAGGGGAATCTTGCTGTTTCCATTCACGAGGGAATAGCATGCTAACAGCTCATGAGAAACACATGGTGTGACATTCTGAGGTCACTTTTCTATCCCATATATAAACTTACAATAGCGGATTTTGACTGAGCAGCATTGGATCAAAGAACAACTTCAGGAAACATAAGTTAAGATTCAAATATCAGCTAAGTGACTGCTTAGCTACAGAAAGAAAAACATCTCTCCTGAAGTGAGATAGTTTTCTTGTCCTGAGTTTCAAAGGCTTATTCTTTACAAAGTTTATTGGCTTATATTTGGATTATACTCTTCACTTTGAAACTCCTACCAAGGATTTACTTCCAAGGCCCTACACTAGTTGCATAGACAATATATCAGGATATAACAGCCCCATCTGCCAGTAAGTAGATTTGTATCTAATTTATACTTGTATTTGGATGATAGTGTTTTTAGAGAAGGATGAGAGTATATCTTTAAGCATTATTTTGGATCAAACTTTATATGGTATTTTATTTTAAAATGGAGAATCAGATGATAGTGTAAGCATGTATGGTATGTCATAGACGATTCTCAGAATCTCTATTAAAGGAGTTGTGAACGATGAATATAAACCCCCCAATTACTCATTAGTCTTTGAAACAACTCATAACTATTGATAAATCATTTATTAGCACATCTGGTAAACATTTAGTACCATTTATTGACCATTTAGAAATCAATATATACCATCTAATCAAGTGAATGACAACCATTAATATATTGTCATGTTTCTTACGGAAAATGAATTGCTTTGGATTTCTAAGAGCAACACAGTGGCAGAAAGTATTTCTATTTAACTTACATAATATACTAGTAAATATATTTGATTACTGCAAGAGTGAACATGACTGTTAAATGACATTCTAACTCTATAATGACTGTCTGTTGTTTTGTGTGTGTGTATATATATATATATATATAAAATGCTATCATTTGTGTTGTGCATGCAGAGCCTTAGGCCATGCTACCTGTGGTTTTGGCAGGCATCATATAGATAGATGCGTAGTTAGATACATGTGAAAATATGCAATACAAAACACACAAGGATGATATATATATTTGCATAAACACACAAAACATAGCAATTTACTTGAAATCAGGACCAAGTCTATGGGAACACTCATCTGTCCAACTCAGAGGTTAACACAGCAGGTTGTAAAGGATATATATGGTTATATATTGCCAGCTTCATTTTACAGTAAAATTAATCTCGCAAAACACTGGGGTAACAGATTGGTCTCTGCTTTATGTGTTCCTGGGTTACAGGAGAGCAACTGGGTCGGGGAGAGTCCTGGAGGGAAGGGGACATTACACTGTCTCAGCAGCTGAGGGGCTTTCAGAGAAGCTGCTTCTGAAATCCAGTCTGGTCAGGAATGAAAACACCGGGGAGTCACAGTGAGGATTTGGGAGACTGCAGCTTAGGAGGAGATGCTGGGAAGAGCAAGGGAGAAATGCATGGCTAGGCTTTTGAGGTGATGGAAGAGGAAAGAACATGGGGGTGAAAGAGGAGTGTGCAAAACTGGCGCAATCCAGGTGATAGATTGAGTGGCTTGAACCAAGCAGAGAAGCAAAGACAGACCTGTGAGGACTCAGATGGTTGCAGGAAAGGGATTTCTTCCCTCCTTGTTACTTCTGTTCACTCTGACCTAATGACTTTGCTTTTTCTCTGTGTAAGAATTTGTTAATTACCCTAGTTAGGTTACAACAAAACCTGGCATTTTGAATTAAAAGTCTTTGTTTCGGGTGGGGGTTGTCACTTGCAGTATATAAAATGTAGGCAGATGCCTCTCAAAGGCTCCACTAAGTCAGGATTCTGTCACACTACATTATTGGCTTTTTGTTTGGTTTTTTTGGATTTTGGGGGGTTTTGTTTTGTTTTGTTTTCTAAAAGCCTCAGCTCTTGGAATCAAGAAATAACAGAAATATATTCATTAAAAAGGAGTTCCCAGACCATGCAGAAGCTAAAGAAATCTTGAAATGCACCCGACTGAAACCAAAAAACTCAGAAAAAAATGATCATAAATGGTGGAAAAAACCCCTAAACTCTATTCCTTTAAAAATCTTCTTTTTAAACTAGTCTAAGGCTTTTTGCAGACTTGAGGTTGCTAAGGCTCTAACCGTTTTAACTCTGTGCTGTCAGGGGACTGTGAATATAGAGCATCACAGTACCATAAGAAGTTTTATACTCCCTGAATAATAAAGTAAATTATTAAATAGATTTCTCTGATGTGATGCATTGTTTAAGGTGCTGTCTTCCTGTGTGCATCCTGGCAAATGATAGGGATTAAAATCCCACACAGCATTTAATTAACACGAGTGCTCTGGCTAAAAAAAAGTTGAACAGATAGATACAATGCTTAGAAATGGGTGTTTATTTTCTAGCTTGAAACACATGAAAAGAATTAACTTAATAAATGATTGCAACCCTCCCACTTGACCAAAGCCAATAGACCTTGATTATTGTAACAACTGTTGGTTTTATTCTAAATCAAATATAGAAAAAGATGATATCAACACCTAAGTGTGATGCTCTGTGGTATTATTGTATTCTAACATGACAAAGTATGGATGCCTTGACTCTGCCTAGGTGTTCAGAGCCTGCTATGCTTTTATTAATAATGCCTCTTCTTGCATTTCTGTCACTGCCAAGCACAGGTTTGCTGGAACTGATGAGCTGTCAGGGAGGATTGAAAAAAAAGAGTTATGAAGTGTGGGTCACTGTCAGTGAACAACCCGTCATCAGTCCCGTGGTGAGCTGGTGACTGGATGCAGCTGTGATGGGGACAGGGTGGGCAGCAGACTGTAGAAACACCATGGGATCATTTCCCCAACAAGAGCAGGTCATGCTAATGGATCTGAACGGGGAGGGAGGAGTACAAGCCCCTTTGCACTTTCTCCTGCACCCACAGAAAATCTGCCACTGACCCTGTTATAAGTCAGAGCACCGTTATGTTACTGCCCGAGGTGCTGTGCAACTCCTCCATTCTTAAAATCTGTCATTTCACTCCAAAGAGCTGTGTGCTCTCCATTCCAGCCTTCTGCACCAAATTTGAACTACAAATATTAGTTTGGCAGGAATTTTCCACCTGAAGTCTTTTTTTTCCTACTCAGGGAAACTTCCAAATGATCAGTTTAGATGTTTTCCTCACATACATCATGAGGTCAAGCTCAGCTCTAACTTATGATTGTACTGCTGCTCCTCCGTCATGTGACGCGGAGCAAGCACGTGTCACTGGAAGGTGCTGAGAAGGAACTGCTACAGACTCTTAAGAAATTCATAATATCTTTTTCTTATGTAAATGCTTTACAGACGTATGCTGAATTTGACAAGTTCTCATCAATATACAAAGAGCATTTCAGTAGACTGGGGCAGGCTGTTAGGACACACCAGTCTGCCCAAGTCAGTGACTCTGGCGCAGTACTGCCTTGGACTGCCTTGACCACATGGACTGGGGTTCTTTCAGGTTCCCTGGCAGCTGACTGCAACTTAGAGATGCCTACACCACCTGTCGCAGCCGGGACAGTCGAAGCTTTGCAGGACTCAAATTGAATTGAGACTTTCTAGACTTCTACCCTTCCAGCTTTGAGAGAGGGGGCTTCCCTGAATCAAGGCACTTCCCCAGAATGATGCAGACCTTTCAGACAAGTCAGATTTTCACAGTTAAGTCCCATTAGTGAGAGACAGCTTTAGTGTCTTTTGCATGGGGACAGTGTGATGAGTTCCCAGGAGCTGGAATATGTGGCTGCTCCATACTTTCCTAGGAAAAGGTAACAACACATAGAATTTCACTAAAGAAAAAAGTTTGGGGTCAGATTCAGTGTGAGGTTAAGACAATGTAATTTAAGTATCTACACATAAACCTCTGTGCTATGTATCTGAGTCAGTGCAGTTCAGCATACTACTCTGGGTAGCCTCATGCCCTTTGAGCTGCCCTGGAGTGTCCCACTGGTCCTCCTGATGCAACTCCAGAAGGTCTTTGCTCTCCTTGGTCTTTGGCCCCTAAACTTATGCACGTGTCTAAGATACCGTGACACATCTCAAACAATACTAGTTAGCTTTCTAAGGGCAACTGAGTCAAGCCCAGTCAGCCATGCTTAGATATTCATTTACTGAACACACAGTAGATCTCTGCTTTAGATGAGCTAAATCACTTTTTAGGCTCTACTGATTAGATCCTCAGTAACAGTAACAAAAGCTTAAGCACTTACCACCCACATGGGCATCCGCCTGTAGAGTCCTGAATGTAAGTGTCTTAACCAAGAGCTGACTCCACTAAGAATAAGTTATACCAGTAGCATGTAGATATTTGCCACCAGTACCCCTTAGTGCAACACATTTCAAATCACAAAAGGAGAAGTGACAGTGTAACCCGTGCTTCACAGCTGCATTTAACCATGCAATATAAAAGAAACTGTCCAATTTGCTTATTTGCAAGATTTTCAATTGTTAACATAATAACACCATTTGTTGCAGAAAAGTCATTTATGAATGAATTGTGTAAAGAAAATTCATGACCGATTTTTTTGATGGCTGTATACAGGTATAAGGCATGTACTTTTATTTTAACTTACATCTATAATCTCAGAGTATTATTTGCACATTTTGTATTGTCTTAATGTGCAATGAAGACATATCTAAATAGGATAAAACCAATGAGTTCAGGTACTTGTAACAATTCAGCTATGGAAGAGCAGGGGTCATAATTATCTAATATATTCTTCTTTTCTACAGTCTGTTGGGTAGATACGTTCTTATAGTTCTACAATGACTTATGGAATAATAGAATAGTTTGTGTTGGAAAAGACCTCCAAAGGTCATCTAGTCCAACTGCCATGATTAGGATTGTGCTAAAAATATAAATACAATTTGTATGTGTACAAAATACAGCAGAATTACCAAGGAATTACCTTTCTGATAAGATCAAAAATTACCTTTCTGATCTGATCACTAACAAATGAGTGTAGCCAAGTCTAACATTGGATGAACTCTGAAATTTCCATGATGTGCTGAAACAAACCAAGTGCTTGCTGGCACAAATTTGAAGATGGCTCTGTTGTGTTCCATTAAGAGGATGAATGTGTCCTAATCACAAGACCTAAAATAGTCTCAAACTCCATCAAAAGAAATTCATTCAGTCCAGGTGCAGCTCTTTTCCAATAAAGTTTTGATGGTAGATGATAGATGGTAAATATAAATTAGCTGTACTGGATCAAAGACCAGCTGTAATGATGGGGTGAGAAGAATGGCTGCATTCATCATATCATAAAGTGGAGAGAGACACAAAATGGTACTAGTTAAGCCTAGCTGAGAGTATGTGAAGGGGAGAAAAAGGAAAGGAAAACTAAGATACAGAAGAGAGTCTATGAATCATCATGCGCAATCAGTATCTATATCTTAAAAAAATTATTACAGAAATGTGATAAAGCTCTTATTTTCCAAAAGGACACCACAGATCATTTAAGATAATTTTATTATCCTCATACTGAAACCTCTAAAAATATTATGACAAAAGATCTTGAATGCTAGTTTGGTTTTTAAATATTGCATGTTTTAATATTAGCACTAATTTTTATCAAAATATAAAGTCCAGATACAAGCTATCAATAATCTTAAAGGTTTTGCTAAGAAAGAAATCTGCCTAGAAATGAAAGCAAGACAACTTTTGCACAATAAGAAAAACATGTACCGTGGAAATTTAAGCATTTTGAATTTTTCCATATGAAACAGTTTTGATTTGTGAAATCTTGCACTGGAAGGAAAAAAAGCAAATGGGGGGTTTCTAATCTGACTTCATTATTTTACACAGCTAAATGATCTCTTTCCCACAAAACTCAAGATTCAGTTGGAAACAGAACATTAATTGAATCCTGCTCTTCTCCTGGACTTCATTCATCTCTTGTTGGTAATTCACTTTCCATAAGTCCCTTTACATGAAAGTCCATGTCCATGTCCCTTTACATGAAACCTTTACTCCCTCCTGAAGTGCTTAATGATTCAGATTTATTTTTCAAAACTATTAGCATTTAGATCCAGTGTCCAAGTTTCATTAAGCCTATGGCCACAGGCCCCAGAATTTGAAGGACATTGGGAATGAAAAGGCGAATCGAAATTGCTCAAGGTAAAATGCTTGGCCCCTTGCTGAATACCGAAGGCTGAAAAAAACATGAAGATTTTCTCTAATGCTCACAACTGACCAGAGAAAGTTGATTGAATGGGTAGGAATTGCTTATGGTTGCATTGTCTAGTCACAAAAAGACGTAAATGCATCAAAAGTAGCATATCCTAACTACAGTAAATATATATACTGGACATCACTGATTAGTACAGAAAGCCAGGCTCCCTTTTCATCCTTTTCTGCATACCTGACTATTTCTAGGTTTCATATGTTAACTTATGCAGAACCAGGGAAGACATTATAAGTTTGTACTTTGTAAGCTTTTGCAGCAGGAACCTTCAGTGTTTATATACCACTTACAGAAGTGGGGTCCTGGCTTATCCTAGAATTTGATCAAATAATTATAACAGCAATAATAGTCATGACAGTGGTAATAACAGCCCATCAGGCTCACCTGACAGCTACATGTTAGCACGCCTGATGATATTTCAATTGATACCATGCTCTTTGAAGCATTTGAAAGCTCCACTGGTGTTATACAGGATTTCTTTGGCCTTTCTTTAAGAGCTATGCTGAATAAGGACACAATGGATCTAAAATGAATAGATAATTCATTTCCACACTTATGCAAAACAGTTTAACCTCCACACACAGTAAAGTCATTGAAGGTTTTATTTGTGAATTTCTTTGTGATTATGCCTTCACTGTGAAGAAACTGCTGCTGACCTACCTGTACCTAAGAATAGACTGGTTCTTCCCAAGGCCTTGGACCTGTGAGCTAACTCTTAGATCATGGAAGATATAATTTACATATTAAACAAACCAGAAGTATTTTACACTCCTTAATATGGACATTACCTAGTAAATAAATAAATGTATTTGTCCTTCTGATGAACTATTCAAGCCCACCTGGAAACAGCGCAGAACTAAGTTCATGTTTCAGCATGCTTCTGAGTTGATTGTGTTTCCCAGGTTTATGAAAGATTTCTACTGTGCTATAGCTGTAAGACTTTACGTGGGTTTCCTTCAAAAATTATGGGAGAAATTTTGCTGCATACAAAATATTTTGCTATATTGATGAGGTTTACTGCATTATGGCTGAAGTTTTATAGCTATAAACCATTTCCTGACACCTACATGGTAGGTCTCTAGACATGCTTAACACAACAGAGATAATCTTTGTCTTTATAACGTGAGTTATTTTTCCTATCAAGTGGTTTTGATCCAAGTTAAATCAGTAACAACATTTTGATAATTTTGGTGGGTGCAGACTTAGGCCCTAACTCGTGTTTCATGTGGCTTGCTGTGCTCTACATATAGTAGAAGACAATTTCAGTTGTTCTTGTCCCTCCTCCTTGTAGAATGAGCCAAGTTGTACCTATCTGGTGATTTTTCATTTCTTTTAACCATTGCTTCTGACAACACTGGTGAAACTGCCTCCTTTGAAAAAAAATGCTCAAAACTGCTTTGGCACATAGGTGCCCATATTGTTGTTGTAGCCATGACAGTCTCAAAATTTAAATGAAACAAGATTTGTGAATGACTTGAAGAAGAGGTTGTGCACCAGAAAATATGCCTGTTTTTCCAGCTACATATACCTTTTCTTAAAAGTTTTGTCTTTCATGGGCTGGAATGCATTTATGTATGTTAATGGACATTGATTCTAGTCTTTGTTACCATTCTTTCAGCAACTCTAACTATATTTTCTCATCAACTGCCCTACGGGTACAAGGTCTTCTTCCTAAGTTGTCTCTTTCACAGCTTCTCCCATAAGAGTGTGGATGAGAAAAAGGTAGAAATTTCTCTGTGTTTGGCAATGCTTTGCTTATATGGAAGCATCTTGGAGCTCTAGACAATTGAATGCAATTTAGAGTAATTTTAAGGCTATCCTAAATTATGCTGTCAGGGTTCCCATAGGAGCCCAGGAATTAATATTGGCAAAGAATTGTTCCCCTGCTCCTCATCTATATGGGACCTCAATTCATCACCTAGTTATTTAGATATTTTCTAAGCAATGAAAAAACCACACAATTTTCCTAGAAAATACTAAATCAAGTACATGTAAATGAGGCCTGCGATTTTCACCTGATAGCTGATTTAAGATGACTCAATGAACTTCTCATACTAAAAATGTGATGACCACTTTGCATCTGAACAAATAAATGTTTCAAAGGTTGTAATTTCTATTCAAAACCCTTTAATTGCCTCGGATAAAACAGGTAGTTCAACAGAGTGAAATCTGCCTATATTTCTTACTTTCTTACACTCTGCCAACATTTGCACAGTTGGCTTGCCAAGCTACTCTCTTTCTATTGAACTGAAATGCACAGCTTGGGAAACACAAGTAATTCTTTTTTTTTGCTGAGAAAAACATCATTCTGTTGGTTAATAGTAATCAGAAGTCATTGAAGTGTTTACTAGATGGCTAAGCAATGAGACTTACTAATAGCTCTTCCCTCAGAAAGGGTTATCAGCCTCTGCTTCACTTTCATGTTTTGTGTCTTTTATCTGAAAAGCACTTTTTAGGCCTACAATTCATGACAAACATAATGAAGGTCCATGCAGATTTCAGATTGCTAATCAAGTCACTTAATTTGTCAACGAATGCCAACCTATCATATCTACTTAATGTATAGCATGCTTAAAATAAGCAGAACTGCAGTGTGTATTAACACAAAAGGGGTATTTCACTGCCAACAAAAGACTGTTGTACACAAGTTTTTAACAATGTGTTACTGATTCCCAAATGGTGTGTTACTGATAGTAAAACTAACCTTTATAATCATCCCTAGAATGCATAAAGCACAGCACTCTTGGATTTGCTGAGCATTACCTAGCTGTTTGGCTTTGAGAAAACAAAGAATTCCAGACCAGGATTCAAAATATTTGGTAGCTAAAATCCCATGTTGCTGAGTTAGTAGTAGCTGAATCCTTTACCAAAAGTTTCACAACTAAACAAGGAATTGTGGACCTTCCAGTGCTGGAAAGAAGATTATGCAGTTATGGTAAATGAAGACGAAGCTATGCCATCTATACCAGATTTGGGACATGTGCAGATGTCCTGCTTTTACTTTGGAACTACCACATCTGCTGTTATTAAGAATCAAGTTTTAGCAATGTTTATAAAGGATATGAAGGGCTCTTATCAGGCTTAGTGTATTTTTTTAAATTTCAGAATACTTGTAATTGAGCTGCCGACGGAACAGTCATGTCAAATACAGAGTTAAAATTTTAACCCCCAAACTGGACATTCGTGTACTCTCTTTGAACGCTTATAAAACTAAATAGTATTACTGCAAGATTATCTTGGTAGAGGAATATGACATGTCCATATGTCTACATGTTTTAAAAGTGAACACTGCTTAGTATATATATACTTCTTGCCAAATTATCATGTACTTCTGCAGCTAGTCTGAATTTCTATAATGCCACTTTGTATTGTCAAGCCCACATATCCTACATATCTGGTCAGAAAAACTGAAACTGTAACATAGGTTGCAGTTTACTTTTCATGTGAATATCATTATAATGCTTCCCTTGGCAGTGAGGGTTTAAACTCAAGGTACTTTAGACACAACCTGAGTAGTACGATTTCAAACTTATTTAACAAGTTAATGCAAAAGCCTTTGTTCATTTAGGAAATTTTCTATTACATGAACTGCCTTAGTGATTTCAGACAGGGGTGGTCACAAAATACCCCTGTGAGTAAAATTAGTAGGACAGAGGCCTGATTAAGCATTTAAGATCCTTTTGTATAAGGAAAGTACTTAAACCAGGCTCTTTTCACTGTGGGCAATTTAGCCAAGGAGCTAAACTGTCCTCTTTTAAAAAGGAAGAGCCACAAAAGACGAGGATTTGAAGGATCATGTCAGTGCAAGGCTCTGTCCGAAGTCCATCTATTTTGGCAAGAAGCTAGGCTTCGCTATTGGCTGTGACTTGGAATAAAGTGTGTGGATTCTCAGTACCTGAGCTTCACTTTCTGTAAATGGAAAAACAACTCTACTGTGTACTGAGCTACACAGCGCTAATGCATATAGGACATGATGCTTTGCTAATGCTCATAGAACAATGCAAAACTCTTAGACAAAAAGTAGTATGAAAGTACAATGTATTATTTCAAGGACAAAAAGTTTCAATAAATTATTCAATACAAGTCTTATATTCAGACCACCCACCAACACACATAATTAATGTATTAATACTTATCATAACTCCTCTTTTATCATATTTTAACATCATTACTGAGTTGAAAATGGAGTTGTTTAGGAAGCTATGGTAAGCCAAGCCACACACTAAAACTGCTATGCCCAACACCTGCCCTTTTACAGCTCGTGTTCTTCTTGGGTTTTAGGGCTGGCCAATAAATAAAAAAAAATAAAAAAAGAACAAAAGATAGGAAAACTGGGAAAATTAACAGAAATGCAAACCAAGAATATTAAGCCGATATTAGAATTATCTTCAAAGCTTGCCTGTTGGTATTACTGGCCTTTAAGCATACATTTGCAAGTTACATAAAGAAAAAAACCCCACAAATTAATGTTCCAAACCCTAATTGTTGTAACTTATCCATGCATTCCAGCAAAAATTTTCAGTGCTCTTCAGAAATGTTTGTTCACTTGCTGCAAACCGTGTCACAAATCTTCAGTGCAGCAGCTAATATTTTACAATTGATCAAATAAACTGGGATATGTATTCTAAATATGTGACTTAATGAAAACAACTTAAAGATTTATGCTCCATTTAATGTACTTAGCTGAAGTCTCATGGGATTGCCAAAGGAGATAAAAACTGCAACATGGGTTAATGCTTAGTTATCTTTTGGTTAACTTATATAGCTTAGTAATCAAAGGACATGAAAGGAAAACCTTTGATAAAAATTAGCCTATTTTAAAATTCCACAAAAGACAGCTGCCTTTAAATATAATACAATGTAAACTTATAATTCCAAACAAGAGCTCATAGCTAAACTTGATTTGCAATTTGTAGACAAGAACAGTATTCTTAGTTGCTTGGTATCTTATTAAATGTAAAAATCAGTTTGGGGAGAAAAATGAAGAATGTGAAATGATAAGTAGTGTTAATATGTCTACATATTTTCCTCTTCCTGTCTTTCACTGGCTTTTGCAAGACAATAGTGGAAAACAAGATTCTGCAACGTAGAACATTACTAAAGAAAGAGAAAGAAATAAATTATGAGTAAATAGTAATCTAGGTCTCTGTCAAATTCTCAACATTTTGCAAACTGAAATAGAAGTATAAAATGTGTTTGCTTAATCAGTCCACTGAAGAACAGTGGTATTGATTTTTATAATTATATCAGCTTGTGGATGAATTTTGCTGTTGATATAAAATGGTCAAGTGGTATAACACTGCTATTACAAATGCTAAACCAAAAATTGCTTCATAAATGAGAATTATAACTGCTTGGTTCTGTCCTTGAAACCAACATGCCAGCCCTCTCAGTATCCAAAGCAGACCATCTACTCCAGATCTGCTTTCAGTCTTAAATGCAGTGTTTCTGTTCAAATCCAGCAGAACAACCAAACCCGCATATTATTAAGTACCAGTGACTGAAAGGTGGTCTTCCTGTGATTGATCAGTGTAGATGCTAAGCAACAGATGCTGGAACAAAAAGACTTCACTGGATGCCATTACGCAAAATATGGCGTGAATAAACTCAGAGGATCAACCTATAGACTGATATTCCTCTCTTGAGCGCTATATTACAGGAAGAAAATAACTAACAAGACATTAAAGTAGAAAAAGAAGAGGCAATGTTTCATATTTTTCTCTATGGGCGCTTTTTGCTGTTTTGGGGGGAAGGAGGTTAAGGCTGGCTTGCTACCTGTCTGTGTATCTACCTGATAAATTTCTTTACTGCTTGTCCATGTATACCCATGAATCTTACCCCATCTTCATTTTATAATCTCAATTTCACAGAGATGGCAGAAAATTATTATTCTGCTATTACTCTGCATTTTATTTGCCCTAGTGAGTATTGGGCTGAGCTCGCTGGTTAATAGCAATATGCTACTCCAAATCACAATAGTGACTACTGAAGTCTGGTGGCTGCTGTCAAATACAGCTTTTGTCATTGAGAAATTTGGGATATCCGAGAAAAAAAAAAACAACTTTGGAAGATCTGTAGGACTGTGTATCTTGTAATATTCATTGTGAAACTCCATTTTGATGTTTGTGGTTCTAAAAGGATGGGGTTGAGGAAAAAAATTCTTTCTGGCTGTCCAAGCACACAAGCACAAGAGGGCATGCTGAGAGGCTGTATCAGTAACACTAGGATTCCCCCTTGATGGCTTAATGTCAGCAGGGCTGGTCTTGTTGAAATTAATCCAGTCACAATGATGGCATAAAGACATGCATTTATACCTCTATTGACTTTTCACGTTCACAGGATAATTGTTGTAACATTTTCTTAAAGGCCAAAGACCTTTTGATGATAAATATATCTCATTACATGGAATTTTATATGTAATCATCACATGAATCTCAGTGTAATTCAATGGATGTATTTACCATATGTTAATCCTAGCATAACAAGCCTTTAACCTATCTGACTTAATTATAGGCATATCATCAGATTTAAAGTAAAAAAGCTCTTTTTTTCACATTTGCTTTTAAAAACCCTTTCACTTTTTTAACTCTTTTGTGAATTACCTATCAAAGAGTGCATCTTCTCCACTCCTTACCTTGCTTGAATGCTAATCCCAGGGATGCATGATATCACTATTTGCTCGGCTGATGTAAAGATAGGCAGAGCTAGAGAAGCTGCTGAGTGGAACTTTTGAATAAATCTAGACCTGGCAAAGACTCATACTGTGTTTCATTTGAAACATCTCCAAATTTGGCAATGTATAATTGATCAATTCTGATGAGGTTTTTCAGTCAGCAGTGATGATTACATTTTCATTGCTTATGAACATGACATGTAAAAAAATGTTTAAAGCCTTCCTAAAATAGAGATATATCAGTACAAAACTATCTTAGCAATCCAAATCTATGGACAGTTAAAAGTGAACAGCAGATACAAGAAAAAATTGAAGGAATCGGGTTTACCGAGATTAGAAGAAACTCAGTTGCAAAAACCTAATGTGTGGATAAATGTGAAAATATTCAAATGTTCTCCTTGACTTCTGGAAGAAGGATGAGATCACAAAATCACAGAATGGCTGAGGTAGAAAGGGGCTTCTGGAGGTCATCTTGTCCAACCCAGCTGTTCAAGCAGGGCCACCTAAATCCAGTTGCCCAGGACCGTGTCTTGACAGTTTTTTAGTATCTTCAAGGATGGAGACTCCACAATCTCCCCACACAACCTGCAACACTGCTCAGTCACCCTCACAGTAAAAAAAAAGTCTTCTTATGTTCAGACACTACTGTATTTCAGTTTGTGTCCATTGCTCTTGTCCTGTCACTGAACACCACTGAGAAGAGCCTGGCTCCGTCTTCTTTGCACCCTCCTGTCGGGTATTTATATACATGATGACATTGCCTTGATTTGCAGAAAAAAAAAATAGATTTGTTGTTAGCAAAATCACTTAATAATCAGAACTGTGAAATACTGGGCTTTGATGGAAACTACATAACCAAAGGTTTTAAGAGCTGAGTATAAAATATCTGCTGGAGCTTGTCCAGTCCCCTATGATTTTCCTTCTGTGAAAGTGGTTATACTGCACGATCTCCTGAGGTGTCTTTCAGCCTTGCAGCTGAGTAATTCCATAACTTTCCTCCTGTTACTTTTCCAATTCTATTTCTTTTGACCAGCTTTAGAGCACTACCTTCACTTGAGCATAGACATAATCCTGGGAGCCAAAGCTTTTCTAATGTACCATATGGCCTCTCTAAAATGTAAACAGATTTTAGATGTTCTTTCAAACATATTCTTCAACATAGCAGAAAATAAACCCCATTAAAAAAATGCTTCTTTCATGAAAGTACCATATTCATATGATAGTATCAGCAATATATTAAGAAGAAGGGCAACAAAATCTTAATTAAATCAGGTTAAAGACACGGTATTTACATAAGTTACATGTATTCAAGTTTACAGTGCCATTTGGTACTCAGCCACCAGGCTGTAACGATCTATATGAAGTAACCTCTGGACCATCAGTGGTTGTGTCCAAGATTTAGTCAAGTACGGGAGAGGTTCCAGGGGACTGAGAAGGGCAAATATAGTAAGAGTTTTTAAAAAGCAGAAGAGGACCTTGGAAATATAGCCCAGTTAAAGGCAGACGAAAGACGCACCAACAAATTATTACACAATCCAGCTGAAAGCACCAAGAAGATAACAAGGTGAAAAGAAACAGTCAGCATAGACTTGTCAGTAACAGATCACATCAATCTAATTTCTTTCTTTGACAGGATGACTGGATAACACCATAGTAGAAGGCAGAAGATTTGATAAATCCTGACTTCAGTAGGGCTTTCAACACTGCTCTGCATACTGTTCTCATAAGCAAGGAAGAGAAATGTGGTCTGGATGATTTCAGGAAAAGATGTGTGACCAAGTGCTTGAAAAACAGTACCAAACATAATAATTAGTACTGATTCTCTGTCAGACTGGAGGGTATTTCAGATAGGATTCTGCAGGAGTCTGTCCCCGTGCCTCTTTGTTCTAGCATGATTTTCACCGACAATCTCGATGGTGGGATGGAGGACACAGTTATACTTTTTATACTTGATATTTGTGGGTAATGTCCACAGAGTAAGTGGAATGAGACAAGTGCAAAGCATTTTGGCAGTTCAGTCAGAACACAAGCTGTTCTTCAAGCCCTGGAGAAGCATTCACAAGTGAATATGAAATGCAATCAATATACATGCAAAAAAATAAACTTAGCAAAGTTATATAAGCAATTGTTAAATAAGGAATAAATAGGCAATATTAACCTAAAACAAACAAGCACAGTGGGCCACAAACTAAATTATTTCTTGCTGTTGCAAGCAAGTCTGGAGCTCAAGTGGAAGTCAGGAGGGCTGTGTATAAGCTATTGGAGGTGAGGTTCTGTTCTCCCTCAGTATTGCTCAGAACTCAGCTGGAATAATGTTTCCCATTTTGGTCATCACATTTCAGGAAAGTTATAGACAATATAGAGGGAATCCAGAGGAGAGCAACAGGAATGATAAGAGGTTTGGAAAGTGTGACCTACAAGGAAAGGTTGAAGGAGTTGGATTTGTTTAGTCTGGAAAAGGGAAGACTGAGGGGAAGCGTGATAACGTCTTCAAATATATAGAGCTTGTTAGAAAGAGTACAGCGATCAATTATTCTTAGGGCCTGAGTGGGATTTGTACAAGAAAGCAGTATAATTTGCAGCAAAGGAGATTTGGGCTACAAGGTTTCCAGTTGAAAGGGCAGTTAAGGGTTGAAATAGTTCACTGAGGCAGGTTGCAGATTCTCTCTCACTGAAGGTTTTTAAGAACAAGTGAGATATGTCAGGTTTGTTTTATGTACAGTCAGGATAGGGAATGAATTAGCTTATGTCTGTAGATACCTTCCAGCCCAATATATCTGTGATTCCCATGACAATGAAGCATTGATTCCACAGACACACAAAAGGATACTGTGAGATATATCTATAGACTGTTTCTTGACAGTCATTTGTACAACTGCATTGTGGACTGTCCTGTGTGTCCCAGAAATTAAAGAGCTCAAATATCCCCAGTAAAGTCTCTATTATGCTTGTTCTTCAAGTAAGAAATAATGTGAGTTTATGCACATGGGTACAATGAGTAAGAAGATGTCCTATTTACTCTTCACATACGTGAAATGAACACATTTCTCTTGGAAACATGAAATATGGAAATACTTTGTTTCTTAGAAGAAAAATGACTGCTTGTCAAACCACGAACCAATAAGTGGCTGAAATGAACATAAAGACAATGCCCTCTGGGTTGGTAGCCTCCTATCTCATTACAGTGAATTAGATACCCATAAAATTCTGTGATTTTGTATCTGATAAGAATCACCACATAAACAGAGGCCAATATCACTGTCTTTGATCAATGGCAGGAATTCACTACAGCATCTGAACCTTGGAGACTAACATAACTGTTCTTCCCATGTTCAGATGAATGTCTAAGTATAAACAAAGTGAGGGTGATGTGAGCCAGAATGTGCACTAAGTACTGCTTTTCTCTAAGTATGGGTAAGTGGTTTTTTGCATTATCACATGAAATTTGCTAATGGTAGTGAGACCTGAACTGCTCCCATGAGGATCTCAAAAAGGGAATAGCCTTATTTTGGTAAATCTGCAAATGGGGATGCCTGGTACTGTCTCGCTTATGCCAAGTAATCAACATTCACAAGTCATCAAATTGGTTTTAAAATATGGCTTTAAAGTGTCTTACAAGGTATGTTTCATTTGCCTGCTGGGTTTTGAGCCTGCAGTGTGCACCCAGTTCACATTTTCAGGCTTTTCTCAACAACCATTAGGGACTCATTAGCTTTTTAAGCATTGTAGGAAGGAGGAAAAGGAGTAAGGAAAAATATACATATTTGCAATCAAATCTTAATCAATACCAGTTCTAGAGATAGTCCACTCTTCTTCCAGATGTAGGTGAATTGCTTTGCCTTGGTTGATGTGGTCACAGCCGAGTTTTGAGAACTATAACACAGACTACACTGCCTCACTGTCAATGCACTGCCTTGCAAAATTTTCGCTCATGCCATGTAGCTTTCTCTTTGACTACACCTGGACATGGCTTATGCGACAGCACAAGTCAAGGACCAGACTCAGGACAAAACAGAAGAGAAGCTGAAATTCTTAAGTGGGACCAACAGTGTGCTTTTTTCTAAGTTTTACTTTCATTGGCCTTAGAAAGAGAAAAGCATACAATGTGTGCATCTCCAAACAAAGCTAAGCAACCAGCGTGCTTCAAAATCCAGATACTGAATGCTCCACTTAAACTGATGTAAATAAACAAGGAGATACTCCTATATTAAACGCCTGCTGACAGTATTTAACCTCTGCATTTTCACACTAAGCTTTATTGAACAGGAGTTTCGCTACTGGGAGAAAGAACCATAGTTAGTTCAAAAATGAAGGAAAAAGTCACTTTGGGATTCTCCCATGCTACATTTTTCTGTCGCTCGACTCTACTCTGGTGAGACCTTACCTGGAGCACTGCGTCCAGCTCTGGAGCCCTCAGCACAAGAAGGACATGGACCTGTTGGAGTGGGTCCAGAGGAAGGCCACTAAA
>NW_009259600.1:6952510-7003169 GCF_000687185.1 Egretta garzetta | reverse complement strand
GGACAATCTTTTTAGCAAGGCCTGCTGTGACAGGACAAGGGGTAATGGTTTAAAACTAAAGGAGGGTAGATTTGGATGGGATATAAGGAAGAAACTTTTTCAATGAGAGTGGTGAAACCCTGGAACGGGTTGTCCAGAGAGGTGGTGGAGGCCCCATTCCTGGAAACATTCAAGGCCAGGTTGGACGGGGCTCTGAGCAACCTGATCAAGTTAGCAGTGTCCCTGCTCACTGCAGGGGGGTTGGACTAGATACCCTCTAAAGGTCCCTTCCAACCCAAAGCATTCTATGATTCTATGATTATGGTCTGTGATGGAAGACAGGGCAAGCTGGATGTCACTGCCTTCATACAGAAAACAAGAAAATACAGTGAATAAATGCAAAGGGAGAGATTTATATCACATATAACCATATACAGCATATTAATAAGTAAATGTTATGCATATAGCCCTAGATGAGTGTCACATTTAGATATATATTCACATACAGATACAGACACACCAACACAAATATGTGTAGTTTTTCTTGAAACCTGTTTGAACTTTCCCTTTACTGTGGGGACAGTAAATTAACTTTAAACTAACCTCTAATTTGGAATTTCATTTCATATAAAACAAAGTCAAAAGCCAGCAGGTTACCACTGAAGCATTAGAGAATGTGGCATCTCCACTGATACAGTGGGTGGGGAGAGGAAGCTATTAACATGTCTGTAACACTTTGCTTTATACACAACTACCCTGCTTTTAACTCCAGCCTTGGTCGCTAAGGTCAGGCAAGACAGAGCTGACTAATAGTGTCGCTTTCCTACTGCCTTGCGGCGTTCGCTCCTGCCACAGCTCGACAGCCCAGATCTGGAGGGGTAGCATAACACCTAGCTGGGGAGGGGGAGAGAAGAGCTAATCGGGGCTTTTCATTAAATGGTGGATGTTAGGGAAATAAGTGTCATACCGCCATAGCTATAAAGCTGTTGAAAAGAGAGCTACTTAGCCATTCATGAAACACTGTTATGTTAACACAATAATGAATAGGACAAGGTCCCTTATTGTCAAGCAGGTGGCGGACTTTCACTCCGCATGAAGGCACCTGAGTGCCCAAATTGCTCTAACCAAGTGTAAAGAAGCTCACAAAACATAGCTGCCAGGCCATTATTTCAAGGTTAAAATAAAAGTATATGTGATGAAACGCTCCAACAGAAATTGAATCTTCAGAAGTTCCAGTTCATAAATGCATCCTCTAGACTGCTCTATGCACTAAGGCATTAGTATAAAGGTATAAGCTAGTGGAGCATGAAGCACTCATTCAATCACATTGGTTTTGAATATGAAATAACAGCAGATTTTTTTTTTTTTCAGAAATTATTTTAAGCATTCCTCATTGCTGTGGTCGTATTTGTACCTGTCATTCAAAAGAAAAATGAGCCACTCTGTAAGGAGCTCTTTTCGAGACCAGTCCAGTGGCCCCCCAGCAAAGAACAGCGCAGAGGAGTGAGGGCTGCGGGCCATGCCTGCCACCTCCACTTTTCCCCAGCTTCATAGCTTTCATGCTCAGTGCTACAATGTGGTTAAGGATATAGCACTCCCTACAGAAAACTTTTAGCAGGGAAGCAATGTGAATTTCCCTTCCAAAGTGGAATATTTTGGCCACAGGTACTGCAGTAACTGGAAGACATGACTTGGAAGAATGTGGAAACTTAGCAACATAGAACTGAATCCATCTCTTCACCTCAAAAAAATACCTAGACCAAGAAGGGCTATCCTTCTTCTTCAGCAGCAGAGCTTGGCATTCTGATTCCTTGAGGCAAAACCCTTTTTCACCACTCTTCTACAGTAATTCAGATTTCAAGAATCGGAAGGTAAGCGATGTTAATTTTATAGGTGATCTTTCTGATTCATATTATTTTAAATCCTTTCAAGAATTCAAGCAATTCAAGATCCAATTTTTTCTTCCTAATACAGTTTTTTTTACCAAATACAGCACTGGGTCATTTCCATTCATAGAGATCTGAATACACCACCCTTAACTAATGGGATAGAATACTTTATGCTAAATGCACTTGATATAACTAAATTTGTTACTCATGCTTATAATGCAATTATTGATGTAATGGATAAAAAAATGGAACCACAAGAAAGTTTCTAGAAAATATATCTGAGACTTCAACAGCATTGCGAAACAGGAGGATTGATGCACATTTGCATAAAATATATCAATTAATGCAGAACCTCTTTTTTTTTAAATTAATGATCTTTACTGGAAAATGAAACATATATTTGCTCATGGTATATGTAGGACCACTTCTCTACTTTATAGAGAAAGCTAAGACAATAGAATTATAGAATCAAATTATTCAAAACATGACAAACTCTTCTAAAATGGGGAGAAAGAAAAAAAAGAAATAATAAACCAGCTCAAAAATAATCCAGCAGATCAAAAATAGTTCTCTTAGACATTCTTTCTGAAGATAAAACTTTTTATTCTGTCAGGTATTAGCTTCTACTATTTTATTTTCTCTACAAAAATAATGTAATATACAATGGAAATGGGAAAAAAATATCACAATGACACTAAAAGGATTTCAGAGGTGTCAGAGAGCACCCTGTGCAAAGAGCTGGCTAGACAGAACAGGATGGAGAATTAAACCAGAGGACTGAACCTCCCAACAAAACAGATTATTTCCTGTACAAAGGAACAGGTTATTCCCCTAATGTACCCATATGGAGCAGATTTTCCAGTTCTTTCCCCTTACAGTCTTCTAGCAATTCTTTTCAATTTAGTAAACTCACTAAAAGGGAAAGCATATAACAACTGAAATGTTAGCTCAGGCTTTGTTAATTAGAAATTTATTTCGAACAATTATTCCTAGATTTAAAATCAGGCAAAATACTTTCCACTTGTCCCCAATACTAGAATCATTTTACTTTCACTAAACAGACTCTGGATTAGATAGACATTTGTAGAAGACAATACACTGGGAAGCAGTTGCACGTTCAGTAAGGGCTTCTATTCAAAGCATACAGACAGAGCTGAAGCTTAGTGAGACGTCTGAAACACTGCACCCAGTTCTGAGACCCCAATGCAAGGAGGACACTGATAAACTGGGGCCAGCTGAGTGTAGGGCTCCCAGGCTGGTCAGGCTGGAGCACCTGCCCTGGAAGGAGAGGCTGGGGGAGCTGGGCTGCTCCAGTCCAGAGAAGGGGAAGCTTCAGGTGCTTAAGAGCATCCTGTCAGTACCTGCTGGGAGGTTGTGCAGTCTCTATCCTTTTTGTTTTTCAAGAACAATCTGGATAAAACCCTATATGCTAATAACATAATACAGACAATATTATAACCATGTTACCCCAACCACCATTACTTATACCGGTGACCATATTTTGTGGGGGCCCAAGGAATCTTAAAAGTCAGCATAAGCCTAAGGAAACTTAGGCTAAAAGGTTTGTCCTCACTTCATTCACAGTCAATAGAGAGCTACAGGCTATGCTGGAGAACAATTAAGTGCAGCAGTCTCTGACTTGACCCCTTCAGGGTATTGTTTCTCTCTGTGACTAGAGAGAAGACAGCATAACAGGGAGACTGATTTCATCATGAAAACTGGTCTTCCTTAGTCTCTCTCTTATTCCTTCTTCTAGATCTCATATAGTCAACTTAGAGCAGGAGGATTCTGAGTTAATTGAACTTGAATTTTGCTGTGATATTTCCTCTTCTTTCACCGACGGTGTTCTCATAGCGTAGCACGCAGATCCTTGGGAGATGCTTCACTACTTCTGTGGAGCGGTGGGAGTTTCAAAAGGCCCTCTGCTGCTTCATGATTTAAAAAGCTTGGAAGGTCCTGTATGGTGTGTCCAGTTGTGCTATTAAAAGAAAGCACTTAATTTTCCTTCATAGAGAGGAACTATTGAATTAGGTCCAAAGCCTCCTATTACTTCTGTGAGTCAACTCTAAATGAGGCTAGAGCTGCCAGCAACGGAAAGGAATCAGTCCTCTGTTCGAATGTATGAAGAATTTAATAATTTGTATAAATGTAGAAAAATTAAATTTTCATTTTCTTTGTGAACATTTAATTTTCAATGTTGTCTTTGATGCTTACACTCCAGAAATCAATTAATGGGACCAGTGTGCCAATTAATGGGAACCACAGAATTAGCACAATGCACATCTGGATTCACTTAAGTGGAGTCAGTCTGAGTTTACAGCTGTGAAGATGAGTACAAAATCTGGCATGTGTTTTCTTTTTCACTGGAAATTTGCAGCTAAAGAGTGACACCATGGCCATCTCCATTGCTTTAAATTGAAGTCTTTTCTCGCCTGTATCACAGGTCAGTAGACAGTATTGGAGTCTGAGTATCAGGCAGGGTTCTTACAGAAAATCAAAGCTGTACTGCTCGCTACAGATCTGGGCTACTGTTGTGAAGTGCAGAAATACAGGCTGAACACAATAAGAAACATCTGGGCTTCAAACAGCCCCCCATCAGGGGATTTATCTTTCTAGTAAACATTGATCTGCACTCTTTAAATGCCACTTATCAAGATGGGAGAACTAAAAGACCTTTTGTTCCTTCATAGTATTTTCAAAATAATGTAGATACTTGTTAAATCATTTCTGCAGTGGAACAATTATTCTGAAAACAATTGTTTATGTTTGGTCATTGTCTCAGAATGCCAGAAAAGGTGCATTTTTCTAAATATAAGGCTTTTTGTAATGTGAAAAAGAAAGCCACAAAACATAATTCCTTTAATATTTTCTTTGAACATTACAGCAACGTTCAGCAATTTTTTTCCTGATAGCAACAAAACAAGGAATTTCTACTGTATGGATAGAGTAAATGTTAATTATCAATAAAATATAGGCCCCACAGGAAAATGACCAGATGAATATGTTTATTTTTACAAGGCTAACTGGCTATACATGTTAAATATTGCAAGCCTTGTAAAAGAAAAGAGTGGTTTGAAAGAGTGACAGAGAATTCTCCATAGACAAGTCTTCTGAAAAGCTTCAGAAACATTTCAGAGTAGTTTGCATCTCTAATGCAACCTCACTTAGCTTCAGAAATGTCTGCGTATACATAGGAATACATGTGCATCTGCCCTTGGGTCTTCAATCTATTTAGGTTTTCTGTTGAATGTGCTTTCAGGGCTTTGCTCCAGGTATCATACTGAGCTGGGGAAGACTCTCTCACTGACAGAGTGGTACAGACAGTATTACTTTTTCAGTTCAGGTATCTCTCTGACCCCCTGCTTCTTGGGCCAGCACATTTTTCATGACCTAGGTGTCAATAAGCACTCCACTGGAGCTTGCTTTGCTGAGAAATCAGAATTCAAAGCAGGAACAGGAGAAGCTGGGAACAAAACTGGAAGATGTGCAATGATGTAACATATTGTACTGAAACAAAGCAATCCCTTTTCCTTCATTGTGTCACATGCAGTTTAGTGAGTCTCACAGAGCCTCAGGAGTACTTGCTGGGCATGGGTTAATCAGGTACATGTGGCTGAAGTGGAGGAAAACTGGGTAGGCAGGAAAAGGAAAGGCCATGAGAAATTCTCCTTAGAATAGAAAGAAGAGTTTTGGTGCTGATAGTTGCCCTTGACTAGCTAAAATGGGTAATAATGGGAAAGATATATGGGATAATCTATGGCCACACAGTCCCACACACATTAGTACAATTATGACCAAGTTACAGCATACCTGTCATGCCTTGTCCTTTCTTTTCTGGTTTTCATGATAATGTATTACAAGACTTTGTGGTAATAGCTAAAAAAATAGAAAGCAATTTTCTAAGCCATTATGATTTTGAATACATTACACCATCTCAAACTCATTCCAACATCACTGAAGAATTAAAAGAAAATAGGAATTTTAACTGCACGCTGAGTTCAGGACTGGGGAAAAATAAAAATAAGGCAGCTGACCACTGTCATGAGTGTCACAGATAGAAACCCTTCTTCTTAACTTTTGTTATTCTGATTTGCATGCAATAGATTGTGGCTTAAATTTCTTACTCAACTATTCAGGGCAAATCAGTGAGATTTAGGCATCACCCAGGCATTGTTAAGAATATACATGGTGGATACAGAAGCACGTCCCAGATTTTTCTAGAATGACAGTAGACACTTCCTGGGCATGCGATTTAAAAAAATAATTAGAGGATATGTGAATCTATGCCTTACAAGTAGGCAAGTATATCATATGAAATATATGTGAGTCAGGATAAAAGGTCCTATTGAAATAGATTGCATTCTGGTATGGCAATTCTGTGAATAACTATTTTGAAAGTTGGTTTAGAAAATAATTAAATGTAAAGTCATTTTAATATACAAATGTCTGACAGGAACTTGAAGTCCAACCCTTAACCCTGAAAAAAAGATAAAATAAATTTAGATTAAAAAAGGATTTGAATTTCTCTAAAACCCACAGAAAATGTTACCATTTAGTAATGACATTCCCTCTCCATTTGACCCCAGCTTGACACACTGAATTGCTCTGAACCTCCGCTACCATGTACAGAAAGTCTTACTTCTTAACTCTTGCTATTCTAATTTGCACACAAAAGTACATTAAAAGGGATGTTAAGGCTGTGACATAGAACAATAAAAGCAGCAAATTCATAAGTAATTAGGAAACATACTATACAAAATGTTCTCCAGTGCAAAAGGGCTGCTAATACATCACAGGGAAGATTGAGTTCTATGAGAAAACAGTGGAGTTTTCTGATACATAATGCCATGTCCCCATTTTACGGGAAAAAAAAAGAGTAATTGCAGCTGGTAAACAGAGACTAGCATAGCTATGTATGCTTATAAAATATTATGGCTAATTCAGAGACAAGGCCAGCACCATTCATTCAGAGGTGTGGAAGATCAAAAGACTGCCTACAAAATGTTTGAGATTTCTATTCTCCTATGTAAACTATGTTTATGAAAGCATGAAAGGCACCTTCAGTTCCTCCCTTTATCTTCACTCATCATTTGCTCCAAACCCCATTGAAATCAGGTGGAGAGAAGCAGGGATTGAACAGTACAGAGGTGAGAGCGCTTGATTCTTTTTATACATGTGTGACTATCAACTTTCACACAAGGAAGGCTGAATGTGCTAGACTGATGCGAACAAAGACTTAGACTCTAACTTTAATCAGGTGAATAGCTCCACCAGCTTCCCACAGGCTTCAGGCACCCCCAGAGTTGAACACTAACGTGTCGTCAGAAGGAGGGCTCAGTAAGTAGGATCGGATTTGTTATTGGCCCACTAATGCCAGTGAGCTATATGGCCACATCATGGGCCTCTGGAAGATGACATTGCAAGCTCTTTGGGAACCTGCTTTGAAGAACAGGAGCAGGAGTTGTTTTGGATTGGGTTCTTTTAGATATCTAAAACACTCAACAAAATTGTAAGAGCTAAATTATTTATCGGCACTATTCAGCGACATAAATTTTGCCCAAGGGGGAATAAATTGATTATAGCATCAGCTACTTTTGATATCATCCCATCAATTAATCACAAAGGTATGAGGTCCAATTTCCCTGAATATTGTAAGAAACAACAGGGAGTAATTTTTTGTTTATATCTCCAAGCCTCATTTTGCTAGTACCTTTCCCCAGACGTCACAGATACTTCATCAAGGCCAAGCTGTCAGTGTTTCTGCAGATGCAGTCCTGCCATGACTTAAGACTGTCCAAGTTGGAGCTGCTATAATTACAGCCTGTGCCCCCTCCGGTATCACCTATTTGTACTCCATTCACAATGGTGACTCAGTAAAGGGAGCAGTGATATGAATAAAGACAGAACAGTGATTTTTTTTTTTTTTTTTTAACAGATTAGTTCATTCCCTGAATCAGTGCGCAGAGCAATTTCATGACCAGGAACAAGCAGCCAAGAGCTGGTGAAGGCAAGGCCATTAGAGATCCCACCTAGATGTGATTATGCCACTGCAGAACTGGGTTTGGGGTCTCCTCCTTCTCCTTTCTTGTGTTCCTGCTGTTTCTTGTACTTGCACAAAATTTTCAGTAAATAAAAGGTAGTGAAACTCCTTCTTCTTACTCTTTGCAAATATATTTTTGGCAGACAGATGTCTCTCTAGTCAGAAGGCAGGCTACTAGTTACATAAAGGAGTCAAACTGTTTCTTATGGACTGCTTGGCGTTGAAGATGGTGGTTACATATTCCTTCTTCAGAGGAATCTGACTCAGCCTAAAGCACAATTGTCAGCATTTGTTGATAGTACTTTGGGTTTGCTTTGAAGATGGTGGTTACATATTCCTTCTTCAGAGAAAGCACAATTGTCAGCATTTGTTGATAGTATTTTGGGTTTGCTTTTTTTTTTTTTTCTGGGAATTGAAGAACAATGGAAAACATACTTTTTTTTTTCCTTAAATGAACAGATCAACCTTATGCTTATTCATAAGATCATGGTGTTCTTTTCTTGCAAGTATTCAGATGATCATCTAGCATTTGTAAAAATGTCTTCAGTTCTGAAATTATTGTACAAGCAGGATTTGTCTGGGAATGAATATCAGAACTGTATTATTTTTTATTCACTACTTTTCATATATTGTTTTTCTTCTTTAAAAATTACTTCCAATCAAGGAGCAGAAAAAGATCGTATTAACTCAGGTGAAAAATGTCAGTCTTTCTACCAACCGGAAAAAGCCAGTTGACTCTAAACAGAAACCCAGTGAAGACACTCCGAATAGTAATGGTGTCAGGGAGCAGCAAGCATGAGGCTGCTCCAAGAGGGAAGCCAAGCCAGGAGATTATGACCCCAGCACAGGCAGAGGCAGTGCCCTCATCAATGAGATGCAGACAATTTTCTTAAGAGAATAATAGAGGTATGAGTCAAAAAAAGCCCTTGAGCCAATTTTTCCCTCTAGATGTTAATAAAAGAAATGTTTTACCCTAGCTGATTTCTAATATCTTAAGTAGTTCTGCCAAGGTCTTTTGTAAA
The DNA here is from genome assembly GCF_000687185.1 of Egretta garzetta. Classification (NCBI taxonomy): domain Eukaryota; kingdom Metazoa; phylum Chordata; class Aves; order Pelecaniformes; family Ardeidae; genus Egretta; species Egretta garzetta. The sequence continues at coordinate 6,994,239 of NW_009259600.1, read as the reverse complement.
CACTCTCTAACTGCCCTAAGTTTGGGAGTTAAGATTTTCTTTGCAGTCCCTTCAAACTATCCACATTTGGATTTCTTCATCCCAGTAGTCTCCCTAGATTATTTATTGGCATTTTGACTTTACCCAGTAAAATAGTAAAAGCTTGGTTCACCCACCAGTAGCTGAAATACACATACTCAGCTCTAGGAACTCTTCCTCTTCATTTAATGCTTCTAGAGTCTGTTTCTGTATTCCTGGTCCCATATGCCTATGTGCATCTCGCTTATCATCCAGTTTGCTTTCTTCTATCACTCCTACATCTCTTATCCTATAACCATAAGGTCTCTGATGCTATCACTCCAGTATCTCTTGTTCTTTCACTCTAAGGTCTCTTGTTTTCTCACCCCTAAATATCTCTTGGTATAGCAGGTTTCTCCAAGTTTCACCCACTCCTTAAGTTTGTTATCTCTTGTGATCTGTTATTGCAAGCATGAAACAACTAGAAAATTATGGGGTTTATCTGAAAGATAAAGTAATTTTATTTTCTTGTCCATGTTTCTAACACCTCTATGATCCTTTGTATCATTTCTTGTTTCTTACAGTACCTCTCAGCCCGTTTAGTATGCAATAATATTGTTAACATACTGGCTGCTGCTTCATCTTGAGATCATTAAGTACACTATTAAAGGCTGGAGCTACTATTTAAGAGTACCACTGCCCTCCACAGGAGAGAATGGCAGACATACTCAAGTGTGTCCAAAATACCGTCTCTGTAACAGCCACACCTTATGGAAAATCTTCTTCATCTCATCTGGCAGAAACCATTGACTGTCAGTGCAATGGTCTGAAAGACAGAAACATGACAATGGTACGTTCCATACAGTGGTGAGATACCCTAGAGAATTAAGATTCTCAGAAACCCTGCCCATTGATTCTCAACAGCGAGCACCAACTGGCTGTTGATTTTTTGGCTTCTTGGTAAAGCACAATGAATGAATACTCCTTAACTCTACCCCTTTATCAACAGTAGACAGAAAAGGTAATCCTTTGCTCTTCTTCTTGTGAATGCCTGTATCATGCACTTTCTTCCTATGAGTTGCCTCTCTGTCTCTGTTAATCCATGTCTCCCAGAGCAAACATTCCTTGTTCTTATTAAATGCTTTCTTTTCGGAAGCAGGCTTCACTTGCAGACATGCCTTACTGCCTAGTCAGAAACACTTGAGTCTTAAAGCTGATGAAATTATTTAGTGGACGATTTCTCCTGTAAGTCCAATGCAGTAATTATCCTACACTGAGAGATCTACACCTTCTTCCTCTCAGTTTTATCTTTACTGCAAAGACTATGAAGTGTCCCAGTCTTCTGTAAAACTCCCTTTCACAGGGTCAGTAGCTGTTGTTGAACCTGATCAAAGAGAAGAAGGAAGAAAGCCCTCAGTGCTTTCTTAATGCCACTTAGTCTACTGAACTGCATCCTTAGTTTGCTGTTATATGGTCTTGATTCACCACTACTCCAGGTCAATTATACTGCAGTATGGCAAATGCTGAATAACTGAATTTGAAAATAGGAAGTATTTTTTCACAAGGTAACGTTTCTTTGGGTGCCTGAATATTTTTCTCTTTATCTAGAAGCTATTGATTAACTGCATTACAAAAGATCATTTCCCGACACAGAGAATTAGGACTGGCCACATCACTCTCATCAACATTAACAGACATGCTCATCTATAAAGTCAGTCCTTCTTTACCTTTACAAGGAGTGAAGTATTCTGAGATAAGACCATCACCGAAGGAGAGTGAGTAATATTCGCTCTTTCACTTCTGGTTTACCCTGGAGTGACTCCACCAACATCAGCAATGAGTTGTCTCTTTTTTTTGTTCTCCTATAAATAAACAAGAGAGTGGCCAGTTTTGCCTCTCATTATTTATAAATAACAATGTGAAGTGTTATCTCAGAAGGGAATTTTGGTAGTGAAGTTACATATCCTTTACAAGAGGGATTTATAATGGAAACTATACAGAAAGAAGCTATACCCTTGGTATTGTAATTAAGCTTTTAAAACATCCGATAATTCTATGTTATTTGTTTTTCATTTCTTTGATGAACTGATAAATGTCACTTGAATATTTGCATGAGCACTCAGTCGAGAAGCTGGTTTTCTTCAAAAGAAAATAGCATGCACACTTATTCCTCCTCTACTGTATATAAATTCTAAATGGTACCTTGGCAGAATTATGAAATAAAAATGAATGCTTTTAAAGGCATTTGTGGAGTCTGGGGAATAAATGATAGAATTTTCTTATATTTCTCATATATGCAGATAACAGATACATTTAATGCAAGAAGGAAATAGAATTTTAATAGAATTTTTAACTAAAGATCTTGAAACAAAACTAGACATACATTTTAATTGAATTTCTGGCTCAAATTACAGCAAACCATTATAAATCATTAGGAATCAGTTTTAAAACTGCTTTCACTTTTACCCGTATTACAAACACAGAGGTAAGCTTTTACAGCTACAGATAAGTGTTAATAAATTACCCGAATTTCAAAATTAATGGCTGCCCGGCTGCTTTGGGGAGATATCATTGTGTTTCATGAATATTTTGATTTTGTGATTAGATCAAAATGCACTGAATTCCTAAACAGTCATAACTAAGGTCTGCTGATCATAAACTGTTCTTTTTTAATAAATTATATTCCTCACAAATCTGCTGATATGGAATAATTAGAAATTGGTTGCCTGCATTTACTGTAATATTTGCATGACTTTAGATCTCCACCTACTGATCTAGTGGCTGGCAGGAAATGTACATTTTGTACATTTCTAAATATACCTTGCCTGCAGAGATAATGGTTTATATTGTGATGTTAAGAAGGTTTTTATTTGCAAAAAACAAAGAGGTGTCACTTGCCAGTTCTGGAAGACATTGATTAGGCTGTTTATGTCATTCCTATTCAGAACTTATTATTTACAGCTTTCCTGTTTCCTTCCCTTTGTAGGAGATAATGATCTGTATCTTGTAAACTGCTTAAAGTGTGCCTATTTTCTCTTTTTTTAGGGAGTCTTGAAATACATTTTATAGAAGGCAAGCATATTGAAATGGAATGTAAACGGTGTAAAATACAGCATATTAATCGAAAATGATATCTGTCAGTATAATCTTTAAATTAAGTGGTATACAAATATTTATAGTTAGGGAAAATGAAAATTGCAAATCCATTTTTCATTGTGGACGGCACATGTATCTGAATGTGATCCTGTAAGACATATACACTCCATAATTAAATACACTCACATTTGGGGAGCTATTCATTTTAGCAGTCCTGTACATGTGCATATCTTGGGTTTTGCTACAGATCTCCATTGAGGGAGGGGAGTGTGCATTGCTGTCTGGCATTCAGCTCTCAGAATGGCCTAAGCACATGATGTCCCTATAGATTCTTTATAACCAGGTGCTTTAGGGCACATTTCAAATATAAAAAGGTGTCTTCACTTTTCTGGCATACGCAGGAAAGATTTAACACATTAGTTAATGCTTGCTGTATACTCTGCATCAAAGGGGCAGGCTACTGCCTACTATATAACATACTTAGATGGTAGGAGAAGGGCAGTATTTGGGATGTTCGTATGCTAAAATTAGAATAATCTTCCATTTCAAAAAAAAGCAAGTAGAAATTGTTGCCATTGCCATGTCTCTGTAATGTGAATGGTAGATCAAGGAGAAAATACTGACGACAGGCAAAATCTTCAGCCAGTTCACAAGACTTATATTTATACTAATGATACTATCTCTTTTTGAAGAAAAGTTGACCCTGCTGCCTATTTTCTCCCCATGCTACTATAGTTGTTGCTGCAGCCCTGTGAACAGTTTCTTACTCCCACACTGGACAACTGGTCCTGTAAAATAGAAGATATTTAAAACAGTCAAGAACAAAGCTGTTAATTGTTCACACTCATGTTCTTTTGACATTTCAGCCAACTCTTTGTGCTGTTTATTTTATGGATATTTATCCCATTCTCCCTGGCACTGTGACCTACTTGCATTAAAACTTAATACTGAGCTTCATCAGCAATGTATCATATACCACTTTAAACTCTTCCACAAATTAAATGTATTTTCTCTTTAAAGATAAACAAAATCAGTGCTGTAGAAAAACTCCAGTGCCTCTACTTGTTGAATCACATGTATTGATTAATGGTTCATCATTAGCCCTCAAAACTGCCATAGCAAAACAAAATAGCAAGTGCTTCTTCAACCCTGAAAAATCTCACCAATTGGCCAAGTTCAGATTAATAAATGCAGTGATAAAAAAGGAAATCATATGTGTTACATCCTTTCCACTGGTCATACTGGAAACCAGATTCCCTGGCAAGGTCCTAGCCTGGCTCACCAGCTGCAGGTCCGTGATTCAGAGCCCGGTGGTGTGTTGGCCCTACTTCAGCACACTGTTTCTAGCCTGTGAGTAACTTCTGGTCAGAAGCAAACCCAAATGGCAGGGTACATCATGTGGAGGGGCTTCCTCTGTCTGCATAGGTAGGGCACATTCCTAGACAGGGGGCTATGCGACCCACTGCCATTAGAGACACAGAAAACAACAAAGAAGGAAGAGGGTCTCCTAAGGCACTAAATCTTAGGTACTTTAGGTGCCTGAACTGGAAGTCTTTGGTTCTAATAAACGTTTCTTCAGCAAATGTTTCAGGCAGGAAATTAATTTAGGCAGCCTAAAGTTTCCTCTAGAGGAGACACTCTGTCTTCATTATCCACACTGGAAGCTGAGAAAAACCAGCCTCCTGACTTAGGCATGCAAATTAGGCATCTAAAACTGGCAAAGGAGAATATTAGTGAAAAAGAAAACTAATTATACAAATAACTAATAACCACACAAAGACAGCACACAATACAAATCGTTAATAATTGAATTGAACTTTTTTTTTCCCCCCTAAACTGTTAAGTTGGAATCTGGGAAATAATCTGGAAAACAAGACTGAAACAAGAGCAAATAAATAGCCAGGATGATGTATCTTCCAGAACTCCTGACATCCAAGGAAAAATTGGTGCTCTGTGGAATGGAGACCTACAGATAGAAAAAGCACATGGCCTAGAGTCAGAAAAAAATGGTTTACTTTGAAAGCTATGTTTGACCAAGATATTCTTAAAAAGTACTATGTAGGACATGAGAGCTGCTATGGTTACACCAGTGAAGATTGTCTTATTTGAACCTAAAGATTTCTGTGAGAATCCTAATTCTACCTTTAGCGGATATTGCTAACTCCCATTGATGTTAGTTCTTCATGGGACAAAGTTTGGGCCAGAGGATTGTTAACTGCTATAATTCTTATGAAAAGAGAATATACATTTCTTCTTGCAAAGAAATAACAAGGGATAATCTGAAGTGCTCTAAGCCACCATCAGGAAGAAGAATTATTATCTTTTCTTTTCACAAGAAAAAAGAACCTACATTTAAGCTAATATTGACAGATCTCTGCAGACCAGAAGAAAAACAATCCCACAGCCTAAACAAAGCAAAGAGATCAGTCTCCGACATCCATTCAGAGACCAGCTGCTGGTGAAAGAGAACAGAGGAGCTGCGAGCCGGAGGAACAGATGTGTCTGATGAGACGTGTGCAGGGCATATTCCTGGGACCCAGTAAGTAGGCCTAGCTATTTAGCAGATTTTGTAAAGTACCTTTTGTGTGGAGAATAAATAGACTAAAATATGATCCTGAAGATTTCAGGATCATACATGGCGTAAGAAACTTGGGTAGCATCAGTGTTCTGCCGCTGAATTATTTGTACCTGCGCATGTTTGCATTACTGATAGTGACTTCAAAGCACTGTGGTGACAGTCATTCTGCATAATGCCAAACAGCCGAGCGTGTTTTAACAAGGGGGCAGGATTACATTTTCAACAGTTCTGGTGCTATTTGCTTTGTGCAAATGCTTAATTGTATGCTAAATTGACTGTAGACATGATCTATTAAAGCTCGGTTTTTCAAGGGTACCTCAGGGAGTTAGTGTCCACCTCCCCGTGACATGCAGTGTGATTTGGGCAGGGAACTCCCTCAGGCTCATGTGAATATCCCAGCCTCATTGTACGTTTCTGGGCAAACATGTGGCAATCATTGTTCTGACTGGGGCGGGCTAATTAGTTAATATTTATATTGTGTTCTGCAGACTGTAAAGTAGTAGAAAAGTACTAACTAGTGCTGTTATTATTATTATTGAATTAAAACAAGACAAAGCCAGAGAAACCTCTACTGGACCCCTCAAGTGACAGGTTTGAGTCACAACCCTGTTTGCATGGGGTTTTGTTAAAACACCCAGCTCCAGCAATAACCTGGGCAATTTTTTAACATGGTGTGTCTACGGGGCTCAGTTCTGGGGCCAGTCTTGTTTAATATCTTTATCAATGATCTGGATGAGGGGATCAAATACACCCTCAATAAGTTTGCAGACGACACCAAACTGGGTGGGAATGTCGATCTGCTCAAGGGGAGGAGGGGTCTGCAGAGGGACCTGGACAGGCTGGATCGATGGGCCAAGGACAACTGTATGAGGTTTAACAAGGCCAAGTGCCAGGTCCTGCACTACAGGCTTGGGGAAGAGTGGCTTGGAAAGCTGCCCAGCGAGAAAGGACCTGGGGGTACTGGTTGACAGCCGGCTGAATATAAGCCAGCAGGGTGCCCAGGTGGCCAAGAAGGCCAATGGCATCCTGGCTTGTATCAGGATTACTGTGGCCAGCAGGGCCAGGGAAGTGGTCATGCCCCTGTACTCGGCATTGGTGAGGCCTCACCTTGAATACTGTGTTCAGTTTTGGGGCCCTCACTACAAGGACATTGAGGCACTGGAGTGTGTCCAGAGAAGGGCAGAAAAGCTGGTGAAGGGTCTGGAGCACAAGTCTTGTAAGGAGCAGCTGAGGGAATGGGGTTGTTTAGTCTGGAGAAAAGGAGGCTGAGAGGAGACCTTGTTGCCCTCTACAACTGTCTGAAAGGAGGTTGTAACCAGGTGAGTGTTGGTCTCTTCTCCCAGGTAACAGGTGATAGGACAAGAGGAAATGGCCTCCAGTTGTGCCAGGGCATGTTTAGATTGGGCATTAGGAAAAAATTATTCACAGAAAGGGTTGTCAAGTATCGGAACAGGCTACCCAAGGAAATGGTCAAGTCCTGGAGATATTTAAAAGACAGGTAGATGAGGTGCTTAGGGACATGGTTTAGTGGTGGGATGGCAGGGTTAGGTTAACAGTTGACTTGATGACCTAAAAGGTCTTTTCCAACCTTAATGATTCTATGATTCTATGATTCCATGTGCTGATGGTTTCTGTCCCTGAGATACAGGGAACTGCACACTTATGAGGTGAAGAGGCAGCATTATCCCATACTCCCAAGGAAACAAAGGCCAAATACCTTTGCCTGGATTGCAGTGAAATGAGCTGTCAGACAAATCTCTAGTATTGCCTAGCAGTACCTAAACTGCAGGAATGTTTCAGTATATAGTCAAAACTAGGGCTTAGTCTGTGGCATGCAAACTTTGAGGATTTGGGATTTTGCTTACAACTTTTCTAAACCCTTCCTTAAGAAGCAGACTGATTCTTTTGGTGTCCTCCATTCCTACCTAGACATCCAGAGTCTTCCTTTTTCCATCACTGACCTGACCCCCTTCTCTGCAGATCTGGGCTCCCTGGACATGGTAATCATGACGAACGACCTGATCTGGAGATTGGGAAGATTGTTTTCCCCTTATGGGTCTATTTGGCAAGGATCACAAGGGAAGGACCAGTCAGAATTAAATGAATAGGAAGTTCCAGTTACGAGAAGACATGGGAATATTGAGCATGTCCGCTGTATGATGAAGACAAGAGAGGCCAGTTGGCAGAGTTAACTGAGACACGGGGCTGGTAACGTTTGGCATGTCAGAAGTCACTTTTTATTTGCTTCTATTCCATCAGGGCAGAGGATGGCGGTGTTGAGAAATGAATGGTGTCTTTGGGACAGGATCAGAAAAGCCAATCTCTACTTAACAGTTATGTGGTATAAAACTTTCCAGCTCTCACTGGAACCAGTTTATGTGTGTGGGAAAATTCCTATCATTATCAAGTTGAAATAGTATGCCTTCTGTTCAAACTCATCCTTGTGCCTGATTTTCTACTTATTAATGCACATATTATTACAATGACACAGAAAAGTAAGATCATTCTGCAGTGTAAAACAAGATTCAATTTAGGAAATGAAACCTTAGCCTCTACATACTTGGAGGTTTTGCAACAAATCAAGAGTGATCCATGAAGTGGGAGAAACACAACGTTGCCTTGCACATGTTTGTATTTTTAGAGTAGCCACTGACAATGGCTAAAGAAGGGTAAATTATAGTTCTTCTGAAAAAGTCAGATGTGAAAAAAACTGATGGATTACTTAGATTCTGCCTCACCAAAATGACAACTGGATATGGTAAAAGCAAAGTCTGTTGAATAAGGGGAGCATTACCTATGAATATTTATTCATACGCATATGTGTGATAAATTTCTTCAAACTGCAGTTGCAGTCATGACTGGCATGGGGAAAAGAGCTCACAAATCTGAAATAGACTGAAGCTAGGTTGAGAAAATCAAGGGAAAAAAGGGATATCTTTAAATATGCCCAACTCAGGAGAACAAATAAAGCCAAGAGTAGATTCCTAGCACAACAGTGATCATCCTGGAGGCACCTGTGTATGAGCTAGGATATGTACCCACACACCAAAGAAAGATGCTGTAAAAAGGTGATGGTTTGGGACACAGAAGCAATATGGATGCTGTTGAAGACCATCCCTTCTGATGCCAGGGGTAGTTCCCAGATGCTAGGTGGGCTTGCTCTGTGTTATTGTATAGCATTGTGTAGGTGTCCATTAAGATCCAGTGGATATTGCAGAGGTAAGGACAACCCCACTAATTGTTGCTCTTGCTGCTGCCCTGCACCATGGATGTTTTCTGCCTGCTGTATGGGAGCAGGAGCTCCCTGTCCCTCTGGTGGGTGTCCTTCTTTCTTTGATTAACTGCTTAGCCTGTTTTGTGGCAAACTCCTTAGGCCACCATTTTCAAAATGAAGCACATCAACCAGACACCTGAACCCATGTTAGGCACTTCAAAGAGTGGGCAGATTCCTCATCATGTAAGAGCTATAGCTATTACAAGATTTATTTGGAGGTGTCTGTGCTCAGTACCTCTAAAAATTAGGCCATCTTTGTTTGAAGTCCTAAAGCCAAAATCAAATACATAGCTTTAGGCAACTTCATCCTGAACCTTGGTCCTAATCTGTTTATTAATTCTCTGCTAAGTAAAAGGATGCAAATAGTTACTGTGTACATAAATCAGTGTTGTTTCAAAGATTAGTTAGGGCTTGTAAAATGTTATGCAACATGTTAAAGCATATTCATTTTTATTCTGTACAGACAGTGAAAATAACAGAAAATAACCTTTATCTAACTTTTTCTATCACCCACATCACGGTATTATTCAAGTTGTGCATTAAAATTATGTTTTCCACATGGGTTGACTCTCTCTAGAGTGAGAATGGAATTTTTGTGGGACACTTGCTTTCAATCATGGTTATTTTGTTTTATATATAAAAGCTTCTCTGGGTTTCTGTTAGGGAATTCAATGAAGAAGAAGTTTTCCACTTGCTAAGAATGAAATTTGATGAAGTTGATGTGAGGAAGATCACGAAAACTTTTACTCATACAGAGGAATATTGGCATTTACTTCATGAATGAATGATATGAGGGCCAAATAAAAGAATATTAAGTATGTCATTTGCAGCTGTATCTAAACAAATTATGGCTAAATCTTTATTATCTTGGACTGATGGGAACATATATGAAGATTTTTCCCATCTTCAAGGAGTTTAGAATTAGAGGTATAATGAGAGTTTTGTATAAAAGTTGGATTACAGTTTACTCTAAGAATCCTGGAATTTTTCCAGCAGATCTCAGTGGTAAGAGGGTAAAATAGTTTAAGATTTTGGAGGAATCTATCTACATGAAACAATTCATTTTTAAATTTCTCCAAGAAAAAAGTTAAATGTGTTCACTGAGCAGGCTAACATATAAATTTGGTTGTATGAGTAGACTGAATTTACTTTGAGGAACACTGCACACCCACAACTGTGGTGATCCAACTGGAACTACTTTTAGGAGTAATTGCTTGCCAACAAGAAGCATATAATCGGGCTCACAGTCATCTTGTAACAGTGTTTGCCTCTGATTCTGTATACCACCACCAACGCAAAATTAGAAACTTCCAATATATCATGGTTATACTATTCCAAAAAAACCCCTTTTTGCTAGTGTAACGTAATCAACAAGGGTGGTGCAGCTTTCTCCGTAGTTATGAATATTCATTGTTATTCATGCATTAATTAGCTCTTTTCAAAAAATAGAATTATTTAAAGAAAGTAGAGAAAATTATGAATTTGAGGAAATTGCTCAAAGGAACAGAGGGTCAAGTATTAGCTGTTGCACAAGCTGTTTTCCAGTTCATTTGTGGTCTAAAAAGTGTTTTTTATGCAAGCCTCTCTATTTGTCCTAATGGCTAAAAAACCTTTAGCATCTCCAGGATATAATCATAACCTTTCAGTATGCTGTGGAGTAATTGCTGGATGGTGTGAGGTCTTGGTAGAGCTGGGCATCTTTGACAGTTGGAAACTCCTCATTCACTTAGAAGTATCTCAAGGTCTTACGTTTTAGCCCAGGAATCTAGCAGGATAATAAAAAAGAAGGAAGATATAGCACGAACCTAGTGGCTTTCTATGATGGAATGACAACAACAGTGGACAAGGGTAAACCAACAGATGTCATCTATCTGAACTTCTGTAAAGCCTTTGACGTGGTCCCCCACAACATCCTTCACTCTACATTGGGGAGCTATGGATTTGATGGGTGGGCTGTTCGGTGGATAAGGAATTGGTTGGATGGTCACATCCAGAGGATAGTGGTCAATGGCTCAATGTCCAGATGGAGACCAGTGACAAGTGATGTCCCTCAGGGGTCCATACTGGGACCAGTGCTGTTTAATATATTCATCAATGACAGACAGCAAGCTTGAGTGTACTCTCAGCAAGTTTGCAGATGACACCAAGCTGAGTGGTGCGGTTGATATGCCAGAAGGACAGGATGTCATCCAAAGAGACCTGGACAAGCTGGAGAGGTAGGCCAGTGTGAACCTCATGAGGTTCAACAAGGCCAAGTACAAGGTCATGCACCTGGGTTGGGGCAATCCCCAGTATCAATACAGGCTGAGGGATGAAGGGATTGAGAGCAGCCCTGCCAAGAGGGACTTGAGGGTATGGATGGTTGAAAAGCTGGACATGAGCCCGCAATGTGCGGTAGCAGCCACTAAAATGATCGGAGGTCTGAAGCACCTCTCCTATGAGGACAGGCTGAGGGAGTTGGGGTGGTTCAGCCTGGAGAAGAGAAGGCTGCAGGGAGATCTTAGTGCGGCCTTGCAGTACTTCAAGGGGCCCTATAGGAAAGTTGGGGACAATCTTTTTAGCAAGGCCTGCTGTGACAGGACAAGGGGTAATGGTTTAAAACTAAAGGAGGGTAGATTTGGATGGGATATAAGGAAGAAACTTTTTACAATGAGAGTGGTGAAACCCTGGAACGGGTTGTCCAGAGAGGTGGTGGAGGCCCCATCCCTGGAAACATTCAAGGCCAGGTTGGATGGGGCTCTGAGCAACCTCATCGAGTTGAAGATGTCCCTGCTCACTGCAGGGGGGTTGGACTAGATGCCCTCTAAAGGTCCCTTCCAACCCAAAACATTCTATAACTTCATTAACCATAATGAAAAATTTGTTATAAGGGGTATTTGTGTTTGAAAATTCACCTAACAAGGTTATATGCCCAAAGCAAGAAACTATGATATATGTTTAAGTTACTGTACAGAACAATCACTCTCATAACATGCAATATTCAAGTAGAAAATTGTGCTTAGAAAATACGCTTTAGCACATCCTAAGCTAAGAAATCCATCTTATCATACCTGAGAGCACAGGTCTCTTCAAATGTATATACCAATAAGATTAATTGCATTCAAAGTAATGCATGTTGTAATGGAAATACTATAGAACAATATTTATTGATTGATATTAAATATTCATTTTCAAAGTAAATGAAGTAATGAAAACTTTTCAGCATCCTTCTAGATCTAAAGAGTTATTTTAATTTGGTGGCTACTTCATGCATTCCCATGTAATGTTAGAAAAAAATAATTTTGGCAATGTCATCTGAACCCCCTGCATGAGGAAGGTGTATGTAAGTTAATATTCCTTGAAATTAGGCAGGATTGTAACAAAAAATACCCAAATTCTATAATTATTTTGTCTTCATTGAAAAATCCTGCAAGAACCCTGATTTCAGAGGAGATAGCAATAAGTAATTTTTGTATTAAACCATGAAAACAATCAATCCTTCTGGAAATTCTGTCAAAGAACTGGACAGACGCTTCTTGAAAAATGGACTTATCAGTGAGTTAAGTTGGGTTCTTAATTCCTTTGAAGGAGGAGCTGCAGTGTCCTGAGAATATATTAAAATCGGATCGATGTTAGAGGCCTGAAATTTTCAAAAAAAGACAGAACTGGTCATAAGAAATATGACAAAGTTTTCCTGTGTCAGATGCTCATTTGACTAAAAATATATAATGAAAAATGCTTTAAAAATACTTAAGAATCCTGGTTTGATTTTTTCAGTATGAATGTTTTAGTTGTAATTATTTATACATATATATTAATTTCAAAATACAAATGTGCTTTAAAGATACCTAAAATATTTTCAGTTTATTGAAAAAGGATTCAAGTGGCCATTAATGAAATTTTAGAAAATGATGTCCTCATTTAAGACCTGTTTTTCTTTTATGTGAACCTCCAGGAGCTGCCTTTGCTTTCCTCCGTACCCAGCTCTGCCCTTTCCCTTGCTGCTGCCAGATGACCACTCTGTTCCCCTAGAGCATGTAAATGCTGTCCTCTCTTCCTTGAAAGCAGTGATTAGTGCCTGCAGGCAGCAGCACTATAAAAGTAATCCATGCTCAGTAATGTTTTCTGAGGAACCGAAGGTGAATAAACTATGATCTAGGGTTTTTTTCCCCACATTCAATATAAGCCTCACCCCTCTCCTCCTATTCACTCCCTGCTTTCCTTTTCCATGCCTATTAAAGCACCATCATTCTCCTGCACTCCTGACTTCCTGGCTGGTGGACACTTAGTGAAGAGATGGTTATATTAAAAGCCAGGTAAAGTGAAGAGAATAAACTCTGAATAGGCCAGAATGTCTCGAGATGGTACTGGGATGGTCCCTTTTCTGAGCATTTAAAATCCTTCCTCTGTCTTCACAAAATGCGTCTCTGCCTGATAGAACATTTTAGGAGGGTTAACAATCTTCAGAGCGTGATATATCTAGAGTTGATCAAAGGACTTGCCAAATATTTTACAAAAACTGGTGATGCCAAAACTAGCCCGTAGCTGTTTGCATTTGAAGTCATGGATGCAGAACTCATCAAAAGGAAACAATGGTGTTGAAATGCCGGTAAGTACAAGCAGAGCATGGGGTTGACTGAGGAAACCACCGGCTTAGATTGTACCACAGTGTGTCATATCCCAGGTAGATACCGTTACACTGACCTCCAAAGTAGTCACAAAGTTATAAAGCAACAACTATTTTGAAGTACATGATGGTCCAGTAGTTCTCTGGTGTTGAAGGTGTTCTGAATGCCTGGTTTCTAGTTCTGTGCAGTGGGAGATTCAATGTGAAGTAACACCTGTCAAATGATCAGTCTTAAAAAATTCTGCTTCTCTAAAGCTTTTCTGAAATATGCCTTTTAAAATACATATCTTACGGGCAGCACAAAAACATTTTAATGAATGCTAACATGTTTGTAAACACAATGAAAATGGTATTTCCTACCAAGCAGCATAAGATTATTTAAATAAGATATCTGCCTTTGGACATCAGACCCTGCTGGTGATCTCAATAGGATTTGTGCTTCATTTTCCTATTGGAAAACACAGCATATGTGGACAAGTTTTATGAGAACTGATAAAACCAGAAATATCTAACACATGACATCTGTACAGATTTCTCCTTTTTAAATCTGTGCATCTTAATAGACTTCTAAAATTCATCCCTGAAAATGTGTTAACTTGTTCTAAATGCCTCATGCTAAGAGGCGAATATCAGTATGAGAATTCATTATTTTAATAGAACTAAAGTTTCACAGAGGTAGGAGAGCAGAATGCAAATGTCAACATTGCTGGAGGTACCAGAAAACTGATAAAGTCCATTTATTTATATAACTGTATTTTCAGTACAACAGTGTCACTTGAATACCTTCAGTCACTTTAGGTTTATTCTAGTTTCTTTATAAAGTGACTTCCGCCTAACACCAGAACTTGACGTCCTAACTCAGTAAATACTGAGTTCTCACTCGATAAAATATTATTTGGGCTAAATCCTGAAACCAGTTAAAACCGTGAATAGAAGCAGGTTTGCAAGGTGCTGAGCCCTTCTGCACATCTTGAACACCCTTCAGTCCATGCCACTGAGAGCGAGAAGTGAGAGAGCATGAGCACATGGAGGTGATCATAGAACATCCCAAGGTTCGGACTCCTGATTTCGGTGGGGAACCTAAGCCTGAGGGCCCTGCTGGGTGGCCAAGCCCAGCCACCTGCTGCCACCAGCTTTTTCACCCATCTGCTCCTATAAACCTGCTTGTTCTTGTGTAGTCAGTGGCCTTTACATTGTATGGCTCCTCTCTCTGACTCCATTTATAAGCAGTAGTCATATCTTTCCTAAATACTGTAGATAAAGCAAATGAAGCTTTTTCTCTTCTGAAAGAGTTTCTTTTCCCCGTACCCTATCATAGCCTTTTTTATACATCTTCCAGTTCAAATTAATTTTTTTTAGATACCAACGTTAGAATTTTATACAGGGCAACAAAGGAGATCATATTAGCATAGTGTGTGATGGCCCTAATACCTTTTATCTCTCATAAGTTCTCTTCTGTATTTGTCTTCTTCATGGCTGCAGCATCCCAGCAGCCTGCAGCCATCCTGGGATGATCTGGTACAGCAGGGTCTCCTCCACTAAAGGATTTTCCAGCTGGTGACCTCTCAGCTCTCAGGAGGTGCTTCTGATCATATTTTTCCTAACGAAGACCAAGCTGAAACTGATGCATCACTTTAGAAATGGCCCTGTGGGATATGAACTGTAGGTAGCTATCAAGTAGCTGTGCTTCAAACAACTTTACTTTCATGTGTTCTAAGCTGCCCAATCTGTTCAACTCACTATGCATTTTAATTCATCTTTCTTAAAGAAAACATATTTAGAACTGATTTATTTTTTTACTTTACAAATATTATTTTTCTGTCCTATTGAGAAGAGCAGGAAGACTTAAATATATGTACCCACAGCAACCGTATCTACTAGTATTTGTATAAGCCACTACTGAGGCTAACGAAGGACTATTCACATTAATTTCGGTGATATATATTCAGTAGCATAATTTATGACATTTGCAACACTGGATGGCTACCGACTAGGAAATTCTAGCTCTGTGAGATACAGCACTGAAAAAAATCTGAGGGAACACATTTTTAAACGCAAGGTCTGAGTGCTGATTGACATGCTTTGTACGATAGTAAAATCTGGCAGGTGCATTAACTTGCATTCCTCTGATCTGTACACATCCACACTTGTCTTCTTAGGGTACTTGGTAATAAGCTTCTTTAAAGATCCCTGAGTAAGCACTGAAGATAATATCTGGAGTATGTAGCACTCAGTCCTTTTAGAATGGCTTTTTCCTGCTCCTTTCGTTTTCTTAAGAAAATGTCAGTTTAATCATATCTTAATGCTTTGATAATGCGTTTCTTTACATAGCTGTAGAACACTCACTTCAGTGTTTTAAAAGAATTAATGTAGATGTAAAAATGCCTGTTAAATGAGATTTCTTCCAACAGGCTAACAAAACTGAAGTGCAAGGCTTCAAAACTTGCATAACAGAGGCCACTCTGCATTTATCATTGCAGAAGAAACTTGTGCTCCCATTTGGCAACTTCAGAGAATCTATATACAAGCTCACCTACTGTCAAATGCTGCAGCTAGCTTTGTCATAAAAGTTCGCTCCTGCTTTCTACCTAGCAGTCCACAATGTCGCCAACCCAGGAACCCCGATGGCAGTTCAGGACTGGTTAGTTGCCAGAACTGGCCAAACTCATAACAGTGTACCCTTCTGTT
This sequence comes from Egretta garzetta, assembly GCF_000687185.1. NCBI lineage: Eukaryota > Metazoa > Chordata > Aves > Pelecaniformes > Ardeidae > Egretta > Egretta garzetta. Next base: position 6,978,000 of record NW_009259600.1, on the reverse strand, counting down.
GCTGAATGAAGTGAAGAATTGTACCATGTTTTCACTGGTTCATTCTGTACTAATAAGTGTGCTATGAATCAAAAATTTTTCTCTTAGAAGGCAATACAACGAAACCCCAGTATAGATTGCCATCGAAGAGCAGGCGCAGCATAGGCTGGGTTGAGGGAAGAGCCTTCAGAGGCAGGGACACATTCCTCAGCTGAGTTCTGCTTGGTTCACAGGCTTCCAACAGATACATCTCAAACTGCTTGTATATCTTAGCAAAAGTAGCCATGATTTTACCTTTTAATGAATTTCTTCTTACAATATATGCTCAAATACAACCCCAAAATTTTCTTATTCACTTACAGTATAAAATTAAATATTACAACACGTTACAATGGCATACTTTGAAAACTATAGCATATTCATTTATACATAGATAGCTGTGATGGTTTGTCCTTCGCCACCAAGCCATTCTACCACTCCTCTCTTCAGCACAACAGGTGAGGAGAAAGTGAGATGGAAAAGAAAAAAAAATTCATGGGTCAAGATAAAGGCAGTTTAATAAAAAGCAAAAGCAAAAGCAAAAGCAAAGGCCACACATGGTATCAAAAGGAAAACAAGATTTTATTCTCTATTTCCCATTAGCAGGTGATGTCCAGCCACTTCCCAGGAAGCAGGGCTTCAGGATGCATAGCCGTTGCTCTGGAAGACAAAATGTCATAAAAGATGAATGCCCCCGCTTCCTCCTCCTTTTCACTTAGCTTTTATATCTAAGCTGACATCATATGGTATGGAATATCCCCTTGGTCAGTTTGGGTCAGGTGTCTTGGCTACATCCCCTCCCAAGATCTTGCCCCCTCCCAGCCCGCTGGTGGTTGGGGGGAATGTTGCAGATGCAGCCTTGGTGCCGTGTGAGCACTGCCCAGCAGTAGCCAAAACACTGGTGTGTGATCAGCTCCTTTCTACATATCAATAGAAGGCACAGCACTATGAGGACTGCTATGACTCCATGTCAGCTCAATCCAATACAATAGCAAAGCAATCAACAGGAAGAATAAAAATACAACCTTTTTCTTCATATTTCCTGGCCCAGGAAGTATTTATGCTGTTTAACATTTAACTTACAGAATCTGCATAGTTAGGAGATTCTACAAAATTCCTTCTTCACCATTACATTTGACTATCACTAGAATCCACTTTTTATTATTGATTTGCAGACTCAGCTCCTCTAATAGGTCTAACTGAAAGGTTTTGTGAGTCTGGTACATTTGTTTCTAAGATTAAAAGAGGCCCTTTCCTCCAAGAAGAGCATAATTTATGATGTACTGCAATATACATTGCATGAGATAAATTTACAACTTGCATGTCTTCACCTGCAGTCACTTTCTATAAGTAGAAAATACTTCTAATTCCCTGTGTGTCTTGTAAAAAGTAAATATCTACTCTGAAATCCAAATGCAATTTGGCAGAATACAACATCAAGTAAGATGATCCTGTCTTCGGTATTTTGCTTGAAATGTCAGCCAAGACATTTGTGTCTTGTCTCCAGTGTTTCAGTAGGTGCAGAACAAAACCAAGGAAAATCCTCATGCACGCCCATATGAATTTAATGAAATTAATTTAATGGATGAATGAATACATGGATCTGGAATATTTGTGGTCTGATATTATTTTTAAAATACTCTTACTGCAAATTGCTTTCATATGAATAAATGTTTGGAGGATGTGTTCTCCTTGTTATGCCCTATGTGAGAAGCAGCATGATCAAGGCTGTAATTGTAACAGAAATAATCAAGCACAATGATTCAGAGTTTGTCTTTCATTTATCCCCTTATCTAAAGCCTGTGGAAGTTAATCAAAATTTTTCCAATGATACAGTAATCTTTGGATGAAGCCCTAACCCGGAGCATGAATAAAAAAGAACCACCAGGAAATCTACAAAGTTGCACAATTGTGTAACAAGTGACAATGGCAGAGAAATCAAGCCCTCCTTAGCTGTTGAAGAACCATTGCTCTTTACTCAGGAAGCTTAAAAAAAAATCATGTATTATACAAAAAATATATTTAAAATAATTGTTTCAAATGCATTTTGTAAAGCAGTGATTGCAGCCTTGAGCTACTGGAGAGGCACTTTAGGAGAAACTATGAGCAGATTACTATTTGAGCAAATCACATCTTTTCTTTTTGCTCCAAGAGACTGTTTTACTACTGTACTGATGAAATCTTCCATCGTTTTATTCTGTGATATGTCAGCTTGATTGCAGCTCTGTTGTTTAATGTCTATTCTTTTGGACTGTTTCTTATAACTATACAGGCAAGCCTGTTCTTGTTGGCCCCATCTTACCCAGGACAGTGCAGGCTGGATCCATCTTTACTATGCTTGGTTTACATTAGGGAAAGGCAAGGCCACCTCACATCAAGAAGAACCACTACTTCTTGGTGAACACTAGCTGGGTCATTGCAAGAACTATTTTTAGGGCTAATAATTGGACTTCTTAAGTAATAACTCAAGATGCACATTTCCTTTTGAAACAAAACTGAGAAATGGTAACAGCATTTCAGAATTCAGAATAGAAATTAGAGTAACAGGGCTTTTGTCTTTGAACTTCAATATAGATACTCTGACAAAAAATTCTTTGCCTGAAGAAGACATGCTTTATTGGCAATCTCAGAAATACAAGTTCACTTAGATGAGAGAGAACAAAGCTTGATGCCTAACGTAGAGTAGCAGAAGAAAGGAAATAGAAAGAACTGCTACTGTTGAAACAAAGAAAGTACAGAATTTGACACAGAGATAAAGTCTTTCTAATAATTAACTTACAGGTGCTCTTTCTTTAAGCTAATTTTTAGCTGTTCTCCCCACCCTTATCACCCCTTTAAAACTCAGTAGGTCTGAGCCTCTGATTCTGTTTATGTGGGTAAAAAAACATGAGCTCAAAAATATCTAGATTTAGAGTTCTTGTTTTTCTCTCTATCGAACTGTTATGGCTGGTTCTCATTTATAAAGCAGGATGAATTAAGACTGCAGACTTAAGATGCTTGTAAGTAGACTTAAAAACTTTGCATTTTCTTCTCCCAAATGGTGATCAAGGGCTATATTTGGTATGTAGATCTCTAACTAGGCTTATTAAGTTCAAATAAAATGTGCTTAAAACACCTAAGAGAAAATACTTCATCTGGCTGTCTCACATAAAGATGTCATGGTTTTGACAAAAAATAAAACTCTTCATCAAGTCTAGTGAATGCAAAGTCCAGACTTCCAAACTTTATCTGTACCTTCTTCACAAGCTCTTTTTGTCTTCCACTGAGCCAAAAGTTGTAAATAATTCTGAATCAGCAAATGATGCACCATATTAAGGATGTGACCTCTTCAACAATATGCACATCTAACATTCTTTCTCTCCTATTGTGTATTACATTGGCCTTACAATGAACAGCAAGTTCGTAGGGCATAGACCACAGCATTTGGACCACAGCATTTTTCCAATGAAAATCCAATGACTTACTGTTGTATATATCAAGCAATCTTAAAAACGCAGTAAACTATGATGTTAGTCTATCTGATTACCTCCAACTGTTTTAGCTTGTACTATTTCATGCTGCATAAAGCTGTCATTATATTTGAATGCTGGGTGCGGGTTTGTCACTATAAAACTAGGAAAAAGGAAGGAAGATACCAGATAATTCAATTAACTCACTTTTACCCTGTTTCAATTAGAGGTCCTAGATACTCTAAGGAAAATTTCCTAAGCACTCGATGGATGAGAAGTATGTTTCCCATGGTGAATATTAGGGGAAAATACCTACTATTGGCAATTTTTCCTTAAGAAAAGGCAGACTGCCAGAAGCATTCAAGCATGCGTTTATTGGGTCCTTACTCAATAAATCCTCTCCTGACATTAATTTTCTTGCCAACTATTGTCTGATTGCTAAACCTCCCATTTCTGGGCAAGATTATTGAAGAGATGATAGATAGCAAATAGTGTCTAGCAGCATCTGCTCTTAATTTTTAGACACCAATCAGTCAGGCTTCAGACCTTGACATGGCATCTGAAGGGCATCAGTTTCAGTGAGTGAAAACCTCCCTAGGGCAATGGGACAACATTCAGTGTCCTTACTAATAACTCTAGGTCTTAGTGACCTTCTATCTTCAATTCCAGACACTGTCAGGTGCTGTTTATTTGACTGTGGAACCTGATGAGGTCTAAAAAAATTAGTTTATCCTTTCTTATGCTGGAGAGGATCCTGATGGGTTATGATCATTTGCTTTTCCTCTGTAGGGTTTTTTCTGGGGCTGCCTCTGAACTACAGCACTGATAGCCTTAATCCTTTTTCTCTGTGCTAAGGGGAAGGCCAGCTAGGAAGCAGGAAAGTCATTTGAGCAAAACTGGGCAAATTTGCAAATCCAGAGCTGAAGATATTCCATTTGGCCTCCTGTTTTTTCCAAAGGTGGCCCTGAATTAAATTCTGCCAGGTAAAGGTCTTGCTGGCATGGAGGCAATGAAGGCAAAAGAAAGCCTAGTAGTGAACCAGTAAAACTTAAACCTACTCCATTTAGGAAGAGTATCTTCCTGCACATTTATAAGGTTATATGTAGATATGTGGTCATACAAAATTCATTCTGGTTCTAGTTTCCCAAATAAAAAGGGTCCATATACACGTTTCTGTTTAGCACTTACGACAGAGGAAGTCATCGTTCTCAGCCATACTTCTCTTTTGCCTGGGCTACACCACAACATGCCTCACATATGACCTGCTGCGAAACATTAGTGACATTCACATACAGTCGAACAGTTGAAGCCAGCCTAACTGGGAGAAAGTTTCTTTTTCTCGTTTAACAAAACCCACCCCACCTCCAGCTCTGCTGAGTGGAGCCAACCAAAGGGTGGTTTTGGCAGTTCAAAGAGCTTGTTCTCTCATAGTCTTATGTGTAAATCAAGTTTCAAAAATCCAGGAGGCAATGCAGTAACTACGAGAGCAAAGGGTTGCGTCCAGGTGTTGGCAGTGGTGTTTAACTTGTTCTGGTTTTGATGTTTCCTCCCTCCCTGCCTGGAGGAAAGCAGACCTATCTGTGCCTTCTCCTTGGAAATGGTTGCTTGTTTTCTCAGATGCAGTAGTGATGGATGTCTTGATTTGAGGGGAAAAAAGAAAAAAAAAAAAAAAAAAAAAAAAAAGAGATGGCTAAAATAAGGATTAATGTCAACCAATGAGATCAAAGTAAGAAGCCATAGACTTAAAACCATAATGAAAAAAACAGATTCTGAAACAACCTCTGAAAAAAAAACCTTGTTTGTGTTTAGGGAAGCATTAAAAAATATCATGCTGCTGTCTCCAGGATGTATTTTATGGACATTAAGCATTTGTGTAGCATTGTGAACCCCGAATCCCAGAATGACTTCCATTTGCTTCTCCCTTCCCCCAGCGAGGGTGTCCTGTGTGATGAACAGGTTCCGGGTAGCTGTGATGTAATGTGGCTGTCAGTGGCACGGCTCACCAGTCCTGGTCAGAGCCTCCCTCCTGTCACATCTGGGACACATTAGGGTTCTGGAAATCTAAACCCCACCGGAATAGGTGAATGTGCTGCCTTCCCCTTCCGGCTTCACAGATTCAAGTGGTTACAGGAGACAGTTTATATGTAATCAGAGGGAGATCTAATAATATGTGTTGAAATGTAATTATGAGCCAATTCCAATGCATTCTTCCAAGTCTGCATAAGGCTTTTCCTGCAGTACATCAGTGGCTGCAATGCACTACCCTGAGAGATTTAAGGCATGTCGTATAACGAGAAGGGAGCACGGGAGTAAGTGAATTTGCAAATAAATAAGGAACACTGCATACAGCTATTGAGACATTATGAATCCTGAACAACATAAACCAAATTTTAGTGAATTTGAATCTTGTTTTCCTCTATTACTACCCCTCTTTGTATTATATCCCAAAATGCTCAGGAATTTACTGTAAGAGAAATCTGAAAACCTGAAGAAAACAGCAACAAAAACAGACCCACAGGGGCACACAACCTGCAAATTCACATAAGGTATTTGCACCCATAATTTGACTTGAACCAAATATTAAATTCATCTCCAGACAGAATAAAGTAAAAATACTCTCCTCAGATATTTTGACAAAAATTTGTTTTGCAGACACGTTTTCCTAGCATTAAGATGTTCTAAAATCACTGGAAATACATGTCAGTAAGAAGAATTAAGGGAGGCTAGCATAACTAGCTGGAAATATTAATAGCATATATTTTTCCAGCATAATGAGGGGTTCTTACAAATAAGAGATTGTATATCAGCTTTATAGAATTCACATAAAAAGCTAAACATAACCAGAATATCATGAAAAATATTGAACAGTGGTGTGTATTATACTTTGCAATGCTCTCTGAAGGGAAGTGTAGGAAGACCCATCACTTCAGTCTCTTAAGGCTGGATTAAGGAAAACACAAATACACTTTGGGAGGAGAAAATTGCAATTGGGAGGTGTGGAAGAATAAACATTCTAGCAACAGATCTTGTCTGTCTGCAGTTCTTTTTGTTTTATTAACATGAGAAATGCTAAGATGCAGACATATGCATCACAGCAGAGTGTTACTTTCCACGGATAGAATTTCTCTGATGAGATTTAAAAAATCCTGGTGCTACATTGGAGAAAACTGAAGCTCTCAGAAACCAAGCTGAAACCTGAACAGTATGCTCCCAATTTCCAGTCTGATTATTCAGCTCCATACAGTTATGAGAAACCGAATAAGGACTGCTCTATTGAAAAGTCCTTGATTACTGCAAACAACTGCAGGGCCACAGCCCCATTTAGCTGTTCCTCTTTAAAAAATTGTTGAGCTTTTGAACTGCTAGTATTAACCTGTATTTTTTGATTTCTGCAATAATTACTCTGTATTCCTATTGTGGAGAATTTATAATAAATTCCTCAATAACCTGAAAAACTATAGTTTCAAGCCAGTACTCAATAATAGCCCTTTTACTCTTAGCAAAATCTTGTATGGGTGATTGTCAGATACAGGTTCCTTTTAACAACAAGCTACTGATGAAACAAATTATTTTACAAGACACTTCACTGCAGAATCTTTTTTCTCTATTGTCACTGCTGTTGTTGTTATTTGGTAAAAAATCAATCCTAATGATTAAACTGTAACTAGAATATGTATCTTTATTCGCAAATCCAATATTTAATAATCTTTTGTACCCAGCAAATCATGTAATCACATCTCACTTCATTCCCCTACAAAATGGGTGATGTCCTCTGCCCTGCCTCATATAGCTCAGCATCAAGCTTTCAGACTTAATTAGTTAGAGTCAGTTGAGTGTATTAAAATTCCCAGACAAAATATGTAGAGACAAACTGAAATCATCCTTGTTTTTTGCAGGTGTCTTCAATTGCCCTAAATATACACAGAACATTTATTTGGTTCATATTCTTTTTATTATTTGCTAATTCTGTCAAGGTTTTTTCCTTCTGCTATTTTAATATCTCAGGTTTAGGGCTGGGAGAACAAAAAGCCCCTGTGGATGTACATGGTGCGTAGCAGCAGCTGAGATACCACAAAATAAAGGTAGAGTCAAAGAAACACACTTACCTAAATAAAGAGGTGCTAGCAGAGAAAGTCAGTGAAAACCTTTACCCGTCTTTCCATGGAAATAATATGAAAGGTTTCAAAAGATTTCAACATTTCAGGATTTCAAAATAACTGGAATTCATAAGTCTTAAGAAAAAGGACTTTGCTAAAGTGAAGTAAGTTCAGTCTTTGCAATGTAATTCAAATTGCACTTGTAATTCAGGTCCTGGAATTAACCCACTGAAGCAAAGCTTGAAAAGATTTAGATTTACTCAGGCTACCAACAATACAATAATGTCTTACAATTTCACAACTCCCTGTCTACTGGTGATACTGCCAAACTGCGGTAATCTGTCAGTCTGAGGCTCAGAGTTGCTAATTGTTAAAAAATGAATCTGGGCATCATTGCTGAGTTTCTCTGACTGAAAACTTATACAGGCTCAAGCACTTTTTAATCAGGATGAGGTAACAACGGAGCTCTTCATTGAGACACTTGGGGAATGATTTTTACTGGGGTGTTTAAGTCCCATTTTTTACCAGAGAAGAGGTGTGGTCAGGAGAGAATTCCTGCCCTGTCTGACCGTTGACGCTGACGAAAAGAGTCTCTCTCACAGCATTGGCCTACTCAAGGTGCAATTCATGTCACCTCAGCTACCACCTTATTTCCCGGGGATGAATCCCTTGGGTATTGAGCACGGGGACATTTTTTTATATTATGATTTAATTGTATTATTATTATTTAATTATATTTTTATAAATATATTATATTTAATTATATTATTGTTGTTGTTGGGTGGAGAGCAGCAGGGACCAGGGACGGAGAAGAGAGAGGGGGGAAGGGGCTGGGAGCAGGACCTGGTGGAGGATATCGGCGTGTGGCAGAGCCCAGCTAGGCAGCCTTCCTTTCGGTGCGCTGTCCGTGGGCTTTCCATACAAGCAATTTAGGCTAACTCTGCCATTGCACCTTTATCAAATTTGGCAACAGTTCAAACAGCAAAGTAAATCAGGTTTAAAGCTTCATTTTTGATATGCATGCTCTTTGCCTACCTACCAAATAATGCTACAAAATGAGTAACACTATTACGATGAGAAACATGTCTAGCTGTTTTTAGAAGTGTTCGTGATTATTTGGAAACCCATCTGAATCAGGGGAGACTGAAGCCACACTCTTTGTTGTCTTGACCTCCATCCCCAACGGCAAGTCAACTTCAGCTAACGGGGTCTCTCCACTGTTTTCAGGGGACTTTGGATCCAGCTTTCTCAGAGTAAGAGAAAGCTGCAGTAATGTACTAAAATTGGTGCTATGTAAACAGCTGAAATAATAGGAAAACATAATGAGTTCAAAATTACACACATGGAGAGATAATAAACAAAATGCTTTGTGCAGATGCTGTCCCCACATGGAAAAAAAAAAAGAAATATTACAGGGACAAGCACAAGGAAAGTGTTTCTGGTGCAATCAGAATTCTTTCCAGTGTTTTATATGATACCCCTACAGGGATGATATTTGTTATCACAAAATATGTGTACTTTTTGTCTCATAAATAAGATATAATTTAGTATTAGAATATTGTATTTTCTGCTGAAAACGCCCTATGCAAAGCAGTGCAGTTTTACATATATTTAGCTTCCTGCTTTCTCTCTTTTAAAACATTTATTAACCAGAAAGACCTCACTGACATGTAAATTTCATTTTCTATGCCCAGCAGATTAAAATACATCTGTTTCAGACATCATTCAGTAAAGAAATAATTTGAATAGTTCATTTTATTAGAAAAAGATTTATGTCAGCATTCAACTATGACAAGAGAGGGGATAGTGGCATGTGCACAATACTGGAAACAGATTTTCCATGAAAAGTATCTGTATTGAACAGAATTGTGCCAGAAATAACGTGGGCTTTCTATGAATAGGTTAACCTAGTAGGTTGTGGACAACACCAGTCTTTCCAGGTAGAGATATTCTGTTCCCTCCCTGGACAAATCACTCAGGCTCCTGAATTAGCAGCTGACTGAGTCAATGTACATTTAATAGGCATTAGGAGAATGTGCATGATGAGGTAGGTGGGAGTCAGCCCTGACTGGCTATATGGAGCCATGTGTCGAGGAGAGAAATTTCATTCTCTTGGGGGTCTAGTTTTACAGTCTCAGGAAAAGTCCTTTTTATTTTATTTTTATTTCTCTTATAGTTTGCAACAAGACCAGTCTGCTAGACATCTCTTTCAGAAAGGCATAGTAAATACGAAGCATAATAAATACAGGAGTAACACATTAGGCTGCAGTATCCTCTGCCATATGATCTAGCAGCATATTATAACATGCTGGGATATGAAAGGTGATAAAGAGCCATGCAAGACTAGGTAGTTTAGGGAGTGATAACAGAATACAGATCCCATCTTATCTATGTCACTGTTCTGAAGGCAACCTGGGGTTTTTGTGATTGAAAGTCATTGCTATCCAATGGATTTTAATACTCTACATGGGTTGAGACCATGATAACCTCCTATTTTTAAGAGAAAGGATTCCCCCAACACCAGTTGAACTCTGGTTTCTTCCAGGGCTGGACAAACATGGCTACTGTGTTTGTAAATATTTGATTATTTTAAATCTCAAGACAGTATGCATGCTGTCATGCATTCATAACGTAAACACTAAATAATTATTCAGTTCCTGGGAATATTCACACCAAGTTCAGAAAAATGTTTGAGCCTGTCAGAATTAAAGTATGCTTTTTAGAACTTGCCTAAATACAGAAGGCAAGAAGCTTTTTTGAGCTGGAGCACACAAGGAAAAGATGAAGTGAAAGAATAGATGTGTCTGTTGAACAACTGCTTTGGAAAAAAAAATAATCACAGTATTCAATGAGCTGTTAGGATTGTTATTAAAACATACTGGCAGGTGGATTCAGAAGGGAGGGGTGTCTCTGCACTTCTAATGCACTCATACCATGTTAGTAAACCTCAGCTGCGGGTCTAGAGACTAAATTACCACAAAACCTCAGATGCAGAATGCAAAATATATGTCACACTGGCTGAGCATATTGCAGCACTGTAATATGTTCCTGTTCACACAAAATTTGATAATAGTGAACAGCCCATGCAGGCTGATACATAAAAACAGAGTACCAAAACAGAGGCCAAAAGAGATGAACTTCAATGCAGCCATCATTACAGCCTGACAAAAAAGCACACACAAAAAAAATTTTTGCGTGAGTTGCAAACCCCTGTTTATGGAATAGATCTTTTAAAACATAGACAGGATTAAAATACACTTGCTTTACATACCTAAAAGATAATGAAATAAATCTCAAGACATTAAAATATCTCATATATATCAGATTGAGAAATTGAGCTAATAAAATACAGATAGAAAGAAGCAAATTTGGAGGAGAATGCTAAGGGCTTTTTAAGTACTAGTTATGGTATTCAGTAATCACCATTTGTGTTCTTTACAGCCAAAGGCATATATAAATTTGCCCCATGGAATCTGAAAAGATGTAAATCTCTGCATTGCTCTGGTTCCACTCTACTAAAAACAACTGGTAAGAAAACGAAAATCTGGTTTGCTTCAAAGCCTCAGACTCAGCTTTGAATTTGGCTAATTATAGCTACAGATTTAGAAAACAGTTCTTCACATTGAAATACAGTTGTAAATATGACCACTATGACCCATGAAGGCAATCTTGATTTTGTACAACAATTAATATCTAAATGCATTGAAATTCTCTTTTAAATAAGTTTGTTGCATTGTCCTTTAAATATTTACACAATGTATTTCCCATATGTATCAATACTCAATTCTGTGTCATTATGTTCAGGCCATATGTAAGCTAGTGTGAATAGTGAGCTTGTGTTTACATATATATTACGTTCTGTATATAAATAACACAAACACAAATCAGAAAGTTTTACAGACTGGGATTAGTATTACCCCAATTTTATGCTCATGTTTGGAAGCCATTACAATATGTTACTAAGGTATATGAATAGTTCCCTATTTTCACATTAAAAAATCAGAGTAATAAATGAGCTTTTGACCACATTTTCCTGTCTGCAGTGTACTGCAACACTTGATTAGAGAATTCCTGAGGAGGACATTTGTGATAAGAAGGTACTGTATATCTCAAGGATCATTTACCAGTTAAATAAACCAAATTAAACAGGCCATAGCAAAATACTAAATAGGAAAGTCTTTTGTATGATGTCACTCATCTGCATTGCTCCTTTTGTCATGGACGTGATTCCCAACCATTTGTACCTCCTGAAAGATTTACAATAAATGAGAAGTAAAGACGACCACTTCATTGTGTGGGATCAGGCTAGGACCCATACCAATCCCTGCTTTATTCAATGTAAAACAGCCTTAAAGAAAGCAGGCTAAAGAAAATCCTTCTGAGAACTGTGTATCTAAAGCTGTTTCCCTTAATTAAATTCTTGGCAATAAAAAAATACTTATTACTATATCTCTGAATTAGATGCAGTGACATTCATCCTAAAGTACCGCAAACTGTCTCATAAAGTGTGTGTACGTGTTTGTCATGCCCACAGTTTCACAAGGAGGTGAAATTATCTGTCAGAATAATTTTTGGAACAATCACAAGAGTTGCCTTTTAACACTGGAATGAAAAATGGTGCACAAAGATGCTACGTGGCATGTTTATATTTTTCTTGCACGAGAAGGAAATTCAGGGAGTTCCCATTGCACGGAGACTGGAGAGCAAATCCCAGATCGGAACCGCTGGTGCAGGCAGGTGGAGCACCACGGCCAAGCTGGCAGGATTGGGCCCGAGCGCACTGCTGCTCTTGCAGAGTGCCGTGGGGATAAATTTTCTCGCAATGGTTTCATCACCCACACTCCTAGTTAAATATCATTCAATTATTAAGGCTTGTAGAAGTCAGAGGGACTAAAAGAAAGAAAAGATCTTGGAAAGATCTGAGGGGAAAATGGCATTTTTTAGTAGTATAAAGATTATTTAACTTTGGAGCTCTACTAATGATAATTTCTGTGACCAAAAATGTCCCCTTACGATTAATCAATTATGCAAACCATCCCCATTTCAAGGCTAGTAAAGACTTATTTAATGACATTTTTCATGCATCTCATGTCTTTAATATATTATTTTTTCCCTTTGCTCTGACAGAGCAATCTGCTCTGCAGAAGCAGCACTGTCTGCCATCAAATAAAATCATTCCCCATATTGAGAAACAATTGTTTATTTAGAATACATTCTAAAAATTGATCCTTTTAAAAGAACTGATTCGGTGTTCGGTTTGTTTCTCTGCAGCACAAATTATTCCTCTACCAGCGTGTTTCAGTACCGAGCGCTCCAACATTAATGGCATGAGACACTGAGAACAACAGGCCCACTGCAGGCGTTTTTTTTTTACCATCTCTCATTTCTGCTGCCTGGGGAATGATCCCATCTCACCTTGGGTATACCCTGTCTCAGAGATGCAGCAAGAAGTCATTCAGTCTGTTCACTAATTTGCTTCTGGGTATCTTCTGGGCAGAGACTGGCAATAATCCCCAACTGCATGTTATGTGATGGGGACCGGTGTGTCCCTACGAAATGAGCTGAGACAGCCAAGCTCATTTTAGTTAAGGCCAGTCTGTCCGAAGGCTTGAGGTCAATGCCTTACGCGCTACTCTGCAAAGCAATTTGAAAAAGCCCAGTTTGCTGAAGGGGGAAGGAAGAATCCATTAAGAAAGGAACTATTTAAGACAATGGCTCAAAATATGATTCACATTTTACAGCTGAGCTTGACATCGCATGAAAGAAAGAGGCACTTATTAAACAAACAACAACATGTTAACAAGAGAGATTAATTTATTATCGTGTGTACAAGTCATACGGAGATTTGGGGAAGATTGAAGGAAAGCGGCTTTCACAGTTGTGTTGCTCAGGTTTAGTTAGCACACAAAGATCCCATTAATGGAAATAACAACGCTTGGGTCATTAGTACTGCCGCAAGTGAGCGACTCCGTCATCCTTCCCCTTGTCATAATCTGTGCTACGTGGCGGTAAGACAATTGTCACTGTAAACCGCATCCTGCACTGAAAAGTGAGAAAACAATTGCAATATGCCATTGGAATTAAACAAATAATTAGGACGAAGAAGAGCATGTGCTCTACAGTTCCAGATGCATTCCCTTCTCTTTTGAAAGATGCGGTGTAACCTTAATTAAACTTGTATGCTTAAAAGTAAATATTTATTTACTGTAGATTACCCTTCCCCCAAAAAAAACCTTAGTAAAAATATAAATGCCTGAAGAGTAAACTTGCATTGCATGTACTCTGTCCATGATAAAACAGATTAAAATAAAGAAAAAGCAGGATAAAGGAGTCTCTTGCATGGCTGACTCAAGATCCCCATCTAGCGTCCACAAGAAGATTAACAGGACCTTTTGAAAATGGTGTTTTAAATAAAAAAAAAAAAACACCAGAAGATTTTCTCTGAGGTTTTAGGTCTCTTCACTTTATGGTACACCACGATATAGAAATTTCCATATTTCATTTTATGGCCACTGGTTGGTTTTCTTCACTTCACGAGTCACTCTGCTTCTTTTCTATTCTATTCTACTCTGTTCTATTCATGCCCTTATACTGCCCTCCTCACCACTGTTTATGAGAAGCTTTAAGAAGTACACTAAGTGATATGACTAACATAGTCCATGTATTTTTCTCCTAACTTCTCTTTAGTAGCAAATTATATTATACCAGACTATACCGTGGGGAAGAGTGGCTTCTAAGTCCAACTGGGTTCCTGTTAATTGCTTTCTGTTGTCACTGCAGATGCACATATTGGTCTGAAATTTTATGATAAAAAAGTAAGGTCAGAATAAAGTGCTGTATGCTCATGGCAGTAGGCACATGGTTTGAGAAGTTCCTGGGTTCTGTCGCTACCACTTGGACCTGCCACATTTCCCTCCCACAGAAACAACCAGCCTGACGCGGAGTGCCATCGTCACGGGATGCTCCCACACCTGATCCAGTAATGGACAGCAACACAGTAACAAAAATAAAGCAAATAATAGCCCCTAATGTTTAACCTAAACTTATCATACACGCTACAACCTGTCTTTAAAAAGACTGTTTAAAGTTGAAGAGAGGGATTTCTTCCTTTTCCCCTTATTCTTGTTCTACTGCTCTATGCTTCCTATAGTTTGGGTAGAAAAATGGATGGGATTTTAAAAATCTTTCCACAGTATGCAGTACAACCTCTCAGCCAGCATCCTTTAGCTAGCAATGCAAGAAGAAACATGCAGCGTGGACTTCAGCGTGGCTGTGCATGGGAAAGAGGTTCCCCTTGGCTGCTCAGCTAGACCCAAAAGTGCTGGCCCACACCTCCTGACTGTTGCGTAGATTCTTACAAAGGCTTGTTTATCAAGGGAGACACAGGGTTGTTACTCTTCCATTTTATGGTCCTGGATGAAGGGGTCTTAAGGCTCATGGTGCCTTGACAGCTACGTGGCTCAGAGTCTCTCTCAGGTGTGAGGTTCTGGATGTATCTTCAGTGCTGGTCACAATCAACTTGGGAGAGGAGGAAGAGCATGAAGGGAATACCAGTTGTACTTAAAAACAAACTAGAAAAGGCTGAGCTGCTGAGAAAGGTTGGAGTTTTTTAATATTGTTTCCAACAAGTTTGTAAGAAGTATAGAAAAATTTGTAAGAAAATTTATTCTTCTGAGATATTCTTGGACTAGAGCAGTCTGGATGAAATGAGCCTGCAGATACCTAGAGCTTGTGCTCCTTCCCTGAACTAGAACACTTGATGAGCATGTTTACAAAGGTGTCCATGGTTTTCATGATTTCATAGAATCATAGAAATATTTAAGTTGGAAAGGACACTTATGATCATTGAAGTTCCCAGGTTTTTGCAATATTCCTTATATTTACAGTGGTGAATGCCCCTAGAATCGGTAATATTTCTGAAAGTGGAATCAATTTTTCAGAAGCAGGAGTGTAACTAAGCACATTACAGCCATGCTGAACTCAGCGAGTGAACAAGGCTCTCTGAGCTGGCTCCCAAATCCAAGTGGATATTCTGTAAGGCGAGGATAAAACGCTCTGTCTTTTCTATATTTAAACTTTTAGATCATGAGTGGGCTTTCTTAGACAAAAAGACCACATACTGCTGCAATATGTAGTCTACTGAGGTAGTGCCTCCCAGCTCTGGTCAGAGGCTTGTCCCAGGAACTGCACAAATGCAAAAGAATTAATAAGAGTGAAGCCCACAAGCCCTATTAGTCAGAAGAATATAAATAGGGTTGAAAGATGTCAATTATTGCAGGTGATGGACAGTTATCCACGTACCAGTCATCTCAACAGTGTCAGATTGTCCTGTAGACACCAAGGCAAAGGGCTTTTAAGGATGGAGGTGAAGAACACCATTCTCTCAGACATCTCCTAAGTCTGGGGCAGCACAGGAGAAAGAAGGAAGATGCTTCTGGCAAGAGGTAAAAGGAGGCAGCAATGGCCAGCACACACAGGGTGAATGGAGGTGGGAATCCACCACGTCAAGACCAAAGCAAGACATGAAGGATGAGAGAGAAGATGCGTACCTGACAGCTGAAGTGAGAAAAACACAAGAGCAAAAGGAGGTGAGAGGGGTAAAGTCCCCTCAGCCTAATGCAGCCAATGTACTCTGGAGCAGAGCAGGGCCTTTCTTCCTCTGTGGGAGCACTAAAACACCAAGGGCTGAGGATCAGAGCCATGCTTTTGGCTGTTATTAATACTGTTCTTTCTTTCTCAAAGCAAGAATCAACTGCACGTTTTAAAGAGTAACCAAAAATTATAAATTCATATATAATTTTATTCTCTATCCCAATATTCTTGGATTGTTAGAAGCACAAATATCTCCAAAACTTTCTAATTTATTTTATTTTTAAACAAAAACTGTTGACTTTTCACATTGGTCTGTCTCAGGGTAAAGTACCCTCTTGCATATTAATATATACGGAGCATGTGTGCTTCCTTTAATTCACAAATCCTCAGCTTTTCTTTGCCTGCACTTAAAAAAACTATTAAGTATTTTGTTTAACATAAATGATGGGGAAATGGCAAACTGACAAATAAAACAAATATTGACAAATTTCTCATGATCTTCTATGTAGCAGTGAAATAATCACTGTCACTGGTCACTCCATCTCTTCCACCCATATTCATCAGCCTTTGTTATCTGCACTCTTGGTGCTTTTAAGAGGAGCCTTCACATCCAAATTTCTTTCCTCTTCAGATCAGGTCTGGAATTCCTTCTCCACTACACTTTGCATGCCTCATTTCCTATGATTACCCAAATCAGGTCTCATAGCTTCCTGTCTAGTATGTAAACATCTCCCTATTAGCAGTTCGGCTGGGATACATTTTGTAGGACTATGTGGTGCTGCTTGATAAGATAGCAGGAAAGAAGCTATTTTCTGATTTAAAGATAGGGTATCTCTCCTGACGGTTTGTGTGGCAGTTAAAAAGTTCTAAAAACATTTGGATTCCCATTAGTACTCTGATGGCAGGGCACAGATAAAACATGTCAAATTTTATCAACATGCAAAAATTTCCTCAGTTCTTAAGGTGTAAACCAGGCCCTATTATATCAAGCATTAATGCTTTAGGTAAACCAAAAGTCACAGCAGCGAAGGGACCTATAGGATGGAGGAGAGTGTAAAACTAAAAGCCGTAGGCAAAGTCTGGCCTCGTCTGCAAAGTTTTTGTCCAAGAAAGAGCTGGCAGAGGGAGAGCGATCTCACTGCTGTTGGCAGGGTGGCCACTTTGCAGGGATGTCTTGGTGAAGAAGAAGCTTTCAGCTGTAAAAACTGACAAGGTTTACAGTTATAAATTGGTTCTCCAATATCCTCAGTATCTGACCACCAAGCGCGCTGTCTCACTTAGCCTTTCATGTGAGGCGTAGTGGGATAGTTTTCCAGACAGCATTATCAGCAGTAATTTTCTAGCATTGTGGGCTTGACACACATAAGAAGCATTTGTTTTCTACTAAAATTAATTCTTTGTATCAATAATTATGTGTCCAGAGTGATGCAGTGTACTTTTCAAAAGTAGCTATGGATTTGAGGGGCCACCTCCCATTGCATTTGTGGGAATGGCTTTGGTATTTGGGCTAATATGGCCTCATAGCTCATGGGTGCTCTCTTTCTTGGGCGCAACGGTGATATATAATAGTAGGCTCATGGACTTTTCTGGGGCTCTCTATGCAGATTAAAAAACTGCAGGAGTTTTTGCAAGCCTGTAATCTTTTCCTCAGTCCTCTCCCACCAGTCTTCCTCTGATGACTTGGTATCATGAAGGTTATATTTATGCGACCCTTAAGCAGTGAGCTATCACTTGGTACCAACACAAGTATAGACAAATGGAGACAAAAGCTATCTCAGACTCCAAATAAAAACCGAGAACAACATGCTGAGCCCTCCACACTGCCAGTCTAAAACTAGCTGGGGTGCAGCCACAAAAGCTGTAGTCCCAGCTTTAGGCTGGTAAACTCTTCCTGTGTGCTCTTTGTACCCCAGGCAAATCATTACTCATCTCTGGCTATGACTAGCCAGAAGCTGAACTATAGTTATATTTAAACCAGACATTGTTTATTCAAAAGAGAGAGGGAGAGACAGAAGATACTGACAAAGCCAAGAAATAAAATAAAAGCCTGACCAGAGCCTTCCTAAATATCATTGTGAAATAGTGGTAGCAGTAACCTTCCATGGTGCTGACTCCCCGATATCAGCAATCCCTGACAGGTTGCCCAGAAGGGAGGCTGCTTTTCTTCCAAAACATTTGGTATTCGCTTCCAAGAAGAGGCTGTGGTGATACCGCCCCGGCTCCCCCATGGGCTCCGGCTGGGGAAGCAGCTCTGCGCTGTGCTCCTCTCAGCCACAGCAGCGGATGCTGCTTGAGAGCTGCTTTAAATCAACATGTTTACCAGATGCTCAGCCCCGCCAGCTTTGGCAGCTGTACCATCTGTCTCAGTCCCCATGATGGAGTAGACTTGGTGGGCTGCTTGCAACTCCCACGGGTATCTCTGCATGGAGCGTGCATCACTGGGACTCACTACCTGGGTTCTGCCAGCAAAACACAAGGAATTAATCCATCTGAATGGCCCGGGGCAACAACGAGGGTGATATCTCTTAAAAACTGTTTCCCTCACTCTGCATCCCAGAGGAGGCAATCTTTATTTTCATGTAGAACTCCCAGTTTCAGAAGAGATGACAGCCTTGGATTTAAAATCTACAACGGCTTTTTAAAGTTCTACCAGTTCCTTCTTTCTTGTATCTTTTGGCTGAAGTCTGGAGAAATTGTTATCACTTGCCCTTGGAATTCAATGCTTCTCTCTTTCCAGGCTGCCTGAAGGATCTTCTCCTTATCTCTTATTTCCACTAAAGTCACAAGCATTGTATTCTTGCAAGGAGTACCCTTGAGTTGGTTGTGGGTGAGTATTTTACAGCATCAATCAATATAGGAAACATCCTCATTCTCTGGCAGCTCCCAACTGTCATTTTGCTAGGAAATCCACTAGATCTTTTCTGTCAGTTCCAGCAGAAGATACTGAGATTGTTCACACCGAGGGTCTGGTTTAAATACCAGCTTGTTTCTGAGAATTTCAGCTCTCTGAACATGGATTACATGGCTCATTTCAACAGATCTTTGTTCAGCTTGCATGCAGAAGGCTTTTGCATCTGAGCCATTGATCCGTGCAGTCAATCTGATTTCTCCCATATCGACACAGAGCTGTAGTACTCACTAACTTTGCTAGAAGCCAAACACCATCCATAAGACAAATCCAAGGTCTGCATTAGTAATCGGGATCTAAAGAAGCAATGTTACTATTCCCTTCTCCTTCTTTTTCTCTTCCTTGCTTCAGAAATCAGTGAGTCATTGGCAGGGGTCTGGGTCTGAGAGTGGGGGAGAAGAGAGCGTTGGCACAGAAGACATCTGATGATATGTCATTTAATAGAAACAATTCAACCCTCTGAGGTACTTTTATGATTCAGAGTAAAAGCCCAGAGCTGTAATGGCTTAGCAATATGCAGAGCTATAAATTATGTGCTTTACTGGGGGACAATCTCAGTAAATAGACAGAGGAGGGCAGGAGAACTGCATTCTGCATCTGCCACCACCACTGACCTCTGCTGCACAAACCACCCCAGCTGTCGGTGCCTCCTGGCCTCCTCCTTATTTTGTGCATTTAGTTTGAAGCTGAAGGGACATAGCGTGTGCTTAAAAAGAGGTTTCAATCTCTCGAGATTGCTTACAGTGCAAATTACTATTAATCATAAATTCCAAGACAAAGAACATGTGTGACAGGCTGCAGCGACTCTCAGATATGCACCCAAGGGATGCACGCCATTTCCCAGCATGGTGTGGTGGGAAGCGCTTCGTACCTGACTGCTTTCGCCACATTTGCCTTTGAAAGGGTTGCAGCTAACAGGGTTAACTGTGGAGACAGAAGAAATTAATTCCTTCTCCTTTGGGGGCCTGTTCATGCCTAGGTGGTGAAGTGGGGAGGGTGCTACAGCCATCCTTCTGCTTTCTTTACCATCACCTGTAACAGAGAGGCAAGAGCACAAGCCATAGGGATGGTAAAAGAAGCAGAAATGTGGCTGGGAGGGAGGAGAAAGAAGAGGACAGGGGACAAAACCCGCAGGAACTGAGTGGCAGCATGGCTGAGGGCTGTGAGGGTAAGAAAGAAGATGATGTAAGGGCAGAACAAGGGCAGACATCTAATGACAAACTCTTTTCTAGGAAATTTTAATCACAAAAGCTGACAATCTCTGTTGAATGCTATAGCCTTCTGCTGATGACCACAGTACCACTATATTCATTAACATCTTCAAGTCATGCTTAATTATATTTATTGTCTCCTTTTCCTCTGATATTTTCCTCCTGGATTTCATTTCTTCATTTTTCTTTCTGATTTTGCTTCCTGTTCATTTTTTCCTCTCCAATTCCATTAATTGGCTGTGATTGCAAAGATTTTGTAGAAAGGTATATTTTTATATAAAAATAAAGCTTCCCTCACTGAGTGCCTGATAAGATGAAATGATGACATGTTAGCACATGTTGGACATACTACAGGAGTGACATCTTCACTACAAAGTTCAAGATCTCATGGTTCTGAAGGGATGGAGCGTGGAAAAATCCACAGATTCCCATTCTGTTACCCTCAGATGCTCCACATAAAATGAGAGATGGGTGCAATGAATTCTTATGTGTCACCTCTGTGCCGTGTTGGGATTACACCCAACAACACCTTCTTTGACCGGATGTACAGAAGACCAGCAACCCAGGGTGTGATGGAAGTAACTCCATGACCTCCCCACCAGCCAGAGCTCCCCTGCCCCAGGGCCACCACCCGCAGGCACCTCCACCTGTGAGCACTCACTGTGCAACTCATCTCTTGGATCTTGGTACCTTGTTGCAGGCTAGATCTTCATCAGGAATAGATCAGTTTAGCTCCACTGATTGCAGGGAAGTCATATCAGTGTAAATCAGTTTGGAATGTGACAAAAACTTCTTGAGACTCATCAAAGTGGGCTTCATTAGGAAACAATCAAGAGTCTAAACTGATTAAAATTAGGAGGTTATTATTTGAAATAAACTGCAAGGATCACATATATAGCAATTTTTACCTTTTATCATTTACAAAATAACTCCAAATGAGTTACAAATTTGTCAAATATACTTATTATTTGAAGTCAGTGGAAATTTTATGAATAATTTAATCCTCAAATTGTGTATCTTCAGGACTTATTATGAGTTTGGTATTCACAATCTCAGATATTTATTTTTGTTTTGACTGAACATACAGATCAGTGATGGATTTCTGCTCATTAGTATGAACTTTATGTTGTTGCACATAAGATTTAGTATCCCATAAATAATATCAGCAAATTCATTTGTTAGTATAGCCTGATAAAATGAACACAAAAAGAGTGTAAGCAGAGCTGAATATAATGTAGGTAGAAACTGGATATTCATAGAATTTGACCTTTTCAAACCCTCTTTGTATGAGTCCAGTTTTAGTATGCTGCAAAGTAGTCAAAACTCTAACATATTTTGAGGAAAAAAAATGTGAATTTATGTTCCTTTACAACTTTATAGATAGTCTCAAAGGGAATTGAATGTGTGTGCTGATGAGATGTTGAGAGGGTAACAGCTGGGGAAGAGGCAGAGACAAAGAGCTGGGCAGAAGGTGGACCTTGGGCACTTGACGAGAAAATAATAAAGTAAATTCTATCTGTAAATATGTTGTGGGCAGCACCTGCTCTGAGATTGCATGATGAGCCAAGAGCCAAAATAGCCTTGGCTGGTTAGAGAGGTTAGAGAGGTTAGAGAGGTTAAAAGCTGTCTTCTTTTTTCCATTCTCACCCCCAAGCTCTGCCCGTTTCATGCCATGGTACCTTTTTCTTGCAGGAATTTGTAGCAGTCATGGTATCCTGCTGGAGGTTTTTCAGAGCTGGGGTCTCACAGTGGTGACCCGAGCCTCCCCAGGGAGGCGACAGGGCTTGTAGCTCCCTTGGGGATGCCTGGGCCATGCCCTGCAGAGGAGTATTTCACTTCTCCTGGGTCAATTTGCTTCACTTAAAGCCTGTTATTTTTGTTCTTGAAATAACTTCTCCTGCAGTAGAAGTCTCTATTTGCTGTCATTTGGTGTTGGTTTTCTCGGGTTGTTTGGTACAGCTTTATGCTGGTATAGCTAACATTATTGCAGCTCTCTTGAAAGCAGACACCTTCTGTCCAAGCACTTTCAGATTTTGCTGGGAGCCCGCCCACCTGAGCTCCTTGTAAAGATATAGCAAGAGATAGAGGGTATAAATGGCTAGTTTCTTTCCATATGCGACTATGAAATGTCATGTTATGTTTTAGAACTAAATGGGGAAAACCCCTTCTGCAGCTCTACAGAGGTTTTTTTCTTTGGCTGCAGGTTTTGGGTTTGGTTTTTTGTTTGTTTGGGGTTTTTTGTCTTTTGGCTGAGGAACATTCTCAGATTTTGACATTAAGGGTTTAATACTTCTGTCTGTTCTCTAAATTAGAAGTGCCACAAAGCACCAGGAAGCCCAGAGCAACAAACTTACATTGTTCTGCGTGGATCTTGCTGAAGCCAGTGGTATGTGCTCAACTTACTTTCAGGGTTTCTGTCGCTCCTCCATCCTTGATGCTCCAGACTGCCTCTTTTCCTAGATTATTTTTACTGAAAGATGAGAAAAATGCAAAGCCCCAGCTTGCAAAGCATTTGCAATCTCAGCTGAGAAATGAGTCATACCATCACGTACACTTCCCTATAATGCTGCAAGATTTGTGTGCGTGATTTGTAGTCATAGTTTGTAGGAGAAAGGAGAAACTAATTGTAAGTGTATGTTGTTGGCAATGTTTCTCGATGAAAGAAAAATAGAAATACTGTCAAGGAAAAATGAAGCCTGAAAGACCTTTTTGGAGGGAGGGAGTAGCCAACAAAAACAAAAACAGGCGAGGTGAGGATGCCCTGGAGAAGCGGCGTCCTCTTGGACTAATCCTGTGTTTGGAATTCCTCTGAGATGAGGCTGCTTGCGTAGCCTGCTGTCAATAAATAAAATATTCACAAACTAGGTCAAGATTAGAGCTATGAGACACTAACAAAACTGCATGATGAGCAGCTCTTTTATGTTGTTGAATAAATACACCAAGACTCATGAGCTGAAACTATTAAAAATTGCTTGTTATTAACTTTAAAAGATCAGGGGAAAAATGAGGGCCATACGAAAGAAATCACTGGAAAAATTCTTTGGGCAGAATAAGTATCCAGAGTTCTGCTGCACAACTTTGGCTGAAGCTCTTCAGCGTCAGGAACTTGAACTCTGAACAATTTTTGTAAGTATTAAAGAATTTACAGAGATCTGTTTGACATATTGAGCCTCTACTGTAGAAACAAAATTGGAAATTAAATGGAAAACCATTCAAATAATCATGTTTTGTTTATTCTATCACTACTCAACCTATATGATTCAGTCTATAGAGTGTACAGGTTTGTCAGGAATGGCTTGGCAGAACTCTCAGGAGCAAAACAAAGTTTACTGTCAGCCTGTGATGGGCAAAGCAGACATCAGCACACTGAAGGCATGTCAGTGAACAAGAGCCATCCCAGGCCACTATTCTAGTTTCCACCAAGTTTCACTGCCATGTTTTAGGGGCAGCATGCATTGCACACCCTCTGGCCCTGAGGCCAGGAACTGGGATGGCGCATTGAAGTTGTTTTCCAAGACGGTGATAACAAATAGAGGATCTCTCCCAACAGTTCAGAAGACATCACAAATGGGGACTGTTGGCTGGGATGTTGTGGTCTGGTTCTAGATCCAAACAGTGCAGGTCTGCTATGGGATTGTTATGGCAGCTCAGTTACGCTGTGGGGTTACTGGTGTTTCATTTCTTTTTCTACAGTCTGTGTGCCTCTGGTGTTAGTCTCACACGCTATTCACACTTTGATTTCAATTTGACTACATTCTTAAGGACAAAAAACATGCTTATTGAAAAGTTATTCAATCTCCAGCATGATGCAACCCCATTCCCAACTCAAGTGCTGCTGGGTGCTACGCTAATACAGATGTCCAAACTAGTGTGTTTGTAAAATACAGCTCAAGGGCTCGATCCAGAGCTAGTCAGTCCACAGATTTTCATGGAGATTGATGGTGTCGGTACGCTGCAGAGTGTACTCTGTTACCTGAAGCATCCACTTACAAGATGTACTTCTGAAGAACCACTCCTGCAGCTTGGGTTGCTTCAGCACATGTCAATAATATTTACTGAACAGCTCAATAAATTGTAAATGATGAAAGCAAAGTGTTAAACACATGGGATTCACAGATCTACGCATCGGCAGGACAGACTTTGAATGCGGTCAGATAAATGCCAACTGTGTGAAAGAGAAGATGTAGTTTCATATCTTCCTTGATTTCTGGCAGAACACATTTTATGTTTATCTGTTCATTCACGGATGAATATGGATGTACCTGTTCGGCATTAGCGAAGGGACACTAATCTGAGGCATGAGATAAACTCTGCTGGCAATTGGCAGCTGATTGCCTGCGCTATACTCTTCAGCAAGTTGTCTCACCCTCACAGTTCTCGTTTCCCTTTCTCCCTGTGAGCGTTGCCCAGCAGGACCTGTCTCTGTGCATCTGGACACAGCTAAATTCTGGATGGGGTGCGCTGGAGTAGGGGAAATTGTTACCCGTAACAACAAAGTTTGGAGCAGGCTGACACGGCTTCCTTGAATAGGGATGGACTGGGGCCAAAATCATGAGATTTTCAGACCGAACTGAGGCGAGTCTCTTAGCCATGAGCCCGACTTGGTCAGCCTGGCTGATTCTCTTGGCTTCTTTTAAAAGCTGCGCAGTTCAGCAAGAGGTACCAGTTCACAGCAGTTTGCAATCAGTGATGGGGGGGCGGGGAGGGTGCGGATATAACCCTTCACCAGCAGCTTTTAATACCTGGTTTCGGGGAACAAGCCTCGCTGTGCAGCCGGCGCTGAGCCCCCCGCCGCCCCCGCCGGCTTCGGTATGTTTTCAGTAGGTGATTCAACCCCTTATAGGGTAAAAAAAAAAAATAAAAAAAATAAAATATTGTGTATACGTATAACCCATGAAACAATTCGAATCGGCAACCTGGTATTTTCTCGAAGCCAGCGTAGCATTTACAACAGGATGAACAGGCACAACCCATGTACGCAGCATAAGTCTTGCACCCCGATTACTGTTTTTCTTCCCCTGCTGTGACCTGTGAATCAGTGACCCATATTCTATAGGCACAGTTCTGTTTATATGTATTTGCACAGTCCTGTTCATTGCTGGAACATGTCCAGAGAAGGGCAACGAAGCTGGTGGGGGTCTAGAGCACAAGTCTGATGAGGAGCAGCTGAGGGAACTGGGGGTGTTCAGCCTGGAGAAGAGGAGGGTGAGGGGAA
>NW_009259600.1:6940444-6952363 GCF_000687185.1 Egretta garzetta | reverse complement strand
TGGCCGTGTTAGGTTAATGGTTGGACTTGATCTTAAAGGTCTTTTCCAACATAAACAATTCTATGATTCTATATATTTGCACAGCTCTTGTGGACCCTTCTCTTTCCGACACTTGGTGTGAGTCAATCAGGCAAAGGTCTTCCCTTGTCTCTCTGCACCTAGGGATCTAGCTGATGGGCCTTGTGTGCATGAACTCATGGCTTTTTTTAAAAAAAAAAAGTTCTTTTGTGCTCTAATATATGAACCTAACCAGCTCTATATTCATACCATCATGAAAACTGATTTTCAATCCAAAATTCTCTCAGAACCGATTTTTCTAAGTTTATTTGCACAATTAAAGTGAACTCTATACTAAAGTACACATTAATGCCTCTCTGCAGCAGTGCTCAAAAATTGCATTTTCTAACAAGACAGCAAATTAAACCAATTTTTTTCTTTTTCTTTTTTCCATAACACCTCATAAATTGGTTTTTTTTAAACTGAATATATACACATAAAAAAATCTACTAATTTTCAGAATTTTCCTTTGCAAAGGAACAAATCTGTTCAGTAAATAAAAATGCGGGTCAGAATCTTAGCATAATGCCAACAGAATTGGTAGAAGGGGATGGTGTATAAGCCACTGCATGGAACTTTCAGCCACTCTTCTGTTGTTGAGCCTGTTGTTTCTCTCAGGGGTCAGGCTCTGACCACGATGCTGCTTGTACACTGAGATACCTTCTGCTGCTGCTGAGGGAAATTCATTACTTCTAAAGTTATCTCTGTGTCTTTCAGTTTGCTGAAGAGCTGTATCTGGAATTTCAGAATTGTCCTTTGGATACAGCTTCAATTTTACAGTATATACACTATTCTTGCTAACAGTATCTGGATGCTAGATAGCACCCTTAGTCCTTTGTTGCTGTTTGGATGTATGTGTATCTTTTCCTTTTTCTGTTTTAATACTAAGAATAACTGAACCACACTGGAAAAAAACTCTCCGAAATACTGCAGGCTGCTGTATTCTTTTTCTACTCCTGTAGCCAAGCTTGTTAAAAAGAAGACCACAGGTCTGCACACAGGCATGTGGTTTTGGTAGTCTGTAAGTGCCCTGACCCATGAAGCTCACATAACTCAGCCCCACATGTCCTTTCTAGTATCTGTCACCATTTACCTCACTGCCCATGCTGGTTTCTAGGAGCGAGATGGCAGAGCGAGCTTCGTCTGGGCCTTGCTCTACATTCACTCAAACTGGTGGGGACCGCTGTCTTCCTCTTCTATCTTTCCAAGTTGCAAGTAATACTGAGGTAGTTTTGCATTTTATTTTTATGCTTTCTCTTATCAATGTTGTGACTTTAAGTTACTTTTAGCTTGCATACAGGCCTAAAGGAACTTTTGAAACTAAGTCAGAAAGCAGAAAAAATGAAGTGAACTCTGACATGGACTGGATCATCGTCATGGACAAAGTAGCTGGAAGGGAGCAGATCCACTCTTTCAAAGAAGCCGTCTCTGCTCCTGATGGCACTGAGTGAAGGAAAAAGAGATAATCCTGTCTTGCAGGTTATTAATGCTGGTTTTGTCCCTTCCCCGGGCTCACGGTTCATCTGCAAAACCACAGGGGAATGTTACAGTGAGGCAGTGTAGGAGGGAGGGTGATAGGAACGAAGTTTGTGTGCCTGAGTACCTTGGATCTGAACTGCCAAATCCAGACCATTTCTGAGCTACAGAACGTATGTTGGGAACGGAATAAAATATTTAATTTCAAGTTTCGGCCTTCAGTTGAAGGTAATTTCAGGAAATGCTCTCATTTTTGTTTAATTAGGAATTGGTTTGTCTTGAAAATATCAAAATAAAATTGAGATGAAGTTTAGGGGGAAAAAACCCTCAAATCTATTTCCTCCCTGCCCCAAGCAAGCAAAATTGTTTTGATCAAATTTTTTTCTTCAGCATTCTAAAGGGATGAGGAAATTTACCCAAAACAAACATGTGATTTTGCTTGCATCAGCTCATCCTGGTGCGCATGCAGCATGCGATCTGGGGGTGCAGCTGATGGAATGGCTGAATCTGGGAGGCAGGAGGGACAGCAGTCCTAGCATCTGAAAGGAGGGCAATGTTCCACTCTGCTGTCAGGCACAAAGCAAGCCGGGGGTATGACACTAGTCTCAGTTAATTTGAATTTTAAAAAAATGAAAAATAACTGAACTGTGAATTATTCTGCAGAATGGCCACTTCGTTGTAGGATCAGGTTCCACAGCTACCTTAGGCAGGCAATGGTCTCTCATCTGCTTTGTTTTTTAACAGGATGATTTGATAAGAAACTGCACCTACCCTTGCAATGTGGCATCTTAACATACAGCCACACTGACATTTAACTGGAGACTGGATCCTGTCAAACCCTGTTCTAAGTAGCCATACCCACAAAATATCCTGCCCCGCATATAAGAAAATCAAGGTGTCACTTCAGTCTTTCTATTAGTTTCAGAAAAGCTCTATCATGAACACTCAATGCTTCTTACCTCCATCCTTGTCTCCCCTTGGCCTTCATTTCTTACTGAAGTATTTGAATGCCTTCCAGTAACACATTAAGTGAACTCACTGAGACCTGTCACGTGTTGTTCTTCCCATCTTTCTCTCGTCCATTCCTCGTGGAAAAATATTTATCTAACTTGTTGATTCATGTAGCTATGAAAGGTAAATAACCGCATTTGAAGCAGGGCATGCAGTGTTTCACCTTTCATCACAAAATTCTTTTACAGACAGCAGGGTAGGGATCAATGTATGAGGAATGCATCCCAAAATACAGTCTCACAGGTTTCTTAACAACTTCAAAACCAGAACAGAGACTAAACCATCATAGCCATTCAATTGTTTTTGTGTTATATCAGCATACAACAGTAATCAAAGTGTATATAAGTGGAATTCTGATACTGTATTTCTGTACTGACATAAAATAGGAAAAGAAAAAACCCTCAGAAGAGTAAAGAGAAAGGACACTGTCAGAAAGAGACTCACAAAACTGTTTTAGAAACAATGCTGAAAAGAGTTACCACATTTGTTGCCCCAAAGCTCCAGTGAGTTATCCTAGAGTGCCCCAGCAGAATAACTAGGGAGCACTGTGCTTCTTGGCCAAGCCTCTGCTCTGTGCTCTACTTAGGATTGAGGAGAGGGATGGGCCGCTGTCCTTAATAGCTAGATACTGACAGCAGTCTTAAAAAACACAAACGTCAGGGAAGTGTCCAACTAAGAGTGACTTTTAGAAGAAACTATGAGTTTAATAAAAAGAAATCCCTTGGGATCCCACCTGGCAAGGTGGACCATAAAACACCCAGCTGCTCTCCCTGCTCGATGGGTGAGCTACCTACCTCCCAACAGAGCTCTGCGTCAGGAGAGCGTAAACATGTGGATATGTCAACTTAAAGCATGTATGGGTAGCGAAAGCTGACACACCAGCTTCAGGCTGCCACAAGCCTACTCCCCACTTAGTTTGAGGTTCAGCACCCTCTCGGCCTGAAACACATGTGCACCTTACATGATCCAGAAAATAACCGTAGCCGCTGGGGCGAAGTGAAGCTTTGGGGAACATATTTCCCCTTCTACTGCTGAAGAACCACCTCTGTGGGTAACGCAGACCAAACCCGTGGGGTCAAAACCAGGAGTGCTGTAAGAGAGGGTGCGACTGTATCATAATGACAAAGCTTGTCTGTGCATTTTATACTAAATATTCATTAGCTTAAAAGAATAGAAATAACCCGGGGGACAAACCTCCAGTTCTGTTCCTGTTGAGCTGACAAGTTCTTATCACTGCTGATGCTTATTTTGGAATTTGACAAACGAAAAAAACCTCATGTTCTTAGACATGGAAAAATTCAAGTGAGAAGTTACAGGAAACTTTAATGGTCATAAAATGTGCAGTCTCTCAAATTTGGCTGACAAAATCACTTCAGCTGACAGCTTCCATTGTTAGGGATGTAATGGGTTTAAAAAGAGATAGGAAGCAAATTATAGGCTCTCTACAAATCAAACCCACCCAGCACATTTCTGTGGTATGCAGCAGCCACTTCTGCGGGTCCCTGCCAGGCAGAGCCTGGGGTAGAAGGCATCCTGCATCTGCAAGAGACTGATGCGAGACGTCTGTGAGATGAATACCTCCAGAAGTACTTTGCAGGGACGTGGAATTAAACTTGTAAACTTTTATCCTCGGTTCACAGTGTTTAAGAATTTATTCTTTGGACTATATCACCTGGTGCATATTTTCGAAGGACTGTTCCATAGCCTCCCTGGACAGCATTCTGTAGTTTAACCTTGCTTAGCTAAGGTAAATTTGACATGACCTTTTCCCCTCGCCTCCACTTTTACTTTGAAAACCCCTTACTGGTAAAGCTGGGGAGCCGGTGGGAGGAGAGCCAAGCAGCGGGGCAGAGCCAGAGCAGGAACCAGAGGGGAGGCCCTGGTTCATTTGGCGCCTGCTGCCCTCCCTTCAGAGGCACGGGGGATAGCGGGGGGCGGGAGGTGCGTCAGCATCTGCCACACAGACGTGAGGGTGCAGGTCCCCTCCTGACCTCTTGCTCCACTCAGTAGCAGCAAAAAGGTTGTGACTGGCTTCATGGCAATCACTCATGGCCATCACCGTCTGATTTAAAGCCGCTATTACAAATGGCATGCAGAACTCATTCCCCGTGCAGCTCTATTCAAAGTGGCACTTAACCGCGCTGAGTGAATGCTGATGAATGTTCTTTAATTAAAGCACTATAATAAAAAACACAGAACATCTGTGCCAAGGTGCTAAGTAATCTGTCTAAACAGATGTCTAATTTTAAGATCAGTCATATTACAGAAATATTATAAAAAAATTTCCAATAGGAAATAGAGTTGCTGCTTTTCATATGTGCATTGTATTTCTCTACTCAGTGCAAATCTTCTCAGCCTGCATTTGGTTTTATTTGAAGTTCAGTGAGCTATTCTCCTTCTTTGGGCTTCCAGTTAAGCAGCTGACATGCTCTGTTGGTAGAAGACTGAAAAAAATTCCCTTTTCTTTTATTGTGATTTGACATCTTAGTATTTATTACATCTAAAGTACTGGAAACAAATCTACATGCAGACATGAACTTTTATGATAAATTTGGGTTGCAGAAAACATTTGGGATTGCTTGTGTTGCAAGCAATTTTTTTCTGAAAGAGACCTTTATTTGAATAAACTGACCTTGCTGAACAGCTCTGCAGTGCACCACAAATCTCTCCTTTTAGTAGGGAGCCTGTGGGCTCCTGCATAGCCTGACCGCTGACCTTGAACACACCAAACTGCAACGTAATCCTCAACCCCGCATCAGACAGGCAGCAGCCTGAGCTCTCCTAACAGGTATCTTCTGCCAAACGCAGGGCAAGATTTGATCCTGTAAGAAATTAGGTCAAAAAAGAAGAAACTTATTTCCAGGAATGATCCAGCGGGTATTCACAAGGCAGATGCACATACCAGCATCCCTTTGCTCTGCTTGTTTTATCTCTTTGTCTTCAGAAGGGAAGTTATAGACTGGCATACCTGCTGCTCCTCCTGCCACTAAAACCTGCCCAGCGCCTCCCAGTCACTAAAAACCACAATGACACCTTCCACCTTTAGGTAAAGTCTTCTCTCTACCTTTAAGGCTCTCCCCCCTTCTACACCAGCCTTGGAATCACAGCTCATCTTGGGGCAAAATGCCAGCTCTGGTAGACTTTTGCTGAAAGGTCAGAGCTCTGGCAGGGGCCGGCAGCCGCTTGGGCGCCGGGGGAGCGCAGGGTGCCCTGGGCAGCAAGGCACGCTCGGCATGGTTTCGGTAAAAGGTTTCTGGGATAAAGCCCTCTGCTAAAAATAGGCTCGCTTAAGGTTTGTCACATTCTGCCGCGGTTTTCCAGAAACCTAGAGAAATAAAAACATGTTTTGATTGTGCTTCCCAATGGCTGAAGCTTACCCCAGCTAAAGCTTGTCACTCACTGCCCTGCAGGGAGAATAACATGAAGAATAACATATTAAAAAAAACAAACACAGGAAAAAAGAAAGGGGGGAAGTTCTCTGCGTAGGGGATTGTCAGCCTCACTTGCAAACCTCGACTATAATGGGAGGCAGAGGTGCCAAAAGACCTTTTGCCTGCCCGTTTTTATGTGAGAGAGGTAGGTTTTTCCACAGGAAAGTGGAAATGACCCCGACACTCACCCAGTGGCCACCAGAGCTGTAATCTGGGTAGGGAAAAGGGGGGGGGTGGGGGGTGCACGCGGTGTGTGAAATAAAGCTCCTTATGTTCTGGGGGAAAAGTGATTCTGGAAGGTGAGAGGGGGAAGGCAGGAGGTATAAAAAGCAGGGTAGTCTGTGTGCAGTGGAAAATTCAGAAAATGCTCAGTTGTCAGAAAGGACAGAAGTGGCGCACACGGATGACCACAGGGAGAGATGGAGGAGCTGTGTGCAGCACGGGCAGAGCCTACTACCAAAACCTTGCCACGCACACCCAATAGAGCCAGCAGGGCAAATAAATCTAGATGTGGGGAGAGAGAGAAATGAGGTCAACAGCGAGTGAATCCCAGGGAAAAGTGTGGGGGAAGAGACCAGTGGGACTGGGAAACACAGGCAAGGCTGGAAGCTGGGAGGATTGGCACTCTCGTTTCCCGATGGGCCGAGTGATCCTTGAGTGTTCCGGATGGGCTGAAAGGTTATCCTCTTGTAGACTACAGCTGTTACATATTTAGGTTATTTCAGAAACATTCTCCTCCTGCCTGAAAACTTTTTCTAGGTGCATCTTAAATTTTTTCTCAGGTTTGTCCCAGATTCCTGGCATGCAGCAACCTGATCAGAGTAATTCCTCAGGTATTCCAGCCTATGTGCTGTGTGTCTGCAAATCCAGAGCAACTCCGCTGCGGAGTGATTGCCAGCACTTTCAGGAAGAAGCCACTGTGCTGTGCATTAACTTTTCTGCATGTATGGGAAATTCAGGCTGTCCCAGGCCCGTCTGTATTCACAGTATGTGAACAGTGGGGGTCAGTATGAAGTTACTGTGGAGGCACCGCACAGCCTGAGCCAGGCAGTCTTTGCATAAGGACCTTTAAAAAAGGCTGGGGTTTGCTTGTTTTAATAAGATCTTCCCATTTTTTTTGTTGAGAGATGTAGAATTAACTCATGCCTCTGGCTGTCGATCAAGTAGGCCCTCATCGTCTCCTGGGAAAGCATTACTGAGGCATGCAGCAAAAAAGCAGGGCATCCAATTTAATTCTTTTCTCCTTTGAATGCTCCTAGGCCATTTCCTTATGTTGCCTGGACATGGGGATTGGTTATGCTAGTGCCCCATTTCCTGCCCTCTATATAGTCCTGCTCTGTGACCTGCCACATAATACCAAAAAATAAACCCCTCCACAGAAATAACTGTTGTTCCAGGGAAATACATGGTGAGCCGTAACAGTTCTCTGCATGTGGTAACAGTAAAAGGGGGGAGGCAGGGGCCGGGTGAGCAGGATGAGAGGACAGAGCCCAGCAGCCAGCAGGGTGGGATGTCCTGGAGACTGCTTGGTTTGCTGTCCTGGCCGGGCTGCCAGAGCCCTGGAGCATGAGATCAGAGTGCAATAGTTGCCTCTGATTTATGTCTACAGTAGCAAAAGTGTTGGGCAGCAAGCAGTAAGTGTTCCTGCGTGAATGGTTTCTAGAAGTTGAATGGCTTGATGGAATGAAAGGAGAGCAGATGAGCTAGAAAAGCTGTCACTCGATTTTATTGTGCCATTGACCCTGTCAAGATGTGGGGGTAGACAACCTAATGTATTGTGTTACGGCTCTACAGAGAGCAGCTTGAGCTTTCTACAGCACTCCTTAATCGATCCAAGTGCAAATGGAAACCCAGTTCCTTGGGCTGTGGAGTTGCAAGCAGCTACAGAAAGAGGCAGCCCTCTCTCTCCTTCCGTTCCCATGTCTTAATGGTAGGCGCTTATGGGGCCTCTAGGCTCGAATGGATCTTATGTCTTTGGGAATGTTCATCATCTGGCCTTTAAGCTATGTCAACCTTTGTCATCTGAAGGGTAATACATTTGTCATCATAAATTTATGGTAATTGCATGCAATTCCTGCAAATTTACTTCTGCTTTTTCTGTGCTCTCCACAGACATTCATACAGCCTTCAAATCTAGTGCAAGATTTACCTCCGTGGTGACTCCCTGCTACCCGATTACAGCTTGGCTGATAGTGAACTGAGTCGATCCCTTGTTTTCCAGAAGGACCAAAGCAAGGGAAGACATAGCAAATGCTGTATCGATCTATTCCATTAGTGTTTTGCAACTTAGCACACATAATTCTCAGAACAGCAAGCTTTCTAGAGCAAGGATTTTCTTTTTGTCCTTGTTTGTATAGTTTCTAACACGATGGAGTCCAAATCCTTGATGCGTGCTGTGTTATAGACCAACAAATTACTGTACTTTTTTGGTAGTAAAGAAAACAAAGCAGACAAGAAGGAGATGAAGCTTTATTTCTAAGGGCAGTGAGGAGGAAATGACTCAGGGGAACATTCTGTGGTCCAGTGCACCTGAGTTTGCAGGTAGTATAAATGATCTCTTATAGGCTTCTTTGTCTTCATGCACACAGTGCAGGACCAGCATCCAAGAAAAAGAAAGCATAGGCTTAGGTTAAGAAATGGCTAGTGCAAAAAAAAAAAAAAAAGTTCTCTCATCCCAGCAAGAATAG
Source organism: Egretta garzetta (assembly GCF_000687185.1). NCBI lineage: Eukaryota > Metazoa > Chordata > Aves > Pelecaniformes > Ardeidae > Egretta > Egretta garzetta. The sequence continues at coordinate 6,943,701 of NW_009259600.1, read as the reverse complement.
TCTTCAGAGTGCTGCAATGATTTGTGCTTGGATCTCTGCCGTTTCTAACCTATGTGAATGGATCCAGACAAATGTTCCAATGTGAACTGGCTAAAATACTAAGACTGACGTGTTTCAAGAGAAGAATAAGCTATGTGTGTATTAGCTGGAGAGAAGGAGATATCTGAAACAAATGGTTTTTCAGAAAATATTTTCTGGGAGTGAGATGATGTAATCACACTCCCAGAATGTAATGTAATGGAGTACTGGGAAGGAGGTAGACACCTTATTTAATTTGACAGTCTTTGTCTCCTCCATTATTTGTTTCCTTTCCTACTGCTTATTATCTTAGAAAGTAATGCAGGAATTAACAAGAACAATGTAGGGAAGAAGTGACACTCATGAAAAAACAAATGCTGATCATACTTGCATAAATGTGTGGGCACAAAGGTTTATGCACAAATGTGTGTTGACTGCTTTGCAATATCTTTGCTTCTCCTCTTGTTTATTAAGAAGTTATAATTTAAGCAGTGAAAAAGCATATGACTAGTTACCTCCAATTCTGCTGCCTTTTTTTTTAAGTGGAGGCGATTCACCATGTGGTTCGTGTTTTGTTGGAATGCAGTAAGTATTTATGTAGCTCAAAGCCTTTCCTGGTAGCTGCAAGTCATGTTTGTGTAACTGGAAAGTCATAATGTGCTCATTTTTTATTCTTACTGGGTCCTGAGGATTTTTAATCAACGGTCTAATCTGAACAAGTCTAGAAAATTAGCATTGTTAATTAATAACTATTTCTGTTGCAAAGATTGAGATGTTTCCAGTCAACATAAGTAGAAGACTATTATATAGCTTGAATGTTTTTCTATTAGATTCTACTTCAAAAATACAAATACTTTATTAAAAATGTTAGAAATAACATTTTCCAGCTGCTGTGATAAATAAATCCCATCAAGCCATTCAGAATAAATAATCTTTTCAGTCTGCAGTTGTTTCTGTTTGCAAACCATTCACAGAACATCTTTAAGTCTTAGAAATGTTCGTGTGAGGACACGTGGCATGTACATCAGCCCAAGGCTTCTTCCCCTGCTTTGGCTATTTGTTCCTCAGTGTTGGTAATATGGGCTTTGTCAAGCCCTGCCAAATGGGATTTTTTCCCATCTCTGGTCAGCTGAAACTTAATAAGGGAAAGGGAATCTGAGTATCATCAATGATAACTGAGTAAGCCGGATGAACTCAAATACATTTCAGAAGTTAGCAGGTTAGCTGCCCAAATACCTCAGTCACCCCACTTTGTGCAATTCCACTTCCAACACTGTTCATGAGTGGTTCTGTAACCAATTTGACATTCTCGTGAAGCTATTTTAGAAAGCAAATATAGCTAAGTGAGCAAATTCAGGGAAGTTGAATAAATGTGGACATTAAAAAAGCCCTAAAATCAGCTAAAATATGTTTGTTTTCCTAGCTGTAACATTCATATTGTGCTTGCTGCTACCAATGGCTTCTTTTTTATATAAAACACACACTTGACTAGTTGATACAAAACCATGTTCTTCCTGTTGTGTTACTTCATCATCTGACTTATCCTGCCATCATGCACTAATTTTTGTTTGTCTTATCCAGTAGTTACATGCTGTCTGTTTGTGCGGTGCCTGCAGCCGGCTGGGTGCCTACCTGTTCTCTTGCATAAAGCAGCTCCCACTTGCTCCAGCCATCTATGTACATTACAAAACAAATAATTACAGCTACCGCACTCTGTGTGATTTGTTTGAAAATGAAAATTGTCATAGATCTGTGAATTTCAAATGAATTTGGAATGTCTGTAACATAGCAATTTATAGCAATTGAGTATCTGCCCTTAATACTTGAAACAAGTCTTTTGTTGGGAAGCAAATTGAGGATCCTTCTACATCGGATATGCGTGCTTGTATTTTCTTATTGCTCTTGCATATGCAGTGATTGCAAAATTATTGCTTTATGTATTCAAAAGGTGATACCAGGCACTGATCCTAGGAGCAGGAACTTGTCTGCCATGGGGACATCTTGATAATCAAACTCTATTGCCAGTGGTGGGCAGGGGCAGAGCTGGTGCTTGCTTAAAGCTATTACGTAGCTATGCCCCTCCTGCTTACAGTGCCTGTGGCAAAATTGGGAAAGTCACTGTTGAAAGATGAGGGCACGTGTAGGAAGCCCAGCCCAGCAGGAGTGCCCAGTCATCCCCTCCAACAGCGGCAAAACCAGCAAACTTTGTATCTTCATCAGCTTCTTGTGGCAGTTCTGCCCTTTCCTATGGTCAAAGCCCTGGCTCCTCCATCCTTGGAGTGGCAAAATTCAATTTTGCCAAAGCATCTGAGGAGCCTTCAGCTGTCTGTATACTGGCAAATCCACACTTCATGATTAAAATTTCTTTTTTATCATTCTCCAACACAGCCTTTTTTGTTGATGACATCACAAAATTTTCTGCATGGTTTCTTTGGCCTGAAAAGCAGCACTTTAGGAATTACTAAACTTCAGTGTATCCAGATTTTTTCCAGCATTACTGGTGATAAAAATATCCTGAAAATTATGATCTTTAAGGGTGAAAATGAGTGGTGTTGTAATTTAAAAAAAATTATATATATATCATGTGTCTTTCGATGAGTATGAATAGCTAGGTAGATTACCCCTTGAACTGCATAATGTAACCACTAGAAAAGTTAACATAGAACTTGATCTGAAAATGAGAATTAACCAACAGCTGATTAGATCATTATAACTACTTATTTTAGCTCATTTGACATGTTTGTTCAGTTCACCCTCCCATAAAGGTTGTTAGACTGCATATGCAATCACCTTTTCACTTACCTGTTAAGGCTAGTGGGGAAGAAATGTAATTAACTCCTACTTTGCTAACGATTGCATGATTCTGGCCTGCTATTAATAGAGACAAACTTGACATAAAATCCAAATTCTAGATTTGGGGCCAAAGGTAGACACCCTTAAAGGTCCATACTTGCTCGGAGCTAACTTGGGGATTAAGCTGCTTTCTAATTCTTTCTCAAAGATCAACTAGGCAAAGAAAATACACTCATCTTCAACACCTTGTTCTCTAGAGGATCTATGCAACAATTCACCATAAGTTTTTAAACTTCCAAGTTCTCCTCTTAAAATAGATAAATAGCATGGCATCAAAAAAGGCCCATAAGACAGCCAATTTAATACAATTTTGTCATGCAGTTTTGGAAAACATTTGCACAACTGAGTATTTAAGAGTTATATAGATGCTTCAGATGGTCCTGCTG
>NW_009259600.1:6902973-6940230 GCF_000687185.1 Egretta garzetta | reverse complement strand
CTGCTGAAATGTATGCAAACAACTTTCCACAATTACTGGAGTGCTTAAACATCTGCGTAAGGGTAATCTGCTTTCTTGCGAGGTTCAGGTAGATGACAGAAGTAGAAACCTGACTGTGCTGCCCCTCTCTTGGATCTTTGTCAGACTTCTGTGGAAAGGATTTTGCCATCTCTCTTTAGAAGGCAATGACAAATTTGTCCTGATCTGAGGGGCGGCAAGGCTTCACTCAGCCAGGGCGTGGAAGGGATGGCCCAACACCTCGGGATCATCGATGACTCCTTGGTAAGAAGAGTGTTGAAATGCATTGGATTGATCTGGGGGGTTTATTGTTGTTGTTTTTAACTGGGTCTCAGTTAAGCCAGTAATCAGTTAGGAAATGATACCAAGCTTTTAAGACCCATCTGGAGGAAAGACATGTAAATGGAAAAGAGAGAAGCATATTTAGCCTTAAAATGATCACTGAGTTTACTACCATCAACGTTGCATCTCATCTTCTTTATGGCTTTGCAGTCTAGGAAAGAATAGTTGCTTGACTGGTTGGGTGTATGTTGAATGTAATTACATTGGTTGCTCAGCCCATCAGGCCTAAAAGAGATTTAAAATAATTGAGGGTAGGGTATAGTTAGGCATAGGGTATAGTTATTTTCCGTGGTGATTGTAAATATTTGCTAACTGTTGTAACTGTTCTTCGGCTTTACAATTTTTAAGTACTTATCCAAGCATATCTGGGGTTTGTTAACTGGAAAGGGGCAGAATGAGAGGGTACGGGAAGCTAAAAATAACGCGGTGCAAGCCCTGAGGGGTGGAATTGCATAGCTAAAAACTTGGGGCCAAACAACCTCTTCTAGCTGCTTTTATGAGTGCTGTAGTTCAGTTTATCCTACCTGTATCTACTACAAGATGGATGCACTTCACCTCTGGAAATGATGTGCTGTGGCAGTCCCTCAGCAGCCAGGGCTCTCTCAGAGCAGAGCAGGAGGACAGGAGCAGCAATAGGAAATTTGGGAGAGTAGCTGCAGGTCCCGTGCATGCAGCTGAAGAGACCTTCGCAGAGCTGGTCTCAGCTTTGTTTGGTGGCTTGAAGAAGGCAGACAGGAGCTTCGAGGACCAGATGCACAGGACATAGCTCGAATGCCGTGCAGATGTCTCAGAGCTGTGTTCTTCCCCTCACTAAATGCAGGCATAGAGAAGAGTCTGGAAACCATTCTTTAATCCACTGCTGACTGTGGGATTTCAGGGTGCCATTCATTTCAGCATGACAGAGCAAAGGTTAAGGGCTGACTTGTTTCCCAACTACAGCCTGTGATGGGAAATTGATAAATGTGGGGGTTTCAGTGTTGGAGATGAAGATGTGACTGCTAGCCAGTAGCTTATGCTCAACAAAATTCCGTCTAGAAGTTGAACCCCAAGGCTTACTTTGCTTCATCATTTTGTTGTTTGAACAGTGAGGTCAAACAACTAACTAGTGAATGCTTTGAGTTGCCTGCCACTTTTTTTTTTTTTTTTAATAGATCTAAACCATTTTAATAGATCTGCACATTTTTAAGTGGTTCCTTACTCAAGGATCTTCTATAGTCTGATCCATAAGAAGAAAAGATTATTGCAGTGGTTCATTCTAGCCTTTTAATCCAGAAGATTTTGTTGCTACTTAACATACAAAACCAAAATTAATATGTATCAAACAAGAGTTTAATTTCCCACAGTGCCTGCCCTCAGTCTGGTGGGAAGAAGGAGAGACAGGAAAAAGATAGGAAAACAAATACCATGTGAACTAAAAATAGGATGTGCATAATGATTTTCAACTGGTAGAGAAGGGGTTTGACAAATTCCCATGGAACTGGGAAATAACACACATCACCCATTCTCACAAGGTCAGTAGTCATGGGATGTTTCATCCTTACTCCTCCCTCCCGAAATCCACCCAAGGAAACAAAGCGTAGCGGGGGAAAAATGCAAAGAGAAAATGTTCACTGCTGCCTTGTGAAATTTGAAATCGTTTCCAGCTCTTAAACACTCTTCGACACAGCTGGTCTCTTCCTCTCTGTGTGACCAGGAGATGCACATCTCAGTCCAAAATGGCAACACAAACATAGTCAGGAAAACCTTTATTCTGTTGGCTTCAAAACCCATGCGGTACCTATGCATTGGTTCCAAAACTTCTTTGTACCTCACCCTGCGACCTCAAATTTAGTTTCTCATGCTTGTGTAGTCGGTTCATTTTCGTTTTGCTGTGGAGTACCCCTACCCCCTACCTATCGCACAGCAATTCTGTTTTGAAATCTTAAAGCCTGTATAAATATTTCTGTGGGGGTTTTAATGTGTGCTACCACGGTGCCCAGTCTCCAGTCACACCAGGATGCTGTTGTGTAGCAACAGCACAGAAGCATGGGGAGAAGCAGTCCTTTTCCAACATATTAGCTGCTTAAGTAGCAAAGTGCTTTCCTTTCATCTGACAAATGCAGAGTTATGGCACAGAAACATGAAGCGAATTGGTAAATGCAAGAATTGACTCTGGGTTTTCTAATTGTAAGCCCAAGCCTTTAATCACATGGTGATCCAGCCAATCTCTCCTCTAGCTTTGGGTTGTTCTTTGTTTAACAGAAAGCCTTTTCTTTGCTATTTTCTTTTTAATTTTTAAGCAGGTATTTTGTGCAGTGGTTGCTGCAGAGACCCTAACAGATAACACTGCCTTCAGTGTGATCGATTGGTCTACTTTCATTCCCCTGGTGTGACTGGGGAAAGGGTGATTAAAAAAGCTTAATAATGATAAGCTTATGCAAGAGGACACTTAGAAGACAATATTTATTTTAGTCTGATTTTTCTAAAATATACGTACACAGTAAAAATTTTCTGAAATCAGCACTGTTGATCTAATGATGCATTAACTCCAAGTTATCTTTAACATAAGAGAATAATTCATACTTCTAGTGTAGGAAGAGTGCTAATGTTCTTATTAGCAATTATATAAAAAGATCACTTAGCATAGTTATAAACTACTGCTTTGTAGGATTTAAAAGCAGTTTGCAACTCTTAAGGACCATGCTATATAGCTAATCTTTTCTGTATGACTAGAAAATATGCTTCTATTGAAATGTATGTAAATTTGACACATCAGGTCAGTTCTAAAAAAGTAAAGAAAAAAGATTAGCAGTAACTAAATTGAATGAATTATGTACTTACTGACAAAGAACACTGGTATTTCCTAATCCCTTCTAAGGCTTTTTCTCTCTGTGCAAGATTATGGACATTTTTTCTGAATATAATAATATGTTTTCAAGGGTCCCTAAAGGCTGACACCTGAATCTCCTCACCTTTTAGAAAGAAAAATTCTTAAAATTATGGGGCATTATTAACATGTTCAAACTGGTTCAGAAAGAGATTAGAAAGTTATACCCTACCAGAGGAGAGTCAAGACTCTTGAGAACAAAACCTACCTCCAAAGAAAAAAAAGAATTTTCTGTGAGGTCAGTGTATTTGTATATCACCTCAGAACAGGTTTAGGTTGCCAACACTTTGTATGACATTGCAAATAACAGAAACTCTTCCTATGGAAATTTACATCTACTTTCATATGGGTCAAGCAGTGATGAACCTGGGTTTTTCCAAAGCTCAGCAGTGCTATTATCAAAGATGGACAAACCGCTGGTGTTTATAACCTCTATTTCAGCTAAACTCTTGATGTCATCTTAGCCTTTTCTTCATTGAGTACAAGTTCTTTGGTTATTAAATATGTTGTCTCCTAAAAGTTTTCGATAAACACCCAAGAATTGTTTTCTGATCCTAAGCAGTGAAGCAACCTTCAGGAACACATTGGCATGATTCAGTAAGGCTGAAGGGTTTCAATTTAATTTTCATAATTTTAACTTTAGATTATAACTCTTCACTAAGTTTACTTTAGGTATATCAGAACTGACTTTTTTTAGATATTTTCTTTTTTGGGAAAATTGGAGGGTTTTTTTAAATTTGGGGAACCTTTAGTTGCTAGAATACCCAAGGAAAAGTCAATTCCAACATTTGATGTGCCCATCTTTTAGCTTAAGTGAAAATATAATAACTTTGCAAGCATTTATATATATGATGGACAAAATAAGACCAGGATAGAATGCAGGATTCTCATTCCAGGAAATGCTAGAGACTTAAGAGAGTGTTGTTCTTTCTAAGATGTTCCTTTTTTTTTTTTTCCCGACACAGTCTTTTCTGAAACCAAACCCCCTTAATTTATAAACTCTTAATGTAAGTAATTGTCACATATTTTTAAAAACATTTTAATTTTGTGCAAAATCAGTTTGTCTATGCTAATACAACTTCATAAAAGTTAATGTACCACTAAAGTAATGGGTTTTGCTTTAAAATAGAGTCTTAGAATCATAGAGCCATTTAGGTTGGCTAAGACCTCACTGAGTCCAAACATAAACCTAACTTGCCAAGGTTGCCACTAAACCACGTCCCTAAGCACCTTGTCTACCCGTCTTTTAAATACCTCAAGGGATGGAGACTCCACCACTTCCCTGGGTGGCCCATTCCAGTGCTTGACTACTCTTTCAGTGAAGAAATTTTTCCTAATGTCCAATCCAAACCTCCCCTGGTGCAACTTGAGGCCATTGCATCCCATCCTATCAGTAGTTACTTGGGAGAAGAAACCAACACCCACCTCGCTACAGCCTCCTTTCAGGCAGTTGTAGAGGGCGATAAGGTCTCCCCTCACCCTCCTCTTCTCCAGGCTAAACAACCCCAGTTCCCTCAGCCATTCCCCATAGGACTTGTGCTCCAGACCCCTCATCAGCTTCGTTGCTCTCCTCTGGACACGCTCCAGCACCTCAATGTCCTTCTTGTAGTGAGGGGCCCAGAACTGAAAACAGTATTCAAGGTGTGGTCTTACAATGATTCTAATAACACATGATTCATATATGATTCTAATAATGACTCTCCGAAGCAGCCTGAAATTTGAAGTTGGAGAACCTTATGGAAATGTCAAATACAGTTAAAATGCAAGCACCACAAAACAGTTTCCTAAAGAAAATGAAGCTTCATACTGTTATAAAATACTGTCAACAGCTTGATTTTTCAGATAGTTTGTTTCCTGCTCATAAACTTCTACCAAGACCAATAAAGAAAGAACCGAATGAAGCCATAGGGAAGCCTGAATTCTTCTGTGCACTTTCCATCTCTCTGGCATACCGAAAAAAAATGATAGATTCAGGATTAGTTATTTCAGTAAAACTTCTGTCATCATAAATATTTTTTTAATTAAAACAACAGATAATTTAATATGCATTGATAATTCTCACAATAATATGTAAACTAGTAGATAATTTAATATGCAGACTAGTAGATAATTATCGATTTCCCCAAATGCTGTGCAATCAATAAAACAGAGTTATTCCTTTAAAGTGCTGTGATTAACCTTTGGATTTCCAGCAATGCTGTCGTTTGGCAGGAACTGAAACATGAACCATTTACAAGCCTGTGTGTGACAGTCTGTTAGCTCAGGAAGTTCAGTAAAAGATCATTTTCTTCAGGAGGCAGGATTACACTTGCCCAACAAATTTTGTATTGCATAGATGATCATGTTTCAGCTTCATATCCTGAGGATTATATCTTGATGCTGTTCCTAGGAACTGAAAGGATCTTTAATTTGGTATTTTGAGAGTGTAAATGACTCAGAAATAGCTTCCTTCCAGAAGTGCAGGAAGGAAGGCAAGCTGCCATGTTAGTCCAGGCAATGGGTGGCCTCCAACAAGAGCTATCTGGTTTGCAGGGGGAGACTCACTTGACTAGGATTTATGGTCCTCTGTTTCTTGGCAATTTCAGCAGCCCTAGCAAAGTACTGTTGGTTAACTTCACACTTTATTTGTTTATGTGATTTATTTTCCTGATGTGACTGAGAAAAAAGGAGATGCTATAATCTTGCTCCCTTCATAGCCACTTCTGCTCTCATAAAATCACAGAATCATATAGGTTGGAAAAGACCTTTAAGATCATTGAGTCAAACCATCAACTTAACACTGCTGAGGCCACCAATAAATCATGTCCCTAAGGACGACATCTACATATCTTTTAAATACCTCCAGGGATGGGAACTCAATCTCTTCCCTGGGCAGCCTGTTCCAGTGCTTGACAACACTTTCAGTGAAGAATTTTTTTTTTTTTTTTCCCTAATATCAAATCTAAACCTCCCCTGGCCATTTCCTCTTGTCCTATCACTTGTTACCTGGCAGAAGAGACCAACACCCACCTCACTACACCCTTCTTTCAGGTAGTCATAGAGACTGGTAAGGTCTCCCCTCAGCCTCCTTTTCTCCAGGCTAAACAAACCCAGTTCCCTCAGTTGGGTACTAGGGGCCCCAGACCCCTCACCAGCTCCATTCCCCTTCTTTGGGCATGCTCCAGCACAAAAGAAGTTTCTACCCTGGGCTCCCCTCCCCACAGGGTCTTTGTGTGTAAAAATCTCACAGTAGCACTCCCCATTTCCCCCATGCCTCCCTATCACACAGACAGCCTGCCATCTGTCTTGGAAATAAAATCATACCAGCTGCTAAACTCTGTGCTGGCCTTTTGAGTCTACTTACAATGGAGGGTGTGCTTGAAGTTGCGGTTGTGTTAGACACATATTCTAAGCATATCCCCGAATAACAGTCAGAAATGGCATTCATCCATTCATATGGTACAGGCAAAAAGAAAATGTTCCTGGACTGGAGGCAGGAACTTAAAACTTTATTCAAGATGGCCCTAAGTAATAATTTCCATTGTTGCCATTTACTGGCTCAGTTAAACATAAATAGGCACATTTGCTATTGGCCTTTTGAAGCCTCAGAAGCTGCCAAACTTGTGTGCTATGGGCAGATCTATGCTGTGGTTTTTACATGAACCTGAGAACCTCAGCTGAGAACAGCTGAGTCAAAATGAGCTTCACATGCAAAGTATTTTGACACTTCTATTCAGGTGCTGGCTTTTGGTGAGCTTTCAAGGAAAGCAGAAAAGTTTCTCTCCGATTCTGTCCCAGAAGGGCTTGCTGCCTTGTGCAGCAAAGGCAGAGTGGGATTTATAGGCAAACCTGTTCACAACATTTCCATCCAGCAACTTTGATATAGGGACTGTCTGTCAGAAAGCTTTATTTCTGTGCATAGCAGAGGAATAGCCAAAGTGGTATTTCTACTCAAAACCATGAAGCTGTAATGATAACTTTTCAAACAGCACTATTTCTTTTTTTTTAAAGAAGAAAGTTAAAAAAGACCTGGTCTTAGAAACATCTGATGTAAATTAAAATCTTTCTGAACTGCACTAAAACTTTTTAGCTGAAGTCAGTTCAACCTTTAAGTGTTATAGATGGTTTCATGGATTAGTGCAAATGTTTTGTGGCCCTCTTTTCCTCTATAGTCTGAGCTTCGTATTGCCCGTACATCTCTCTCATGATGCATTATGGCATGCTGTCATGGCAATCATGCTTTGCAGGAAAGGCTGCCTAACCCTTAGGCAGGAGGGAGGGCTCTAGAATGACAGGTGCCACGAGGCACTTCAACATGACAGGCTGCTGCAACTTCATGTGGCCTTCAATACACTTTTCTTCAGTTGGTTTTAATGCAAGAAAATGAAATATGTTGATATGAAAATGCTGAAATTTCTCTTTCTGGTTTGGGGAAAAAGATCTTTTCTGTTTGTTTTTCTAGAACATTTCAAACACTTTCTCAGAATGTTTTGGTATTTAGTCTGTTCATGGAACAAAAGTAACATCAAAATACTTGAGCTTAGAAAACATTTGAATGAATGGTTGTAGAATCTCAAGTAGTCCCAAAAGGAAGAAAAGATGCTCTGGAAGCCAAATAAAGAAAAAGGAATTCCCAAAAGACGGTGATGGCACCGTGAAATGTTGGATACACAAACTGGATCAGGCTTTTATGTGAATGACAGAGAACTGCTTGTCATGTATAGTGCAATTGAGGAGCCTGAGTGACTCAAATTGTCTTTTCTTAGTCTTTTGTCTAGGATGTGCTACTATTTGTTTCCTCTGCGTGGATGTACCTCCACAAATCCTCCTTTGATACCTGTATTATGCTATTATTTTATTTAGTTGAGTTTCTTGAGAAAATTTGTTTATTATTATTTTATTTTGGTGACCAAAGCAGTCAATTGAAAGTAGCTGACTAATGGTTCTCACAAATTTTGACTGTGGGAAACTGCATGGATGGACCAGTATCTGAGAAGAGCTTTGGGTTTTGGCTTATCACAGAAATCATACTGCCTTTGTGCAAGCATATACAGATGTGGGTTCCCTTCTTAATCACTTTTGAGCTCATTGTCTTTGTGAAAATCAGCCCTCAGAGATAATTGCACTCTGTGAAAGTAGGTGACTGGTTAGAGGAAGGAGATACCATACATGCCCTCAGGAGAAGACATGGAGTGAGCTCATCCCCTTTTAGACACTAGGTAATCAACAGCAGAGGGATGATACACAAAAGAGCTGGCTATAGAAGTTTCAGATGAGCTTGCACCTTTCTAGACAAGTATACCAGAAATTACTTACAAGCTGTAAAAATAGGCATCATTCATTTTAGTGCTTGTCATGTTTTAAGAGATAGTTTCGCTTCCCCTCTGCCTGATGCTCCCATGGTTGTCATTCATTCAAAGAGGCACGTTCTGAACCTGAATTAAGGAGCTGAGAGAGAAAAGTCTTTCAGTGAGATGTTTGTGTTCATAGAATCACTTTGGTTGGAAAAGACCTTTGAGATCATCGAGTCCAACCTTTAACCCAACCATGCCATCCCACCACTAAACCATGTCCTGCAGTTCTCCAAGGCTTCCAGCCACCTTGCAGCAGTCCTGGCTGGAAAGTGTCAAGGGAAGAAAAGTAACTAAAAATACATGTTAAGTATAACTAATCTATTTCTCTCCACTCTGTCATGTAGCTATCTCAATGCATGATCATGGGATGCTCTGGTCTCTGTTTATGCCACAGTCCTATGCTTGGAGCAGGGCTGCTACAGAAAAAAAAAAAGTTGATATTGGATAGGATGAGGTTTATGAGCTGTACTTCCCTTCTTGTTTTGACAACCTGCTATGAGGTAGGTCTTCTGAGGAAAAAGAGATGAGACTGTTAGATAGGATTTCTAGGTCAGACTGGTATTAAATAGAAACAGCTAAAATACTTGCATTTTGTAAAGTATGGCATTAATACTCCATGACATTTTGATTTAAAACCTTGCTTTGTTTCAGAATCTGAAGACATTTTAGTGTATTTATTAATACAAAGACCAGGGAGGGGACGTTCCAGAAGGACCAAAATCCCTTCTTTAGGAACAATGCTATGCTATAAAAACTGTGCTAATTAAATTTGCATATTCTGCAAAGAGAGCTGAAATAACAAATTACTAAGCGATGGGTGTTGCTTAGTCAAATGTCACTTTGACTTTAGTGTAAATGTTCAGCAGAAAGCTTTTGCATGAGATTTAGATCTCTTTCTAAGAGTCATGCTTCATCTAGCGTTGGGGGGGAGGGGGAGAGGAATTCAGCCTAAATATGTGAGATCAGTAGAGATGATTTGTACTCATCTCAGTCTGAAAGACACTGACATTGAAAGTTGGTCCCCATCTATACTGTGAACTGAACATAATGCCCATCTGAAGTAAACACTAAAGCTGTGAGGAAGTCCAAATCAAAATTTGGATGCCATGGATTATATGTAATGTCTAAACTTTTCCTTCCGTAGTTGGCAGTGTCTTAGATTTATCTCTATTATACTGCCGTCAGTGCTCATTGATTTTGCGCCCTCCAGCTTGATGGACCATTTAATTAACATTAATCTGTTTTGAATATACAGCCTGTATAGGTAAGATGTGTACACTGTAGTAACCATTTTCTTGGTAAGTACTATCTTTATACAATTAACTGTTGATAGCCTATACCTCATTTACAGATAAGATCCTTATAAATTTCTTGTAGTGTGGAAATTCTTGTTTTAACTTTTTTTTTTTTTTTATGCAGGGTCATTGACAAAGTTGTAGGTGTAATTTCTTACTGTAAAGGCTGACTTCTAACACCAGTCTGGTAACTGGACTATACAGCTGGTTCTTGAAGATAGGCCTTTGAATCATTTGCCATCTGGTTACTTGGAAGTTTATGGAAAATGAATTTGGTGTCATTCCCCAGATGTCCAGCCTCTTTTGCCATTTATGTTAATTGACCCACTTTGCTGGCCAGTTCCAAAGAAGGGACAAAAAATTAATAGATTGTAGAGATCAAATTTATTTGTCTCTCACAGAAATGACTGAAAGGTTTGCAGGATGGAGCAGGAGAGATGGCGCTCTCATAATTTACTTTCCAAGAAGATTTCTTCTTGCAGTAGTCAAGTAATTTGTAGAAAATCTGGATGAGATTTTTTTTTGTCATATTTAAAGAAAAGCTGTCATTCCCAGAGGATATGGTGTCTATTAGAGCAGTGGAAATGTACATTCAAGGTGAGCAACCAACATTAGCCAAGCTGAAAATTATTATAATGGGTCACAGAGGAGTAGCTGGTTATAATTTTTTTTTTTGTCCTATAATCAAGGTCAGGAGGGAAGAACTAAAGATTTATTCCAAGTTTTTCATGTACATCTGGAATAAAAAATTGTTATGAAGGAAGAACAGGAGTTGCCTACCTTCTCTATGCAGGTGTCAAACTACAGAACCGTACTATCTAATTTGAATCATTCTTTAGGAAGGGGTGAATGTAATGACTCAGAATTGTGGAAGGTGAACTTACTGACTGTAAAGAATATTAATATTAGAAATATGAAAAGATTTGTGGTATGCCTGCCTTTTATGAAAGCTAATCTCTCAAGTCACTGGGGTAAAAATATTATACCAAGTTCGTGATTTCTAGCTCTTTAATTCTAAGATTAAACAGGGTCCAAGAATTTTGCTAAGAGGAGAAGTTCAGACATGGGAACTTCAGTGTTTCTGGCATGCTGCATACACAGCAGGCCTATGCAGACCATATCTTCACAGTGGTAATCACGGGAGGCACGTGCACTCCCAGGACTCAGTATGGCAGGGAACTGAATACCCAACACATCAAAGCTGGAACTTCAGTTAAGCAAGTACAAGAAGTAAATCATTAGCTTTGCCTCAGGAGCTGATTTCTGTTTTTTAAAAGGATTTACTAGGCAGACCTGTGATCCACATCTTAATCACTGCTTCTTAGAAGGCTTGATTATTAAATGCAGACCTGTGATCCATATGGTAATCACTCTCAAAATTTTGGATGCTCTTCAAGGTGAACGGTTTACTGTCAGGTCTAGATCTAAAATCTCTTGGTATTTCACTGACTTTTTTTTGGTTTATACAGGCAAAAACTGCACTGAAAGATGAAGATAAAAAAGGGAAAAAAGAAAGCAGCTGAACAAGTGCTACGGTCCTTAATTCTGTTCTGGGAACTGGTAGCAGCCATGTCAGCAAAAATACTATTTTGCTGGTGTAAGCAAGGCTGTGAACATCCATCCTTGTCCAAGCTGGGCTGTAATGACTGAAGATATTATTGTACTCAAGCTGTTCATTGTTTGCCTGTCCCCATCTACCGTCTTGTAGGTGAAAACAACCATGTCACCACTTCTGACCCAGCTGGACATCCTGAAACTGGAGCCCTGGGTGGACTGAATCCACTGGCCACACTGGCAGCCAACAAAGAAGGGAAGGGTCCCCTGGTTTTCCTACCTGCAGAACAGGGATGGTGAAAGCTCCCAGCAAAGCACAGGCAACAAACAGCTGGGAAAGCCATAGCACACTCAACATGCAGGACTAGTGCGTAAAAATGTCAAAAGCTTGTTATAGGATGGTGTGCTGCTATGGTTGTTCCTGTACAGAAGAAGGTTTTCCTAGTGAAAACAGGTTTAAAATATTCCATAGAGAGTAGCATGAAAGTATGTGTTCAAAAAGCCTGCATGTAATGAATATGCAAGAGGTTGTGCAGACACATTTAACTTTGGCTGGTTTTGCAGTCTCTATGTATTCTGAAGATAGCTTTTGTATGGAGTGTATATATATAACGTATTTAACATAATCCAACGCTGCTTCTATATGGAAGAACATAAAATATCTTGACTTCCTGTGATGAAAAATTGCAAAAAAAAATAAATCTCTAAACTAATGTATTTAAATTGACTGATATAAAATGGAAGCTTTATTTTTAAAGGCTCTGAACATTTTCAGCAGTACAGACACTTTAATTCACGCTCTGTGCTTAACTAATGGCAGCTGTATTCGCCAAAATTGTACACTTGGTCCTGTCCTCCCACATGCTCTAACAGCTAACCAACAAAAGCTCTCAGGGGTTTAAAAATAATCTTACTGAGCTCAGGGCAAAGGAGGCTTTTACACTGATGATAGGCTACAGGCCTTTTGTAAAACAGTTTATTAAACCCAAGATAAAGCTGCAAATCTAGAGATAAATTTTTAACTCTAATTATGCATGTGGTAATCACTAATAAACTGATGGACAGCAGCTGAGTGTTCATTAGGTACTGAGTACTACTTCTGTGAATGTCTCATTTATGTTGCTTTTAACATTCAGATATCAAAATAAATCATTAAAACAAGCACTAGCGTTTTTAATTAGTGACAAATCTGGATGATTTCAACAGAGCCTTAATTTTCTGGAGAACTGATACTCCTCATCATCACTGATTCTAATTGACTGGGACCAGTGAGAGGTTTCGCTGACTACAGTTTTATTTACACAATTAAGTTTAAGGAGATGGGTTTGAAAATAGGGTGCCTAACTTAAGCACATTTTTTGACACTGTCATGTCTAGGACACCATACAGCTCAAAAGACAGACGTTTTAAAAAAATGTTAACAGTTGGTACAAATGTTCATAACAAAGGGAGAGGAAGAAGTCGCCCCTTTTGTTCCAGAGGAAGCATTTATGTAGAAATTATATTTGTCAGCAGTACTTACTGCATAAGGACATGTGTATGGGCACATGCTGCCTTATAGTCACAGAACTAAAAATTCCAAGAGACTAGCTTGTAATTCAAATTTTGCTGGCTGTATTTTAGGTTTTTCAAGGGTTTCCCCTTCATGTGGATGCACAGCATAGTCTCCAGCTCTGTAGCAGCCCCTTGTCACTGTGTGTCCCTTTGTGCCACAGCTCGTGACTATGTCACAGGCAGACCCTGTGCCTGGGGTGGCTAACCACTGTCTCATCTTTCCCTCATGTTCCTAGGACTGCTGTGACTGTGAAGGGCACACACAGTCATTTGAATGCTTTTATCACTTGGACCATCCATGAAAATGTTAGATCAGCTTGACTACTCTTTGGCTATTGATCTGCATTTAGCTAAAGAGTTCAAGAGTTGTCCCTGCACTAAGGCCACATTGTACAACTGGAAGCAGGGTTGTGGCACTGCCTGACACTGCTGGATAATCCAAATACTAGATTGGGGTCATCCTTGGGCCAGCGGTACACCCATTCCCAGTTTACAGCTGTACTGTTGTTTTCCTCTTTGTTAACCATTGCATTCAACTTTTGGTCTTTTGGCCAACAGAAAATTTTGATAGACAGTTGTCAGGATCGGGATTAGGATCTGTGCTGCCAAACACAGAGGATATGACCTTTTTGTTGCGTAACCGCCACTAGAAGAAGCATCAGCCCAATGTCATTTTGACACAACAAAGTATAGCAGGGCCAACAATTTTATCATCAAAGAGCTTTCATATGTCAGACGTTCACCCAGAAAGATGTTGAGGGCTCGAAAAGAAGACAAGTCTGGGCAAACCCAGACATTTGGTAGCCTTGCTCGCAGTCAAGGGTGTCCTGACTTACTCCTTGATTCTAGTGCAGTGCCGCAGTTTGCCATGTGTTATGGGAAACAAAGTCAGTCACTCTGTAAGAGATGTCTCTCAATGTTATATATATGTCCTCACTGCAAGCTGTAGCTTTCCTTCTGCACCTTGACCCCATATGCTGAAGGTGTAGCCAAGAGGGGAGACACCTCAACATGTGTAAGGGCATGAAGCAGAACTAACTGCAGAATTTCAACTCCTTTTGAGCCTTATTGAGTCTGTGATTTTAATAACTGCAAATATAAGTGTCCACTTCCCTTCCCCACCTGTGTTGCTATTCTAGCACCATGCCAATGAAATGCTGCTGGCTGATGAAATCAAAGGAGTTGCACTTAAAAATGGTAGTAGTCTGTAGTGAATCTAACATATGGTTTTTAACTGTAAGCAATCATTGGAATTGAGCTGGTAAAAAGGGACATGGGACTAAGCAAGAAAATAGGGAAAAGTAGATAGAAATTAGTGGCAGGAAGCTAGAAAAAGAACAGAAGGAAGGAAATTGCCTGGGAAAATTAGGGAGGAAGAAAGAGTATGCAAACAGAAGAATCATTGCTGGAAGAGAAGGATGCATTGAAAGTGAACTCACAGACACTGGCAGCACAGTGGAAAAAAAGAGAAATACAGAAAAAGAGGGAAATGAATAATGTATTGCTCCATTTGCACTTCAGTTCTGAAGTGGATTTTGGAGTTATTACTGCAATCTTAAAGTTTTCCAACTGAATTGGAATCAAGCCCTCACTTCACCCTTCACATCCTATTAGGCAGTTCTTAGATCATAACTTATTTATAGGTGCTCATAATCTCCCATCCTGACTATGGTAGCTTTGCTACAGCTTGACCTTCTTGAGCCTTATATGTCTTCCCTCTGGCATAGACTAAATGCAGCCACCTCCGCATCCATCTGAAGCTGGCCTCCCTTTTCAACCTATTGCTCTGAGTTTCCTTTCTCCTTCTAGAACCTTTCTAACAAATTCTGTTTACGTCTTTTTGCATCATGCCATTGATTGTGTTTGTGAGGCAGGCTTCCATGTACAATGCCTGTCATATCTTATATCACCTTGCCCCTTCCACGTTGAATCTCTTCTGAATACTCCCTTCTTCTATGAAGTCAAGAAAATCCAAACTGATATCACTGAAGTGTGGCTTATGGAGTAGAAGCTACATTTTAACAGAAGAAATTTTTTCTGCCAAGCTCGGTCACCAAGATGTAGCCTATTGTAAGCTGCATCCTTTCAAGTACTGTTTGTGAATTTTATTCTCTTTGGGACAAGTTTTGCATTTTCTCCTGTGGTTGGAAAATACCTACCACATGGGTACGAGAAAACCATTTCAGAAAGTACTGAAAGTCTATATGAGTAATGGCCACGATAAACAAGCCTTGACTTGCAGCCTGGCTTGCTAAGATTTTCCTTTAGGCTACCAGGTTCTCTGAATCTCTCCAAGAAAAGGAAATGGAAAAGTAGCACAAAGGTCATCCGATTTACAACTGAATGAGTTTTGAGACTGAGAAGGGACAGCTTAACTGCCCACCTCTTATCCACCTCTTGCCTGCCTTTGGCCCTTCCACTGCCTTTACCTCTCCCTCCAGCACCGAGGGATTTAACTTGTTGCATATTTAATTATTTCATTGCTTGAGGTAAAGGAAAGGCTTTGCTACCCACATCTGCATGTACTGTATAATGCAGGGAATTAGCAATAGGTGGTAACACTGATATACTCTATCTAATGCCGGAGAAAGGACCACCAGTGCAACAATTCACTGGTTTTGTAATTAGTGGAATCCTGTGTCCTAGTATCTTGGGAGAGCCAAAGCAGTCATCACCAGAAACAACTTGCCCCACCAGCCCTACATCTGTTCATGGAGCGATGGCAGGTCCTGTCTGTCGCACTCCCCACAAAGAGAGGAGGAGCCGATCACGCCCAGTGAGAAATGGAATTACAGTCACAGCAGAAGCCCTGCTGTAATTTCATTTGTTTCTCATTGCATTCTTAAAATTATTTGGTTGTTTGATTTAAAGTTATTGTTTGGCTTCAGTGATCTAGCAGTCCAAAATATTTCAAGTAAGCATTTTAAATATAGTAATAAGATAAAGATGATAAGATGGTAAATATGATTAGCATATGATTTCAGCCTTTGAAACAGGAAGAATATGGGCATTGATAAGATGTCTGTAAGTCATCAAATCAAGTTGTTTTTAATAGAATTAATATTTTTAAGCTCACTAAAATAGTCTTGTAAGCTGATGCAGTTTGGGATTTTCAGAAAATTGAAAACTTCCATTTGTGCTTTAGAAAATTGTCTTTGAACATCTTAATGACTAATGATTTCTTGTAAAATTGTTTTGTATGTCTTTATAGTATTCTGACATTAATGGAGTTGCCAGTTAAAAACAGAACCATTAAAATACATGTGAGCAATTAAATGTTTCCTTTGCACCAGGAAAGTCTGAATCCCAGTGAAATTACCTATTGTATCTGAGGAAATGTGATGTTATAAATGAGGCTGTTAAAGCCTGCTAAGATATTCAGCCTGTATTTCTTCTATGTGTAAGGGGAAGCAATTGCACGTGTGTGGGGGGGGATGCTATTTAATATTTGCCCGCAATCTAGAAGCCTTACTGAGTTTGTATTCAGGCATTACTCAAATTAAACATCCATTGACTTTTGGAGACAGTGGGGCTGCTATGTATACAGCCTGAAACTTAATTACAAGAGTGTGGGCTACATCTTTGGTGGTAATACTAATTGTCTAGTCTTACCTTCCATCTTTGTCACGCACTTATTTCTGGTACCTCAGCTTTCTATGCTTGTCACATGAACTGGGACACAATGAGATGCTTTTGTGGGTTCTACAAGCTTCGAAGCCTTGCAGGCCTACCTAATACACACCTTCCCAGCTTTATCTGCATTCCAGCCTTATCCACAGCCCACAGGTGCCACAAATCACATTATCTGTCCCTTCACCAGACTGTTAGACAACTGCATGACCATGCTGCCTAGTGTTCCCACAGCTGGACAGCAAGTCACGTGAGACCTGGGACTGGAAGGCCATATGATGCCTACACCCAACTCACCTTTTCCTCAGTATCAAAGGTAATTAATGCAGGTTATACCACCTGGTAGTCTGCTTCTGCCCACCCTACACAGTCAGCGGCTCTGGAGAGCCATCCGTGGGTGGAACTGCCACTGGGGAATGAGACACTACCAGCTGCTGCTAGGACCATGTATTTGACCTCACACCTCTACATCAAGAACAACCACCATTACATATTAGCATCTTTTTGTTTGTTTGTTTGTGACTACACAGACAGCAGAACTGAACGTATACCATTAGACTCATAAAGAATGTCTCCCCTTTGCGTATAAATGTCAGCATCTGCATCTTTTTTTGTTACTGCTACAACTTTATTGGCCATCTAGCTCACGCAATGAATGCACAAGCACATACAGGCTTTGACTTACTGTGGCACCTTATATTGATGTTATTTGATTTTGGAACAGTCCTAGGGTATTTTACAGTACTGCAAGCACTTACAGTTTAAGAAGTATTTGCCCAAAGTCGCCAGTCAAGGATGGACCAGTGTCGCATCTGCTCTTGGAAGTTTTAGAATAGGAAAACCAAAATGCACTAGTGACACCACTTGTCCTGCTACATCTGCCACAACTCACAGTGTGCACAAATCCCCGAGGGGAGGAAAGTGTCCTCTCTTCTTTCTACCAAGAGCCAACTCCCATACAAAACCAAAGAGCAGACATTTTCAGTTCAGCAAAACAGGGCAACTCTGCCTAATTAGCAGCAAAAGAAAAATGTCTCTTTTACATTACAGAGATGACATATCTGTCCCTCTTAGGAGAATAGCCCTATCCACAGGGATGTGTGCTTTTTAACGGTTCTTTATGAGGTACCTGTAGCTGAAAGGCAAAAATCTCATTATCCTTCTCTCTCCTTTTTGGCCTGGAATTCTTTTAAAATGTTCCCTCTGGAAATAGGTCTGTGATTTCCGGAACATATGCTTAGTGTGGCCTGTTACTCTTTCAGGTCTTAAAAATGCCCAGATGCTCTGTTCCTCCTCATCCTCTGAGTCTGAGTGCTCTCCCTGACAGAGGCTGCTGCATGGGCATGGTGGCTGGGGGCTACAGAATCCGTGAACATGCTGTCACACATCTTCTGTGATTATGGTCAGTTTAACAGGAATGGGCAAAAATCAGGCACAGAAAGTTGGCACTGATGTTCATATTTATCACGTCGCCTTTTTGGTGGCCTTGTCCTGCCAGTTTGAGCCTGTACTTGGAGCTGCAAAGTCTTCCAGGAGCAAATCTTCACTCTCCTCTGTCTCCCAATATGCTGGAAAAGAGGACAGGGCGAACTCATGATTAGAAGTCAGGCTCTTGCCACATCACGACTCACATTCCTTTCCCAAGGCTGGACTCATTTCTTTGCAGACTTTGTCCTGGCAGAATTGCCTAGAGAAGATCTCTGGCCCCACATGGCAACACCCAGGTGCCTGGCAGAGACAGCTGTCTCCTTGATGGCACCATCCTAATGGTACTACCTTGCTCTCTGCCTGCCTTAGATGCTTGACCTACATCTCTGTGGATAGAGAACCTGTGGCTTCTTCATATGTCCCTGGAAAGTAAAAGGGGCATTTGAGATTAGTGGACTGATGGTGTGCTATGGTTACAGTACATCTGCTTAATGCCACGTTGACCCACACTGGACCAAAAAGTGTTCTAGCCTGGAGTGTTATAACTACTGCAGGCTGTTGACCACAGCCTGCAACTACCAGGGCTTGAAATTTGCTGATTTATGTGGCTGATAGGCACGGACTAGATTTGCAGTACAGATCTGAGGAGCTGTGAGCGTGACTAGTAGAGCATATAACCCCTTTACTGTGACTGCTTCACTGCTGGGTGGATGAAGGCAGAACAGCAAAGACTCGTAAGTGGAGAAGACTGGGAGAGGGGGGAGTCTTTCGGAGACCCTTCCCAGCCCCAGGCACTCAGGTCTGCCCATTGGCTGCCAGTATGTCCTCCATAAACAGGGGTGTGCAGAGCATGTCCCCCCTCAACAGATGACATTGTCTTCCCTCCAGCCTTGCCCCCCTCCCCGGCAGCATGCGTACCTGCGCCAGCACGCGCGCAGAGCAATGCCACAGAGCCGGCTGGAGTGAGCAGCTTAGCTTTGGCTCCCTGAAGGGGAGGAAAAGTGTCACTGCCATGGCTGCAGACTGGGCTTGGGAAGAAATAGCCTGTCTCCTTGTCCCGATCCAATGTTGGGGAGGTTTTGATATGATCCCAAGGATGAGATTAACACACTAAATCAGTCAGTTGTCGTACAACCTTTCAACTTTATTTTCAATGCATAGGGAGGAGGGAACCCTGTGAGGAGGCAGGAGAGGACTAGCTAACACCGCCCCTGGTCCAGCCATGTTCCGGCGCCCCCGTCTGCTACTCCAGGTTCAGTCCACACGAAGCTGGCTTTGTCGAGGTGGGTTCCAAGAGGTCCGAGGGGGAGGGATGAAGACGGGAAAGAGCCCCCCTACCAGAGTACAGGCACTCCTTTTATAGGGGTTGGGGTCTCTTGCTCATGCGCAGATTGCACTGGCATACGTGCTGTCTCCTTTGGACGCCTTCTACCTTTTTCGCGCCTTGGGCCTTGCGCAGGCACATGGTGTTGTTTGTCTGCAGACCATGAAGGCGGGATGTTCTGAGCGGCCGGAAGCCGTAGTACAACGGCAATGTCGAGACAAATTGCATTCAGTAATGGTTCTCTACGCTCCTGTGTCTTGGAAACTAGTATAGACAGGATGGGTCATCTGGATTGTTCATAGCCACTTTGTAAAGGCTCTTGTCCAGCTTGTGGTAGCAAGGGAAAATCTGCTGAGCTGCTCCAGACTGAAGATTTTTTTCAGGGGAACAAGCGTGTTCCACACTGGAGTTTTATTTTAAAGTGAAGTGGTGTCCTGATCTGTGTGTACCAGGGCTGGGACAGATTCACTGCAACCAAACCATCACTTGTGGGAAACCAGTGCTCATCCTCACCACCTCTGCTGCCATTACAGCAGACGTAAGAAGGTGAGAGCTGCTTTGTCCAGCAGCGCATGTCACAGCATCGGGCACGGGCACGGTGCCTGTGCCTGGTGGCACAGGGCGAGGACGGGGCAGGATACCTCGGGGAGCAGTGGGTGGGCAAACTGGAATCCAGCAATGTGCTGTGACCATCTGCAGATGCTGCGAATTATGCCTGCCTCCAAACTTCTCCTCATGGACACATCAACATGGAGGCAGTATGGATGACTGGGGACTAGGACTCCTGCGAGAAATTCAGTCCAACAGCATAAACACACCCTCTCAGTATATATTGCCACTGTCAGTGTTAAGAGAACTAAAATCATATTTTGTTTTTCAGAAGTCAGGTGATAAGTATCTGTAGTTAGGAACTTAGCCACAAAACATCAGGGCGTTATCGACAAGATCATATGAGAAAGCACTGCAATTCTGATATATGGATTTTATGCCCTAAATATTGCAAGTTTTCTCCCTCTCTTGGATGAAGTTCTGTGAGCAGAATCTTTGCTGAAAGGAATTCCAACTGCTTTTCCATCAACGATGCATGGTGCCAGCACATATGTTCCTGTCTGAATTGTGAAATGGAGAAAATGGAATGTGAGACAGCTGTGACGAGGTTAATAGTAAATTAGCATTTTCCTATTGGAGTGTGAAGAGGGAGGTGAGAAGCATTGTTAATTCTCAATCTCCCTAAAAAGTCTTAAGAAAACTAGTCAGTTATCTTGCAATTTAACATTTTGCAATGCTGCTTAACATTCAGCTACAGTAAGTGAAAGCCAGCACTGGCTACTGTGCTGTACTTATTAAAGCTAACAGAGCATTACAGAAAAAGATTTATGGTTACTAGCAGGGAGGGAGGAAATGTTTCCAACAAGAGGGAAAATAAAATAATTCACAGTGCAAATGTTACTTTTACCTAGTTTGCATATGCTATCTATTATTTGCAAATATTATCTATTTGCAAATGCTATTATTAAACACTCAAAATATAAGTGTTTCTAAAGAAAATGAATGTTTTCATTAAAGAAATGTACTTTCACGTAAACAAATTAACAACACACAGTACAAATAAAGTTTTATATCACTGGCCAGTTGTCTCAAGACTGAAGACATTCACAGATTTAAACATTTAAGAATATAAACTGCCCTATGTTACGGGGAGTAATTTCGCTATAGCTAGTGAAGTTGCTTAGTCTTCTCATCTGTATGAGGGAGATCTTTTGTTCCTACTAAATCCCCATGCATTCTCTTTTGGTTGTTACATGATAGTCTGCGTAATCTTGGAATAAAGCACAAGGAAACACGGGCTGGCTTCTTGCATAATAGTATTTTTTTAGTGATGTATCCTGAGTATAGGGCTTTATCAAAAAGGCATATATACATATATATGTACATAGCATCTTCTAAGTTCCCCAGGTTAATCATGTATTGAGGTGTTACAGAAAACAGCTGTTATGCTTTTGCAGAATGGCAGTAGGTATGGAGGGACAATTTGGGTGGTTTGTGAACTGGAGGAAGCAAGATGATAGTGAGTTCAGCCATTTCTTACCTGGAATCTTCCCTGATCCTTCACCCTTCTTTGCCAACACAGGTCTTCAAATACCTCTCCTTTAAAAACTGTCAGGACTGGTATATGGCTTCCACAATGATGCAAAGCTAAATAAACTTTGAAATGAGATAAGCATTCCTCTCATGCCTCCGCCCATTTATTTGCTATCAATTTCCCGTTTGTTAAGGATGATTTTCCCACATCATCTGTATTTGGACTTTGCTTTGAAACCTGAACAGGCATGAAAGAAATCTGCTGTAGGAAGGCAGACTCTCTCTAGTGTTTATGCTTTTCACATACTGGCAGTAAGAAAGGAACCTCTGAGAACGGTGGCAGTGAGTGTTGAGGATAAGGCTGGAGAAGAAATAAGTTTTGTAATGTTCCAGAATAGGCTTGAAAAGATTCTTTTAGTAACCTTTCTACCAAGCTCAAAGCTTTATCTTGTTGCTTTTTGACTCAAGTGCTTACCCAGTATTCAGAGCTGCGCCCAATTACTCTGCTGGTAGGGGAAATTGATTTTTACAATAAGGTCTTTCTTTAGCGAAATTCAGTTTATTTACAAAGAAATTTACACAGCGTTCCGCTTGTGTGGACACACTAAGACCAAATAACAGCAGGCAGTTCACTTCCTTGCATTTTCCAAGTTGTCCTTTCCAGTGAGTTTCACCTCGGGAGCTCAGTCTGCTCCTTCCCCATGCAGCTGCAAACATGGCTCCTCAGGGCGATGCCTCTGCCCTCCCTTACTTGTTCCCTTTTGCCTTGGATCAACAAATGCACGTATCTGCTGTCAGTCCATCTGCTGCTCTGGGTGGTTTAGCCATGCTCTGGCCCTGCCATCCTACCTTCTGGACTTTAGCTTCAGGTTCAATAATGCCTTTGTTTAGCATGAACAAAGGCTGCCCTGCCTGCCCAAGGACTCCGGCCATGTGTTCTGCTCACAGAATCATAGAATGATAGGATCCTAGGTTGGAAGGGACCTCAAGGATCATCTGGTCTAACCTTTTTAGGCAAGAACACAGTCTAGACAAGACGGCCCAGCACCCTGTCCAGCTGAGTCTTGAAAGTGTCCAACGTGGCGGAGTCAACCACTTCTCTGGGGAGATTACTCCAATGGTTGACTATTCTCATTGTGAAAAATTTCCCTCTCGTGTCCAGTCAGAATCTCCCCAAGAGCAACTTGTGTCCATTCCCCCTTGTCCTCTCCATGTGACTCCTTGTGAAAAGGGAGTCTCCATCTTCCTTATAGCTACCCCTTAGGTACTGGTACGTGGTGATGAGATCCCCTCTAAGTGTCCTTTTCTCAAGGCTGGACAAACCTGATTCTCTCAGCCTGTCCTCATATGGCAGGCTTGCCAGTCCTTTGATCATCTTGGTGGCCCTTCTCTGGCCCCTCTCCAGCCTGTCCACATCTTTTTTGTATAGCAGGAACCAGAACTGTACACAGTATTCCAGGTGTGGCCTAACAAGTGCTGAGTAGAATAGGATAATGACTTCTTTGTCTCTGCTGGTGATGCCCTTTTTGATGCAGCCCAGCATCTTATTGGCCTTCTTGGCCGCAGCAGCACACTGCTCACTCATAATGAGCTTCCTGTCCACCAGGATCCCCAGGTCCCTTTCCACAGAGCTCCTCTCCAGCCAGGTGGATCCCAGTCTGTGCTACACTCCTGATTGTGTTTTCCCAGGTGCAAGATCTTATGCTTGTCCGTATTGAAGTTCATAAGGTTCTTGTTAGCCCACTCTTCCAGCCTATCCAGATCTTCCTGCAGGGTGGCTCTCCCTTCCAGAGCGTCTACTTCCCCACTCAATTTGTCATCTGCAAACTTCATCAGGCTACACTTAATCCCATTTTCCAGATCACTTATGAAGATATTGAATAACGATGGGCCCAATATCAATCCTTGGAGGGACCCCACTTGTGACAGGTTGCTAGTTTGAAAAAGAGCTGTTTACCACCACCCTTTGGGTGCGGCCTGCCACCCAATTCCCCACCCACCACACAGACCGCTTGTCCAGGCCATAACACATCAATTTCTCCAGGAGGAGGCTGTGGGGAGCCGTATCATGACAAACACTGGCTTCTTCCCAGGGAGGTAGTGGAGGCCCCATCCCTGGAAACATTCAAGACCAGGCTGGATGGGGCTTTGAGGAACCTGATCGAGTTAAAGATGTCCATGCTCACTGCAGGGGGGTTGGACTAGATGACCTCTAGGGGTCCCTTCCAACCTAAACCATTCTACAGTTCCATGATTCTATGATGATGCTCCCAGCACACCAGCACAAATGCTTCCTCCTAAAATTCCACAATTTCAACATCGGGAATATTTGTTTCTTTTTGTGTATGTTATCTTATGGCTAGCACTGGCAGAAAGGATAAGAAAAATATGATGCTGCCTGTTCCAGTTGATGTGTTTGTTGAATTTCCTGAAAATATATATTTATGTTCACATTATACAATGTATACCCTCAAAATGAAAAGAGAGACCCTTTGCATGTGTGGATTAAGAAAGGATTATGAATACCAAGTTTGGGAAGAAATGTGTGTGTCCCAAAGTCAGAGCCACAGTTTTGGTGTGGACCACCACTGCTAACAGCTCTGAATTCCCCAAGATACAAAAAACAGGAGTGGGGGCTATTTAATTTTGTGCAAAAGACTTATAGATCCATATTTTTTAAAAGCACAATTGGATCACTTAAGAGAAAATACTGCAAAGTATAAACAAAGTGTGAATGTGAATGCTCCACAGGGAAGGAAAGAGACTTGTGCTGATCAGAATATGGGAAAACTTCAACAGGAGAAATGAAGTAAATGTCTGTCATGGTAATAATATTAATGACCTATACTTACAAACATTTGGTTTTATTATTTTTAAGCTTCCTTTTAAGAAGGAAGTTAAAGAATTTAAGTTAAAGAAATTAAGTTAAAATCCTAGCTGTGGTGTCATTTTGACTGCATTTTACTTCCAAGACTGTTGCCATCATGTGTATTTATGATGAACAGAATTTTTTATAATTGGAAGAGCTATCCAAAGAAAACCAGACTTTTTCTTTCACAACTATAATATCAATATTTAGTAGTAGTCAACAGACTCAGTTATATCTGTGATACTGTAGTTATTTATTATTTTAATTTAATAACTAATATTTCAATGCAGCTGCAGGATGAAAAATACTGACTTTTAAAATACAATGTATGAATGGAGTGGAGGAGACCACCTCACTAGTTCGTTTTCACTGAAAATATTCATGGTGTGACTTTCCCTAGATTCCCCACTGCTATGGACATTATTGTTGTTTATGCAATGCTAAACTTGGGTTTTCCTGCAGGGAGTGCATGACAAACAAGCTGAATGTTTGAATAATTGTAATAACTAAATGTGATGGTGTTTAATTTTCTTGCATTTGTTATGAGACTTTGTTGACTGTTTAGTCTTGAATTTTTTTATAAAATGTTGCCTGCTATGCTGGAAAAAGTCATGCCTGCTTTCTTTGTATTCAGATCAGTGAAGAACAGCATTTGAGGAAATGCTACGTCAGCTCTATTATCAGTACTCTTCAAATTTATAAAATATAACTTATATGTTATTTTGGTGCAGAGCTAGCAATATAATCTCTAAGTACACCATTTAAACTGAATATTTACTAGAAAGACATAGTTTCGGAGTATTTCATTTGGATACCTTTAGAGTGTACTGAAATTAAGAAATGGGCATTTTATTTTTTTATTTCCATCATTTTGTATCAGCTGATTGTTGAAATTCTATCTTCTGTGTCCCACCAGTGAGAAGCTACAGCAGCATTTTGGATTTGCTTTTTTTTTTAAGAATTATGACAGTAGATCAAACAGTAAATCGGTTATCTAACAGATGTTTTACATTTTTCAATTTACCAGTCTTTGATGATGTCTTGTTTTGAATAGTATTTTTCTGATTAAGACATTTTGTGATCCCTTTGTCTTTCTGTAGCAGATAACTCTACTTTTTTTAATTTGTCGGTAATTACTCTTAAAGGACAGTTTGCTGAGCAAGCTAAATAAATGTAGGTAGTCATTCCACCCGTGGTAAAACTCAGAGGTCCTGTGGTATAACCAGTACAAGCTACTCTTCTGAATTAAAAATGTATGAAGAGGAAGATTCTTAAAAGTTAAGCTACTGTGGAGAGGATGTAATACAGGTCAGAAAACCCAGCAGATGAAAGACTGGCCTTGTAATGCTATGAAAGGGAAATGTGATTGTGAATTCCCTTCTCCTCGCAGCTACTCGTTGCTGGCACTGTCCAGACCATATTATAAGTGCATGTACACTCAAGCTGGTGAGGAGAGGTATGGGTATGGGCTCAGACTTTTTTCTTGGCAGCATCTGCACTTTGGCATCATTGCAGAGCTCTTTACAGTGGCCAAACCCAGGTGCTAGCCACATGGCATATGTGCCTGACTCCAGATCTACTTCGTCTCCTGCATCCACATGCATTGCAACTTTTTTGGTAAAGAAGCACTGGAGTTACCTGGCAGGATATTTCCATTTCACCTCCAGGGCAAAGCGCACCACCCAGCACACACTCACTTCTGCCCCAGGGGAGCAGCTGAGTGACCACATGTGACAGATGGCAGTCATCTTCCTGATCCCCTACCAGACACTCAGAGACCACAGCAATAAATACAGTATAAAAATGTACATTGAATAAAACAGCATGAAACATTGTCTGCTCCCACAGGAGCTCATGGGCATTTTGTTGTTTACTTCCAGTTCATGTAGAATTCCACCCATGCTATTTCAAGCTAATTGGAAAGTTTTATTGAAAATGTCTATCAAATTTGGAATAATTTCTTTTTCCTTTCTTTTTTTTTCCCTGAGGGCTTTCTCCGTATTTAACTAGGCAGGTCTGGATTTTACTGTTTATCATTGTACTGTGTCACTGGAGAGGGATCTCAAAGTCACGTTGCTGTTAACTATGGAATTGCTCCTCTCTCCATGACTCCTACAGTCCTATGAGATTTTATAGCGGTATCTAATAACTATCTAATCAAATTCTGAACTAAAATATGAAGGTGTCATATGCTTTTGCATCGGCATCCTTTGCCTTGTTGTTATTAGGCCTCACTGGTGTAGATACATATAGATTTTCTTATTTATTACCTTAATTAAGTTTACTATAGTTCAGGATATGTTTAGCAAATTGTAATTAATAGTATTTCTTTATATATAACAAATAATTAATCAGTCCATCTTTTCTTTTCCAGTTTCTTAGATATGATTCTGGCTCTCCCTTAGCTTACAAAATATAATTACAAGTCATTCAGTAATTTTATTAGTGAATACCCTGAAGACTACGGGATGCATATCTTGTAGACTGGCTCATCTTTATATATTCTGTTTCTTCATGTATTCCCCTACCTGCCAGATCACCAGATATAGTGACATAATCTTCATTACTTAATTATAATTATTAGTCAAGGGGTTTCTACCCTAGACATATAGCTTCTGAGCAGTCTGTTGAGCAGATTAGCAACAGGTTTAAAAAATAAACTGTTTAACAGTGGGAGTATTATCTGCTAGTCACCTAAGAACAACAGTAGGAGAATAAATACCCGTTTATTATTTGGAGAATGCTATGCAATGAACAAGCACCAAGACAGAACAAAGGCAGTATGTGCATCCATTGCTAAGATTTATTCATGTTTGTTTGAATGCACTGTGGTTTAAAGTACTTTTTCCCTTAACATATAAATTACGCATGTATATATATGTATAACAAAAATGTTTGTATATTCCTTATGTGGGCTGGGGTGCTTCTTGGAGGGAGAAAAATAAAGGGGGGGGAGGGAGGAAGGAACTTGACATTCCAATGAAATCTAATTTGCAAGCAATTTGCGCTAGCAGCTATGAATTTCACTCAAGAGATTTCCAGGTGTTTGGTGGACATCTATACATGGGGAGAATTTCCTGAGAAATGAAACTTAATGGCTGCAGTAAAATGAATCAGAAGTCTTATCTTGATGCAGGATATTTTCATCCCTACTCTCTGTGAATCTTTACTTCATGGATGGCTCTTTTGCTTTTGCACTGTTTTTGGTTTTTGGAAAAGAAAGCAGATGAATAGGTTTTCTACTAATAAGCTACACTAACAGCCTGCTGAATTTCCAAGCATACATCTCCTGATTGTACTTGTCTTTTATAAAGGCAGTTCTTTAATTCAGTTTACTATACACACTATAGCTACTTGAACTCAGAATCCTTGAGCCATAGCCCATAGGCACTGTGCATTCATGCAATGAGACATCCACCCTCAACATCACCCCAGTTTAAATGGAAGAGGCGGGCAAAGGGGCATTGTGTCATTCTTTACCTTGGAAACTGAGACTGAGAAAGACTTTGTTTTTTCTCAGGGTCACTGAGGGTAACTGTGGCAGAGTCAAAGAGTTATCTCTTGATTTATCATAGAATCATAGAATCTTCTAGGTTGGAAAAGACCTTTAAGATCATCAAGTCCAACCGTTAACATAACCCTGCCATCCCACCACTAAACCATGTCCCTAAGCACCTCATCTATCCTTCTTTTAAATACCTCCAGGGATGGGGACTCCACCACCTCCCTGGGCAGCCCATTCCAGAGGCTGAAGTGCCAGTTTCTGCCAGCTGCCATGAAGTCCTGTCAGCAGCAATCCAATCTTGTTTTATTCTTGACCTTCCTTTTTTTCTTTTCTGGCAAAGCCTAACTGTCACAAATTGCCGCAGAGCTAAGTAGACCTTACAGCTAGGGTGGACTATCCTATGCAGAATTGTCTGTACTGAAAGTGAAACTTTAGTCTAGGTCTGTTTAATAGATAGTTGAAGTAGGCAGCAAATTGAATATATGATACATTCCACTTTTCCATGCTAGTGGTTAGAAGAAGCAAGAAATGAGTAACTAATGAGCAGACCTTTAGAGTCCATAGCAAAGTTGCAGCAATATGTGGACCTTTCCTTTGTCGAGGAGATTTTAATCTTTAGAGCAACAAGTGCCACGTCTGTACCGAGCCTGGCCAGGAGAAGTCAGCATGTTTGCTGCAAACAGCAGCCGAGTTGGAGGTTGTCTTGATAGGTTTCTTGATGTCCCAGATTGTTGGAATGAAGTTTTACAGTTCTGCCCCAATTTTCAGCAGGTTTTATCTCCTCCTACAGGAAGAAATTGCCAGACTAAGACAGGGATTTGTTTCTGAACTTTATGTCCACGCTGAGGCTAGGAAGTTGAAGTCTTCCAAGGAAGCAACCAAGTGAGTTTTATCTTCTCCTCGGTGTCTACAGCAGCTTCTCTAGAAAGCTTTATCTCTTTAGGGGATTTAGAGATTAACAGCATGGCCAGAGTGTATACTGTCTCTGGACACACAGATTAAGTGTGAGGAAATATTGGCTTCCTCTCAATTTTATCCTTCCAGCTCTAGATCTGTGATGAATAAGGAGGTGGAGGGAGGGCACACGAGGGCGTGCAATGAGAGCCGGGTGCTGCAGTGTCAGCTAGCTGGGCTGCTGTGACACAGGCCAGTCATCAGGGACAGGGCTGCAGATAGCGATGGAGGGTTTATTACTGACAGTGTCTCTGTCTTTACCCTTTTGCCCTGGACAGTCGTGAATAAACAAGTAAAATTTGAACACCGTGAAAAATAACAAAACGCCTTTCTGAATTTTAAGAGCCTCACGTGCTGGTTCAGGAGAAAATGATCCCAGCTGCCAGCATTTTCAGGAGTCCCAGATATCTCCTGCAATGCAATTATGCAGGCTCAGTAGAAAACTATTCTGCACATTTGGAGCTAAAGGACAATATAATAAATGACTGCAGTGAACTACATTGCTATTGCATCAGATTGCATCTGAATCCACTGCTAGTGGGTTTTCTGGTGCTGGAAATCTGCCCTTCAGGATCTCATTGTCCTCTTGTTTGTTTGCTTACATCCTCCTTGATACTGCAATACCAGTGCGAGTCCAAGGTAGATTAGAAGCAGCTGGTTTGTAGCAAACAAACAAAAGCCTTTGTCTATTAGCCGTTATCACTTTTTTCCAGTGGGAAAAAAAAAGCCAGCTGTCTGTTTGCAGACAAGAGCAACTTCATCAAATGGTTGAACTTTTTACAAATGGAAAATTTGGAGCTTGATCCAAGAGTGATTTCAGGAAAACCTGATATTAGTGGAGCTTCATTTACTTTGGGGAACGATGCTAATTCCTGCAGTTCATGATACAGCCTGTAGCTTTAAAATCTCTGAATGTTGCTATGAAAATATTTCAGTGTTATTGTGCTACTGCTCACTTGGAGTGTGTCAAAGGCTTCTACAAGCCTGACAGGAATGTATTGAAAACATCATTTCAATAAATAAGGAACATAACATAGTAGGACTAAAGCTTGAAAGGGAAAAACTAAGTGCAAAACTGTCTGGCACAGTGGAAAACTAAAATGTAAAACAACTGAGTCTAGTCCTAAAGGCATTTTGCAGTATATTGGAACACTTCTCCAAATGGTCGTGCTAATTCTGACCCACTGATCTCTGTGGCTACAGGGGAACTGGGAATATGAGTTGGTCCCTTCTGCTGTGGATCTCCCACTCTCACGCACAGCAGATGCATTGAAAGATTCAAATGGGATTTAGACACCCAGGCCTTAATTTACCCCTGTAGCTCTAATGAGTGGATGTAGAATGTACTGTCAGTATGTTCTCTGAAGAATAGGTGACAGAATGTGAATGTCATAATCTTAATCTTCTTTTCACATTTTCTTGCATTTTAATGGAGAAATGCTAAAAACAAAAAAAGGTAGGACATCTTTCTTCACTACAAAATATCACCCTACCACAAGGTCCAATTAAAATATTGAATTATTAAACTCAAGACATTTTATTTTAATTTATATTGCTGAACACTGTTCTTGAATACTAATGCACACCTTTAGGAATATGCACTTACTCTGTTTTCTGTGCACTTTAATATAGGTTTGATTTTACAAATAAAGGTAAGTTTGTATATTAGATTGCAAATAAAGGTAGTCTAGTCAGAGTCAACTAGAATGGCCTATTAAATACCTTTGTAAATGAAAACAAACTAAAAAAATAAATTAACTGCTTTGAGTTCTAATTTACATGTGTATTTCGCACAGACTTCACAACTAAAAAGCTCACGTTTGTCTTGGGACTTGCAGAGCTTTGCAAATCCCTGGCACTCAGCATATTACCACATGGTTTTTGACTTAGCTTGAATGGGTGAGCAGATGGTGGGATTGCCAAGTGTTATGAGTCAAGTCATATGCAAAGTCTTATTGAGAGTCTTACGATTTTTTAATAACCATGTGATTTGGGGCAAGGGAAGGCGAGACCTAGAATGACTCATGCCCACCTCTACAAGTTTACACCCCGTGGTTCTCTCCAAATCATAACTCACATCTATGAAATGGCATTAAGTATAGCTAAGCCAAACAAAATCTGTTAAGAATTTTAAAACAGCAACATCCCAACTGCTATTGTGTAAGAAAACCAAAGCACTTCAGTCTTGGTCCTGGAGAATTGCAGAGATTGGTTTTAGCACGTATTCAGGAAGGAGACTGGCTTAAGTTCCTGAATGTGCTAAAGGGATGCAGAGCTCCTCTGGCTGAGATCCTGCCCTCCAACTCAAAGTCCTCCACTTGGAGGTTACGGGTGCACATGACAAACAGATGATCTGGAACCGTGGCTAAAGATTAGCTGCACTCAACAAGATAAAAAAAAAATCTATTTGGGCAAAATATTAACACACCATGTTGGTTGCATTTTCTTCCAGCCCTGTCAACATGCGGAACATGATTACCGCTATAAAACTAGAGTTCATTCTGCTCCTTTGAACTTTGGGCTATACTTTAGCAGTAGCTCACGACTTCAGACTTCATGCTCTTTCTGCCTTAATGACCGGTGGGGACATGATGGGCATGTGCAGGCCAGATGAAGGCGGTTCCAATTTAACCTAATTAATAATCAAGTTTATTACCAGTGTTCAGTATGGAGCTTGAAAAGATAATTGCTTCAAAAATTGTGTGTAAGAAAAAATAAATTGAATTCAGAAAATGAAAAATTCCACAAAAAAACCTGTAGGCTTTTTAATAGCTCCTTCCACACTAGCTAATTAGCCTCTTAGGTTTTGAAAACTGCTCATGAAATGTTCTGTTAGTATTGAAGAGATTTTTTTTGTGTTTTATTGCAATCATGAAGTATTTCATCTTGGCTTTTTCTTTCCTTTGGCATAGGGTTTTTTGCCTTTCTTTTCCCCTTGGTCTTTGGGTTTGTCTACTCTAAAATTAAAATAGTATTGATAGTTTAGTTCTTTATTCTATCCATGAACCAGATGAACAGTTGTGCTCTTTCTGTGATTGGATAATTATTCAAAATTATTTGGAAGTTTTACACAAATATCTTTACCTATAAATTCATTGTTTTGACTAGACTTTAAACTCAGGCTTTTCTTGTGGGTTTATTATAATGTTTTATAGAACAATGTGTATATAGGTGTAAAAAGCATCTAAGTTTGAAAAAGAGATTGTAGTGACAGAGGTTTCTTCCAGGTATCAGCTAGCAGATCCTGAGAAGTTAAATCCAAAGATAAGAGAATGGCTGCTAAGAGCAGCCTTAAGCCTCTCATGACTGGAGCGAAGGACTAGATTTTCTTCCAAGATGTGATGTGACTATGGACTCGGATTCTCTCCTCTCTTCTGTTGCTGTTCAACCACTTTAGATAACCACTGACGCTTCTCTAGCACACTGGAAATCCTGTAGTAAAATAATGCTAATTTAGTGCCTCTTAAAGCCACCTCTGGGGCTGTTATTAAGGATGCAGGCAGAGGAATGGAAGTATCACCATACTTGTTGATCTTTGCCTGCCATCTGGGTGCACAGTAAGAGTTAAGCTGCTTTAGTTAATAGTAAGGCAAGACCAAAAGCAGTTTTAACACCGGTGGTGTTACCGTGTTGTGGGTACTCACCTAAGCATTATGCTACACAGTGTAATCGCAGGCTGAATTAGGTCATGCTTTGTCACGTGGCTTATTTCAAATTGAAGTTCCTCCTGTTTGATTGTCCTTGCAGTGGCAGCAATGTGCATTAATAAATGAACAAGCTTGGGCAACATTTACAGAAATGTCTAAAACTACAAAATTAGTCAATAGCAATTCATGCAGCATATGACAGAAGTGCTATTATTGTCAGGGAAACTACGGAGCCTGTGACTACAACTCATGATTTAATCTGAACAGTCAGTTGAACATAAAACAGTTCTAATAATATTTAAAGCATAATACCTGCTACATGTAAGAAAGACAGTCCAGATTCAGATGACTAATAGAAAAAAAATAACTACTATTACATTAGGGACATGAAATACTTTTAACTGAGGTAACAAATTTTGTAGGCAGTTCTTAAAACTTGCTTGTACACAAATCCCATTCTCCTGTGGGGGATCCAGTTACTGTGTTTAGTTTCCTGGCAAAGAGCTTACAAACTGTCTACAAATCTTCAGTCTCCAGGTGATAAAGCATGGGAGGAGAGCACTGATTTACTCCAAGTGCTCTGCGGTGGTTTGAAGAAACCAGTGTGAATCCCAGCAGCCCCTAGTGGACCGGGCTGCTTAAACTAATACGCCCTACAAAATTAGTTTGGGTGCAAGCTACAAGGATGCAGCTACACTGCCACTGACTCCAGACGTGCTTCATTTGCAGTTAACTGAGCTATATTTGGACTGTTTTCCACGGCACGACGTACAGCATGTCCTGTGTTTGTACAGTCCTTAGCATAATGGGACCCTACTCTTGACTGGCCTCTAGACTGCACAGTGACACTAATAATAAATACCAGGGAAAGAAATGATCACTTAACACATTTGATATATTTTCTCCAGCACGCAACAGCAATACTAATACGCACACCAGCACAACACAAGCAGATTCTGATGTATGCTATATATTTTTAACACAATGGCCTTGATCCAGACATTTCTGGCACCATCTTCTACTGTCTTTCATCATTCTGCAGTGAAGTTACGTAGGGTACTCTAGATTTGAGGTAGCTGTGGTCTAGTATTAAAAATGATGTACAATAAAAATCTAGTTTATTAGCACTCTTTAGACAACTGCTGTGCAAACAACTGTTTGTTAAAAAAAAATAAAAATCACTGAATAGACGGAACAAATAATTTTTGTCCCAGTCTTCATATGCTGTGCTGCAAAACAAATGCAAGTCTGGGAGAGAAATCCACTTCTTCTGCTGCCTGCTTTTTCATACTTTAAGTTTATAAATAATTGCTTTGGAAAAATTAGGATCATAAGGTAAGAATATGTAGAATTCCACTGATGTCCTTTTTATGACAAAGTACTTGAGTTCTTCTGCAAAAAAAACAGGTGAAGAAAAATTCAGATGTGGTAGAGGTCTCTCCAAAAATTAAACACTGCTAGTGAACATATCGGCATTTCTTATGACCTCACCTGAAGGGAGGATACGGGACAGAAAGTAATGAGATTGGTAAAGGAAAACTACTGTTACTTCATTTAGCTGAGATCCAGTCAACATCTTAAATTGACCCTATTCTAATTGTGTATTAGAATGGTGCTGAGAGGTCCCAGCCAGGACTTGGTATTAGAGAGACATACTGTAAGACTGTCTCCTACCATTTTACAGACTGTCAGAGCAGGAATAGAGAGAAAGGACTGAACTGGGGAGGACTTTTACAATGGGTGATAAAACTGCTGTTAAATCTGTGTGTGGCATTTGCTAACAGCATAGGTGGAAGGGACAAAAGAAAGGGAGAACTGATGAAGGGTATGAAGAGAAAAAGAGAAGATGGTGAGAAGGAAGCATGTGTGGCAGGCAGTGAAGTGAAGCTGAAGCGGCTGTAAACAACCAATCGTTAAAAAGAAAATAATGCTAAAAGTAAAACTACAGGGGCAAAAAATCATATGCTGATATCGTCAGTGGGTGCCTGATAATTCTGGCTGAAGCTGCTTCAGTAGCTTCACGTGCCAACCTTGTGGTTCAGACAGAAGGATGACTGCCTGTTACAGCAATCTTGGTTTGGTTCAGGGTGAACTGTGTGTGCACTTTCAGGATGTTTTATCTTCACCAGCCTTCAGACACAAAAGAAAGACGAGGTCGGTTCAGATAACCGTAAAAAAAAAAGAAAACAACAGACAAAAAAACGCAGTCATGATTAGAATTTGGCCTGTTTCAGCTGGGACAGTTAATATAAAGTCATGTATATGAAGTTATGGCTATGATTTACTACAAACTTTTCAGGCATAGGAGAAATGATATTCTCCCCAAACATCAAACAGACTAAGACAGACAGCTCTTGGCAGAGGCCAACAGAAGGAGCAGCAAAAAAAAAGGAGTAAGACTTTTTACTCAGATAACTTTGCTAGGAAAGAAGTCTTTTGAAATATTTTGAAGTTCATAGATTTGGTGAACTTGCTAAGGCTGCAACACGGGAAGATGTTGCTTGACATCCTGAGTGTCTTATCTGGGCTACTAACACATTTCTCTTCCCTGGACTTACAAGATCCAGCTCATCTCATATGGCAAACAGCAGGCAAACTGCTCCTAAAGGTTTTTTTTCTCTAGATCATTACTTCAGTATCTCACCTTTTGCTTGCCAAACTCATTCAGTACTGAGGCAGGACTCTTGCATGTCATCCTTCGCTCTGCATGTTTGAGAACAATGTTGAAATTAAGCACATGATGCCAGGGGTTGACGCTTTGTTCTCTGCTGCCATGAATGATCAATCTGGGTACATGGTAAAGGGTGGCCTCTTGTTTGTGCAAGTGATTGAAAGCAGTTTTGCCAACAGAGATGGTTGGGTTGTTCGGAATACCATTTAATCTGAAAAGATAATTACTGTTGTCTTCTTTGTTATGCAACTAAACTCTATGGAAAGAGCATCATATCACATCTCAATAGCATACAACTGGGCGGTAGAAACTGGGTTGAACTAGACAGACAAAAATAACTTTGGGAGGAGTGGAGGAAGGCTGGATCATGTGCTGATTTGTTTAATGTTGACCTATCTCTATGACAGAAAGTTTAACAGGTTCCAGTAAGGACTTGCGCCCGGCACGTACAGCTGTAATTACCGTGGGAGGGTTAGCAATCCCTGTGTGTCCATAGGCTCTGTGTGGTGTCTGCTCATAAAAGCTGTAACGCCTCTCCCAGTGGCTACAGACCAGACTTCCTGAGCATCCCTCCAGTGCCCCACTGTTAATAATTAAAACCAAAAAGAGGAATGGGATATACTGGGTGGAAAACAGGACATCTGAGGTTTCACTGACAAAGTTGGTTAGACTTGCAGGTAGAAAGACACCAAAAAGGTTG
Organism: Egretta garzetta; assembly: GCF_000687185.1. Classification (NCBI taxonomy): domain Eukaryota; kingdom Metazoa; phylum Chordata; class Aves; order Pelecaniformes; family Ardeidae; genus Egretta; species Egretta garzetta. The sequence continues at coordinate 6,904,458 of NW_009259600.1, read as the reverse complement.
TTGGCTAAGAAGTTGTGAACACTTTACTTGTTTGTATAAACCTATAAATAAAGGTGGTGTTTTCCTCTGCCTTAAAGCGTTAATTTTGTATGCATACTCATGGCTTCTGAGAGGTGAACAGTCACATCCTTCCTAGGTTCAAACTGTGACCAGGCAAATTTACTGAAGACTAATCCATTGAGGATTATTAAACTCAATGATACCATATCTAGTACAGGGTGTTCCTGAGACACAACTTCTCAGAGAGCTGGGGAGCATTCATGCTTGTCTGGTTTACCGTCTTTTTTTGGTGACTATTATTAATGCTGCACATTCAGCCAGATGCTCACCCTTAAATAAAACTCTTCTCCCTCCCAGAAAGGACATCCCAACAATATACTTCTCTTCCTTCCCAGATAGAAGGGATTAGGAAATAAATGTGGGAGAAATCAGAGAACAACAAATGAAAGAAAACAGCCTCAAGTTGTGCCAGGGGAGGTTTAAGATTGGACATTAGGAAAAACGTCTTCACCAAAAGGGTTGTCAAGCATTGGAACAGGCTTCCCAGGAAAGAGGGGGAGTCCCCATCCCTGGAGGTATTTAAAGGACGGGTAGACGAGGTGCTTAGGGACATGGTTTAGTGGTAGGATGGCAGTGTTAGGTTAACAGTTGGACTTGATGATCTTAAAGGTCTTTTCCAACCTAAACGATTCTGTGAAAAAAGAGAGGAGTAAGGAGAAGTAGCACAGAGCACTCCCCACAGCAGTCACCATTCGTGAGGCAAGAACTCTGGTCTGATCCAACGCAACTGTTCTCACGGTGTAGCTGCAAAGCCCTACCACTGTAAGTTAACTTTTGTTTTTCTCAGGAACGGTAATATTTTGTTTTTCCAAGTAGATCGGTTGATCTAGTAGAATGGAGGCAATGAACACTTCTTCCAGTCTGCAACAGGCACTGCAAAATTCAAGCTAAATATAGAAGTTGCACTGTGAATCTCACTTGCTTTTGACACTCAGTTAAACAATTGAGTGCGATAGATAACTGTGCAACAGGAAAATGGTGTCATTGAAGGGTGAAAGATGGGCAAGCATAATTGAACTGAAAGCGTCACAAGAGGTTTCTACAGGGTCGGTATTTTGGATGCTAAGCATCTACAGCAGTTACGCTTTTTGCTCCCGTGGTCGTTTTTCCATCTCACTGGTGAAAAGCAGATTTGGAGGTCAGAAACACAGCGGCTGCCAGCTGCTGGGGTGTCTCTGTGCTTTATAGATTGGGGTTGATTTCACACACTGAATTGGCCTCAGGGCAGAGAGACAGGACTCCCAAACACCCATTTGGTTATTTTGGGTGTACCGCCGGCAGCCCAGGCTGCTCCGCCGCCGCAGTGACGGGAGGATTCACCCTCCCCCTCCCGTTTGAGCCCTTCCCCTCCTCCGACGCCTCCTCGGGTCGGCGGCGCGGCCCGGGCGGACAGGCGGCCCAGGAGGCCCAGCCCCGGGGGACGCG